>NW_026652280.1:94972134-95270583 GCF_009828535.3 Hylobates moloch
AAAAAAAAAAAAAAAAAAAAAAAAAAAAGATATTTTTGTCTCAAGTAAACGCTCTTTAAAATACTAGGGTTTCCAAATCCCAGGGTTCCTCAACCATGACACAAACTTACTGTATGCAGAGCATCCAGATTGGCTGCTCCGTATCACCCAGTGGAACTTAGAGGCAAGGAGAACTAATGCAAATACGAAGATCATGCTACCTGCTGGGCCAAGGGTAATGAAGTCCTTTGTCTCTGTCCCAGGAGTCTCATGTTTTTTGTCAGTACCCATGAAACTAACAGGCAAACTTATTAGTTTAGAAGTGGCATAAAATCTCAGGCTTTTCATAGTTGTTGGAAGTTCTGGCAATGAGGACAAGATGCTGACAGAGACAGGGCTTTCGGGAAGAGGAAAGTACAATGGCCCTTTTGCAGGCCTGTTTGGAAGATCTGAGAGACTCCTGGGGATCCAGTAGTGACTGTTCTCATCCAAGTAGTGAGTGAGAGGTGGAGAATGAGGATACCCACTGTTCTACCTGTTAATGGGGCTGAGGGGTAAGAGTTTGGATTGAAGCAAGCTGTCCAAATGGTGCTTGGAGGTTGTTCTTTCTCCTCTGGGCAATAGGAGGGAGGGGTATTATTATGATGAAACAGTAAGCCCCATGGCACCAGCCAACAAGCAATAAGGCAGTGGCCACTAGTTAAGGGGTCCCCACGGCTAAAATAAATGGTGTTGGTAGTGAGGCTATAGATGTTTGGGTAGACCACAAACAGAATTTGTTTACTTGAAACTGGATCACCACCAGTCACTTGAAACTGAAAGTAAGCGCAGATTGCTTACTGACACAGATCCGTAGTCAAGAGCCTGGTAAAATCATTGCTCTCTGCCCCACAGACAAACATTATCTTTATCTCTCTAGGCCATTACTTTCTATAGTAAGTGTGAAATATCTCTTAGATGTCTTTGTGAAGATGTCAAATAAGCACTTAGATTTATAAGTCTAGAATTCGGGGGAGAAGTCAGGGCAAGAAATAGAGATTTGGGAGTACTTGGTATATAACTAACATTTATTGAGTACTTACTACATGCCAGGCATATCTAAGTAGTTTATGAATATTTTCTGAGTTACACTCCCAACATCCCTCTGAGGTTGGCACTGTGTTATTGTCTTCATTTTAAAGATGAAGAAACAGAAAATTTCCTCAAGGCCACATAGCTACCGGGAGCAAAACCAGAAGAAAAACCCAGGCAGGTTGACCCCAGAGCCCATGTTCATTACTACTATGCTGTGCTATCTGGTACACAGATGGTATTTAAAGCCCTTGGGATGAGATGAGGATACCCATGGGTAGTACGCAGAAAAGAGAAAAGGGGACTGAGGTACTGCAAGATTTAATAATGTCCTTCAGAATTTCCAATTCCTCCTGTCTGGTTCTGTATTTAATAGACAAATCCTAATTTATCAATTTGAACTGTCCCGTCAGGAATATACCTGTACAAATGACCAACTCCAGTTCCCAAACTAGATCTATCAGTTGTTATAAATTGATAAATTAACATTCTCATTTATAATTGCTCTTTTATATGTAGGCTGGTTTTATTCCATTTCCAGAATGTTACTTCCCTTTGATTACTTAATGGAGACAGAATGTCTGGACCAGTAATGACCTCCTAAGATACTGACACTCTGTGAGGTACTATCTGAAGCAAACAGGCCTTCTTGGGCATCTCTTTGGCCACAATATGGCACCATACCAGGAATCTGAGGAAGCAGAGATTCCACATGGTTTGTTGAAAATTCAAGGGGAAAACAACAACTGAACTGAAAATGCTTAACTCAGAGCTCTCCTCAAATAGTAAATACTATTTCAGGAACTGTTGGTAAGCTTTGGCAAGATGCTGCCCTCGGAAAGAACCATGGCAGCTGAGAAACAGCAAGTACCAGGTATGGGTTCTGTAGTATAAACATGAGGGGTTCCACAAAGGTCCTCTTCTCTTTAGTGTCGAGCAATTATGTGTACATATACACAGGGTACATTAGATGTTCCAATTCTTCTCCCTCTCTCTGATTTTATTCTTAAAACAAAAGATTCATTTGTAACTTTTATTTCAGTTGCCATCACTGAGTCTTAGTAAAATAACAGTCCCTTAGTTGTTCAGAAATTCATTTTTATTTTTAATTATATGGCTACGTAATAGTTGTACATATTTATAGAGCACGTATGATGTTTTGATACAGGTGTATAGTATGTAATGATCAAATCAGGGTAATTGGGGTATCCATCATCTCAAGCATTTATTTATCATTTCTTTGTGTTAGGAACATTCCAATTCCACTATTTTAGTTATTTTTAAATATACAATAAATTGTTTTAACTACAGTCACCTTATTGCGCTACCAACTACTACAACTTATTCATTCTATTTAACTGTATTGTTATATCCATTAACCATTCCCCGTTTATCCCCCTGTACCTACTATTCTCCCCAGCTTCTGGTAAACATCATTCTAGTCTCTCTCTCCATGACTTCAATTTTTTTTAGCTCCCATATGTGAATGAGTACATGCGATATTTGTCTTTTTGTGCCTGGCTTATTTTACTTAATATAATGTCCTCCAGTTCCATCCATATTGTTGCAAATAACAGAATTCCATTGTATATATGTACCACATTTCCTTTATGCATTCCTCCATTGATGGACATTTAGGTTGCTTCCATATGTTGGCTATCATAAATAGTACCACCATAAACATGGGAGTGCAGATATCTCTTCGATATACTGATTTCCTTTCTCTGGGCATACCCCAGCAGTGGGATTGCTGGATCATATAGTAGTTCTGTTTTTAGTTATTTGAGGAAACTCCATACTGTTCTACATAGCGGCTGTACTAATTGACATTCCCACCAACAGTGTACAAGCATTCCCCTTGCTATACATCCTTGCTAGCCTTCTCAAAAATCTTTTGACAACTTCCAAGGTCCAATTATTTTGACACTCAATTTTTAGACAGCAATTACTTGGATAGAGTTCTGTTATTAAAGAGAATGAGGAAGCTCTTCCTAGTCAAAAAGATGTTGTGCCCCATCCTTTATTTCAAGGAAACCTTTCCCGACAACCTTGGTGAGGTTCCTACTGTAAGATCCCGCAGTCCCCTATACTTCATCACTACATTCATCACTTTTGAAATTAAGTGATTACTATCTGAGAACAAAGACTATATCCGTGTTATTCATTGCCGTGCCACCAATACCTAGCATAGCTTCTGGCACACAGAAGGTGCTCAACAAATATTGGTTAAATGACAGAATGAGTGAAAAACACTAAACACAGATAAGACAGCTTCCAGCAACATTTAACTACAAGATCATTAAGATCTTGAAGTTTGTACAGTGACCACCACTTGGGCAAAGAAACTTGAGAAGATATTTCTAAATTATTGGTATATGATGCTACCTACAGTTATTGAAAAATGATGTTACTTTTGTGAAAGGAAAATAAATCTTGGGGCCCCAAAATCACTAAGCTAAATGGCAAAGTCAAGCGAGGACAGGTTGCCTCAAGGGAAGCAAACCTGCCTCCCATTCTATTCAAAGTCACCCCTCTTCTCACTGAGATAAATGCATATCTGATTGCCTCCTTCCGAGAGGCTAATCAAAAATTCAAAAGAATGCAACCATTTGTCTCTTATCTACCTGTGACCTGGAAGCCCCCCTCCTCACTTTGAGTTGCCCCACCTTTGCTTCAAGTTGTCCTGCCTTTTCCAGACCAAACCAATGTTCATCTTACATATGCTGATTAACGTCTCATCTCTCCCTAAAATGTATAAAACCAAACTGTATTCTGACCACCTTGGGCACGTGGCATCAAGACCTCCTGAGGCTGTGTCATGGGTGTGTGTCCTCAACCTTGGAAAAGTAAAGTTTCTAAATTAACCGAGACCTGTCTCAGATAGTCAAGGTTCACACTTTCATTCTATACCCATAGCAATTAATGCAAATATTGAAGTACATTAAGTCACCTTGTCTGAAACTATCTAAATATGGTAAAACTCATGAATTTCCTGTTCTATTGGTCATTGATATGGTTTGGCTGAGTCCCCACCCAAATCTCATCTTAAATTGTAGTTCCCATAATCCTCATGTGCCATAGGAGGGACCAGATGGAGATAATTGAATCGTGGGGGTGGTTACCCTCATGCTGTTCTCATGATAGTGAGTTCTCACAAGATCTGAAGGTTTGATAAGGGGCCGCCCCCTTCAGTTGGCACTCACTTCTCTCACCTGCCGCCGTGTAAGACATGCCTGTTTTGCCTTCTGCCATGATTGTAAGTTTCCTGAGGCTTCCCTAGTCATGAGGAACTGTGAGACAATTAAACCTCTTTTCTTTATAAATTATCCAGCCTTGAGTATATCTTCATAGCAGCATGAAAACAGACTAATACAGTAAATTGGTACCACAGAGAGTGGGGTACTGCTATAAGGATATCCAATTATGTGGAAGTGACTTTGGAACTGGGTAACAGGCAGACGTTAAAACAGTTTGGAGGGCTCAGAAAAAAACAGGAAAGTTTGGAACTTCCTAGAGACTTGGAGGGCTCAGAAGACAAGAAAATGTGGGAAAGGTTGGAAGTTCCTAGAGACTTGTTGAATGGCTTTGACCAAAATGCTGATAGTGATATGGACAATGAAGTCCAGGCTGAGGTGTTCTCAAATGGAGATGAGGAACTGGTTAAGAACTGAAGTAAATGTCACTCTTGCAATGCAAAGAGACTGGCAGCATTTTGGCTCTCATCTCTCTCCTGCTGCAAAGTGAAGAAGGATGTGTTTGCTTCCCCTTCCACCAGAATTGCAAGTTTCCTGGGGCCTCCCCAGCCGTGAGAAACTGAGTCAATTAAACCAGTTTTGGGTATTTCTTCACAGCAGCAGGAGAATGGACTAATACAGTCATGTTGGCAAAAAATTTCTAGCCAAAGATAATTTATATTGTAAACTGCTCCTTTAATTTCTGTGGCCTTTAGTGATAAGATCTCATCTTGGCCCTTTTTTGTGTCATTATTAACGTCTTATTGGATCAGTTAAGTTGCCTACTGAACTGCTTTTGTATAAACTCCACACGTAAGGCTTATCTCACAACATATCATTTAAGATTCTCATAAAATCACAATTTGATACAGGTGGTACAATTTTATAGCATGAGCAACAATGACCTTACCTATTTATTACATTCATAAAATTTAGACGTCTTAACAATTTTGATCTCTTGCATCAATTATCTTAGAGTTAAGTAAGGCGTGTTTAGGACCCTCAAATTGTCAGTGGTATATTAAGCTTCTTTTAGGGCCTTGCTACTCAAAATAAGGTCTGTACAACAGCAGCAGCAGAAGCACCTGGTGCTTTATACTGTGTTGCCCCAGAATGCATATGTTGAAGCCTAACCCTCAATTTGATGTTATTTGGAGATGCGGCCTTTGGGAGGTAATTAAGATTTAGATGAGGTTATGAGACTAGGGCCCTCGTGATGGAATTAGTGCCCTTATAAGAAGAGACATAAGAAACCTGGCTCTCTCACTGTCTCTCTCTCTTCTCTCTCTCTCTGTCTCTCTCTCTCTCTCTGCCATGTGAGGGCACAGCAAGAAGGCATCATCCTACAAGCCAAGAAGAGATCCCTCATCAGATCCCAACCATGCTTGCCAGCCCAATCTCGGACTTCCAGCCTCAAGAACTATGAGGAAGAAATTTCTGGATTTTAAGCCATCCAGTCAGTCTATGGTATTTTGTTACAGCAGCCTGAGCTGACTAAGACACCTGGGCACCTGTTCGAAATGAAGAAACTCAGACCCTACCCCAGACCTGTTGAATCAGGGTCTGTATTTCACATAATCCTCAAGTGATTAGTACACTTGCTATACGCACCATTAAAGTTTGAAAAACTCTATTTTGGGGACCTATTTCAAGACAGAGTAAAAACCCGATGAACATTTCAATTCCAGGAAAAAGGTTGCCCAGTGTTGAATTCTTCAATATGCTCCAAACCTGAATTACACAATCTCATACCAGTCACTGAAAATGAAATCTACAAGGTCAGCTTTCCCTGCTGATACAGTTTGGATCTGCTTTCACTTTAGCTGGATTCCATCTTTGAGGCCAGAGGTACTGTGTTAAGATATAAGTAAACTGACAGAAGACAAGAAGTCCTTCAACAAGTGTTCTTTATTACAGTAAAAACCATCCCAGCCAACCCCACCCTAAAATCACACATACGTATGTCAAAGAGAACTAACATTAACAGGAACTTAAAAGGAGCGAAAATCTTCACTAAGTTAAATCACATGTTTCCTGACTCATTTAAGTCCCCTCATGCAAATTTTTGGTTGTCACAGTATTATTGATGGACCAACGGAGCTTCAGCTTCCTCTTCAGTGGTCTTTAACAGATTTCCAAACTCCATAGTGACACTGTTAAGGGATTCAAGGGAAACAGCACACACCTGCACACTTTCCCCCTGAATCACAAGTACCTATAATACTATCACTTTTATTACTAGAGTGGTGTCTAGAACTAGGTAAAGTTGTGCTTGATGTCTTCTTAGTCAGGTTTTTTTAAATAGAGTTTGTTTGTAATTTATTTATTTATTTATTTATTTTTGAGATGGAGTCTTGCTCTGTTGCCTGGGCTGGAGTGCAGTGGCACAATGTCAGCTTACTGCAGCCTCCACCTCCCGGGTGCAAACGATTCTCATGCCTTGACGTCCTGAGTTGCTGGAATTACAGGTGCATTCTACCAAAATAATTTCTGTATTTATAGTAGAGACGGGGGGTTCACTATGTTGGCCAGGCTGGTCTCGAACTCCTGACCTGAAATGTAAACAGACTTTTTAGAGTAGTTTTAGTTTCACGTGAAAATTGAGTGGAAGGTACAGGGATTTTTTATACATGCCCTGCCCCTACACTTGCATGGACTCTCCCATTATCTACATCCCCCACCAGAGTGGTACATTTGTTCCAATTAATCACTCAAAGCTCACAATTTACATTAGGCTTCACTACTGGTACTGTGTGTCCTATGGGTTTGGAAAAACTTATAATGCCAAATATCCACATTTATAGCACATACACAGTAGTTCCACTGCCCTAAAAATCCTACAACCACATACTTTTAACCACATACTTACCCTAAGTGAAGCAGCAGCATGACCTAATTGTGCCCAAAAGCAAGAAGGGACAAGACACAACCGAAGATCTCATATTCCTAATTTTTTTCTTTTTTCTTTTTTTTTTTTTTTTTTTTTGAGACAGAGTTTCGCTCTTCTCACCCAGGCTGGAGTGCAATGGCCCAGTCTTGGCTCACCACAACCTTTGCCTCCCGGGTTCGAGTGATTCTCTTGCCTCAGCCTCCCGAGTAGAGTTTGTTTGTAATTTATTTATTTTTATTTATTTATTTATTTATTTATTTATTTATTTATTTATTTATTTTTGAGATGGAGTCTTGCTCTGTTGCCCAGGCTGGAGTGCAGTGGCACAATCTCAGCTTACTGCAGCCTCCACCTCCCGGGTTCAAACAATTCTCATGCCTTGTCCTCCCGAGTTGTTGGAATTACAGGCGCATTCTACCAAAATAATTTTTGTATTTATAGTAGAGACGGGGGGTTCACCATGTTGAATGCCTGAGATTACAGGCATGTGCCACCACGCCCAGCTAATTTTTGTATTATTAGTAGAGACGGGGTTTTACCATCTTGGCCAGGCTAGTCTCGAACTCCTGACCTCAGGTGATCCACCCGCCTCGGCCTCCCAAAGTGCTGGGATTATAAATGTGAGCCACTGTGCCCAGCCATACTCCTAATTTTTATAACCTTATAACCAAAGTCATTCCCCTTACAGGGTATCAGAGTACAGATGGCTACTTTTGAGAAGTGACATCAAAATAGTTTACATATCAGGCTCAATACCCTCACACACTGTTGGCTTCAGTCTGCATTTTACAGATGGTATTTTACCATCTCCAGGAAAATAGTGTACTTCCTCGGGTTGCCTCCAACATATGACAAAATAAAATTTCCCAACTTATCTAGCAAAAGTCCCATGAGCTCCAAGGGGAGGGGGCCAATGTTTTATTTATCTTTGTATCACAATGCCTACCACACAGTAAGTGTGCCCCCAAAACTTGCTGAGATGAAATGAGAGAAGCCAATGCCTTGGCCTGGTTTCCCAACTCTAAACCAATACCTTCTCCCACTATTCTACATACTTAAATGTGGCATTCACTGTTATGAGCAGGTAGGATGTCCTGTCTGCCCTGCCCTTTGTACCAAGGGAAATGGACCCCATTCTCAGCCTAAAAAGAAACTGGGGAGCTGGACAGGGATGACTATTCTCCAAGGTTTACTACGTAGGTGGTCCTTTATTATCTCTCTAGCATCTTCCGTGACCATGTGTACACTAATGCTGCAGTGGTTTTCGAAAGGCTGACTTTCCCCTACCCCATCCTTCCTGGCAATTGGAAGAGCATTACTTTCATATGCTTAAAGTAACAAAAAAGCCAAGGGTTACTTTAAGCAAGCTGACTTTCAGTCTGTAGAAGCCATTAAACTATCCCAAACAAACAAAAATAGTAACAAAAAAATTAAAATTAAAAAATAAAAAACTAATAACAAATCACTGAGACCTCGGTCTAAAGATCTTTATGTCTCCTCATCCAGAGCCCCAGCCCCCAGTTCCCCCTCTCGGCTGTATTTCAAAGGCAAAGGCTAAAAAACAAAAATCACACATGGGCAGCATATGTAATCACATACAATCACATATAATGTCATGAAGTCCCAGGCATGAACCTGACAATCCACCAAGCTGGGTCCCTAACTTTAGTGCTGTGTAAACTTCCACGGAAAACACATCCTTTCAGACAAGTTACAAATACCTTTTGCTGCATGACAAATGGTCAGGATTATCACTTTTGCTTGCAGCAAACCTCTAGAGAAAATATGATCTTATCAATCAAATATTGAGGTCTGGCTTTAAATCTATGAATTCCTGGGGCCAGCATTACAAGAGGAGGTCCCTGAGGTTAACTAGGCTCCTCAAGGGTCCACCAAGGTTAGCTCAGCGAGGGCAGGACCATATCCAGTATCTTTACCAGAGAAAGTACTTTAGTATCAGGCTGGGAACATCATAGGCACTAAATAAAGAATAAACTTAAAAGGTATTTACTATACTTGGCTGTTGAGAACAAGAATAATTTCAGAGGCATGCTAAGGTAGAAATTTGGTCACAATGTAAGTCACAAGTTGACTCTGAAATGAACTGAAAACAGCAAGTGAAACTATTCTACAAACCTTGTTACAGAAAGAACAGAGCCGTGAGAATGGGGATGCAGTTTCAAGGGAAGTATTTTTGTTTGTTTTCACATGAGAAAGACTGGAGTGCAATTTTAAAGGGAGAAGCAAGTATATGATCCCTTTCATGAGCCCCTATTGTATTGTTAGTTGTTAAGTTCATTATTCATGAAATAATTTTTTATTGAGCACCAACTATATGCGAGGAACTGGTTTCAATTCTAGGAATACTTAGATGAACAAAATGTAATCTCAAGGTGAGTGTGTTCCCCCGTCTTGAATCTTAAACAAACTTCCTAGATTTGTTGAAGGAAACTCCCCGAGCTCCTTGGAATCCAGCCAGGGCTTGTCTACACTCTGCCTGAGAACATGCCATGAAGCCTTGCACTAGGGTCACCCGGCCTGTCACCCCTGTAAACTGGGTCATCCTCCAGGATGGAGCCTCTCTTGCCTTTGCATCCCCAGAGCCTGGCAGAGCATGAGGCAGGGGAGAGGAGGAGGAAATCTAGTGAATAGGCCACCTCCATACAGAAATGCTTGTTTTTAACCTTAGTAGGCTGTTTACATGCTAAGCATCTTGCCCAAAGTCACAGAGAAGGTCAGGTCCAGGTAAGACTGGGAGAAGGGACCCAATCTCTTGAGGATGATTTTAATACCCGATTATATGCATTAGAGTGACAACGGAGCAATGAACTCTCTACATATTTAGAACTAAGATATATACTACAGAAACTTGTCTCAATGAATTGTGATGGGCTGTCACCATTGACTGAAATCTCAACTATCCCCTGAAATTCCTATGGCACTTTATGTTTTAGAAAGACGTTTTAGAATCCCACTCCTGCCCTAGAGGCCATACAGACACAAGCTTGCTCAGGAGGGGTGGACCCAGGAAGTAATCTTTCTTTCTCTATCCTGACAACTACACCAGGAAGTGGTTGAGTCCTCACATTCTCGTTTCTCTCTCTTTAGAATCAGGATTCGGAATAAGCAATTTCCTTTTTCATTTTCCCATTTCTCTCCAACACACCCTGAAGGCCTGCAGAGCAATGATGAGCGCACACTGCCCCCTCCTGCCCATTCCCTCCCTAACAAGGAGTATATATTCATTATTCCCCGGCCCTCATTTGCTCCCATTCCTGTAAAGAAAGAAAAGCAACAGAATGCCCCCACAAAAGTCAAATGTCTTTATTTTATATAAAAAAAATTTGTACAGTTTTAGTTCCTATGTTTAAGAAAAAAACCCTAAAATTGCTGTACTGTTTAGATCCACTGCAAACTGTAGAAACAAGCTCTTTATATATTAAAAAAAATTTACATTTTACAATTTTCTACATGCATGCACAAGGTCTCAGCTCTGTAACCCCCCCCAAAAAAGAAAAAAAAATCTAGATCCAACAGTGGAAAATTCTACATTTACAATCTCACTTGGAAGGGACTCAAAAAGCTCTCTTCCTTTTGCGCACAGAAGAACAAATCACAGCAATCACACACCAGGACTGAATCCATCAGCAGATACTGCCCCGTGGGAAGGGCAGAGGAAGGACAAGACAGACAGACTGACAGACACCACAGAGGAACAGGGGTGTTCGCCTGGGACCAATGGAGGAGAAGAGAAGTACGAACCCTGGGAAAAAGACATGTCAGATGAGAAAGTTCTGGAGAGTCCGATGTCTCATCGCAGGTGTTACATCAGGGTTTGCCATTGGAATACTGAGTGGAGATGGGAAAGAGAAAAGTTAAGGGCTGAAATGGGAGGGGAATGGGAAGAAAAGATGAGAGACAAGAGGGAAATAAACAAGAAAAAACAGAGAGCACAAAGATCAGTTTAGGAGAAAGGACCAATGGGGACAGTGGCAGAGTGGCGAGGTAGGTGAAGGACTGAGGCACAGCGTCCTGGTGTGGAGGGAGGAAAGGGAAGCGTTCCAAGGTGGTGAAAAGGAAGGCCTGCTGGGCACGGTGGGGATGTACGAGGATGCCATGAGTCACACAAATGACAGTGCTGGCGAGGCCCAGCCACAGCAGCCCTATGGTGTCAAGGGGGTAAGAGGTGGGCACACCCCCACAGCAGGAGAATGAGCAGATCCAGCGCATGATGGGACAGACACAGTGGGGAAACTGCTCAGAGGGACTGAGTCAGCTGCACACCCCACAGCAGTTCACAGCATGGAGACAACTTCCCACAGAGGAGAAGCAGAGGACAAACACATGGCCATATGTCTGACAATTCATCCTGACATTTTTAAAAAAATAGTAATAATAATAATAATAATAATGAAAGAAGACAAAGATACCACAGTTCTGAAGCAAAAGACCAAAATGCTACCATTCTCAGGCACAGCCCTTAGTGCTTAGAGAGTTGGAGGAAAAAATTCTTTTTTTTTTAGGAAAGGGGAATGAAAAAAAATCACAGTGATTAAAATCATGAAAGGATCTTAAAATAAACACTCCCCAGCCCCTAACCTAGGGCAGCAACTAAGATCCCAAATCCTTTCCCTCTCCCCCACCCCAACCTGTTCCTCAGACCACACCACACTCCATCCTGTCCACAAAGGCAATGACCCCAGTCACCATCCAGGCCCTGTTTTCCAGGATAGTGAGGTATTTATGTGACTCAGAAGGGACTCCTCTGACACAAAGTTTTTGAAGAGAAGAAAAGAGACAGACCCCCAGAACAGGACGTATTTCATACAGGCCTATCTTGTCACCCTGGCCCCAGCCAGAGGCCCTGCCTAAGTGAGCTCCACAACCCACCCCTTTGGGGACAAGGTAAGCATTGGCCAATGAGCCCCTCTCTAGCATGTGGTGGGTGAACAAGTGAACTTTTGCAGAAAGGGCAGCAGAAGAAACCCCAATCACTAGGCTCCATCATTCCCAGGGCTGGCGCTACACAGAGCGGGAGACTCCCAGGTGAGAGCCTGGGGATCTTATCCCAGGATGTGCTCTGCAAGGTAAGTACCAACGAGTCTTTCAGGGAAAAGAAGGGCCTACAAAGGGACACTGTGAGTTACTCAGAGGAATGGCCTAGTCATTGCAGCCATTGGAAAGGTCCTCCATGTGGATCCTGGCTGGATGCATACGGGTACTTCCTAATCTATTCTCCTTGGCAAAAATGTCTGAGTCAAAGTCTCAGATTTATATTGAAAATATTTATTAGAGGGCCAGCAAATTTTGCCCAAAATGAGATTTAAATTATCAAAAATTTGGATTTGGTGCAAAGACTATGGAAGCTAAAATGGGGTGAGGGGTGAAGTACCTACAAAAGGCAGTAATCCTTGTCCCTCAACCCAACACAGACGGAGCCCAGAGCTCAGAGAATCAGGCAGGGAGAAAAGCGGTGGGGACCCTGGAAGGCCAAGGAAACGAGACCCCTGAGGCAAAGAACTGGACTTAAGGCAGGGGATGAGGAGGAGCTGCCGGCTCTTCCCCAAAAGAGATGAGGCAACAGGTCTCTGGAGTCGAGAGAAGGCAGCAGGACAGGGGTGGCTGGTGACAAAAATAAAAACATTTGTCTAAGACCACAGGGGCCAGGTCAGGGTCTGCAAGCCACTAAGTCTGTACAGGAGTCTACATACCATCCTTCACTGGGAAGAGCGGGGACGAAAGTGAGGGTAGGGTCAGGGAGCAGGAGTCAGTGATGGGGGTCTCTCCAAAACCTCAGGGATCTATTCAGCCCTCCTCCTCAGGGGCTACCTAGGAAAGACACATTGGAAGAAAGGTACCTTCCCCTAAGTCCCTGGAATAGTGGTCACAGAGGGTTTCCACTTGTTTGTCTATGGTCACATGACCATACAAACCAAAAACATTAGGTGGAGATTTCTGGGAAAGGGATGGGATCCTTCTTTGCTCTAAATATATGTGGAAGCAAATGCTCCTAGCAAGGAGATTTCTAACTCGGGCTGTGTGGCAGGAGTATCCCTGCCCTAGAACCCAGGGTTTGTTGTGACTGGGGTGAGGGACAGGAGGGCCAGTTGCTGCCCTGGAGAGTTTGGCACTGTGGCTCTCCAGAGTCATGTCCATGTGCCCCAGAGAAACCCTGTTGGGCCACTGAAGAGAAATGCTGTAAGAACTTGGGTTTGTGAGTCGGGGCTCAGGAGGGGAAGGTACAATCAGCAGGGCCTGTGCCATTTCAGGAGAGACTGTAATCTGGGAAAAGACTAGGGAAAGAAGGAGAGAGGCACTGATTCCTGCAGGCCTAGAGTAATACAAAAGTTACTGGGGGTGCAGGGGGATCCTTCCCAGGTACTGTTGACAGCAGGATGGTCTCTCCAGGTTCACATGGGGTAAAATAAGGAAGAAGCAAGGCGAGAAGGTGGGGGTACGTTAATTCAAGTAAAAAAAAAAAAAGAGCAAGAAGAAGAAGGGTGGCAGGAATGTGGCTGGGCCTGAGAACCAAGCCCCCTCCCACCCCCTCAGGAGCCCCCGAGTTTCCCACTCCCCCTGCTGTTGCACAGTCACACTGAGGTCTCAGACTGCAGCCTCATGACAAACTTGTGCGACTTGGGATCCACAAATTCCTCGGAGAGTTTGAAGAATGGGACCTTCTTGGTGCTGACCACCAGGCTGAAGTCCTGGCGTTTTAAGAGGAAAATGATGCCATCCTTGAGCCCGTTGGTCACTGGCTCCTCGCTCACCAATGTCCACTGTTTGGCCAGCCAGCGTTCCTTGTGGTACTGGATGGTAGGTCCAGCTGCCAAGTATCGCTCCAAGAAGGCCTGAAGTGGAAAGAAGGGGCTGCATAAGAATCTCTGTCATCTACCCACTATCCTTCATTCCCTGGGGCATAGTTTCCAAAGACAACAAGGACGTCCCTGAGCTCACTCTATGCATATGAACTAGAACCTCAGAATGTTACAGCAGGAAGGGGCCTTAGATCATCTGCTTCAGACCCTCATTTTATAAATGAAGAAGCCGGAGTGCACAGGGGGATGTGGCTCATCAGGTAAGACTGAATCGGCTCCCCTGACCCCCATCTGCTGCTCTTCTCCCTGCACTAGGCTGTGACCTGGGCAAGCCCTCCCTCATTCTTCCTTCCTTCCCACACAACTTGTATGATTCGTGCCAAGCAGGTCTGCACTAGGAGGGAGCCAGAGGTGTCAAGGTTAAAGTGCAACATCTTTAGTTACCTGCTCACCAAGGGTGGCTCAGGGAAAGCAATTCTAGGAAGCTGGCAATAGAGTTGAGGGTTGGCAACGGCTCAAAATAACACAAAGCCAAGACCAGCTAGTGGAGGTGAAGAGGGTAATGGGGGTGAAAGTGGGCCTTTGGATCTGGTAATTTCAGAGCCCTCACAGAGATGAGAACTAAGTCTCAGCCATCCCCAAAATGGTCCTGAGGACTCCCTTCTCCTCATCCACCTAAAGACTTCACCCCACACAGATGGGGCAGGTGGAATAGGAATGAGAGAGAAGATTATAAAGAGGAGGTGGTGAGGAGAGAGAAATGAGGTGGACAGTGAGGAAAGTAGTGAGAGAATAAGGGAAAACGAAGGTGGGAAAGAAGAGGAGCTGGGGAAGGAGGAAGGATGCTGGCAGCAGGGCAGGCCTACCTTGGGCGTCATGTCATGCGTGATGCAGAATTCAAGGTGTTGCAGGATGCTCTCCATGGTGTGGTAGGGCTGCTGCTTGGTGGTCCGAAGGTACTTCTGCATGGCACGGGCCATGGATGCGAAGATGGCTTGGGCTGCCTCCCGGGGGTCCATCACCTCCCTGGGGTTCTTCTGCTCCTCTTCCTGCAGCCGCTTAATGTGAGTGAAGGCCTCCTCCACCGCCACTACAAGCCTAGGGGACAGGAGGGGACTGGGCCAGATGCCCACCTCTTTCGCCCACCCCACTCCTCTCCCCTAGCTTCAACACTCCAGCAGCCTGAATGAGGTCAGGCCTTTGTGCTCACCCAAAGCAATACAAAGCCAGGGGCAATAGTGCCTTTCTCCCACTGGGAACAGTAAACAGCCACAGAGTTCAGTGGACCCAGCCCAGGGACTCAGAGGGCAAACCTAGTGTCAAACCCAGAGAGACAACTAGGAACTGTGCTATAGGAAAGACAAAGCATTCCATCAAACTTTAAGGAAAACCTTCTTAAATAAGACCCCCAAATCATACTCCATTGGGTCAACAATTAATAGATATGATTACATCAAAATGATAGATTTCTATTCAACCAGGATAGCATGGGCAACATTAACTGACATCTGATGGAGTTGGGGAAAATATAAACACCTAAAACCAACACGGGATTCATATCTAGAACATGCAAAGAATTTGCTACAATTTCTATCCAGAAGAAAAAGACAGGAAACCTAGAGAAAAAAGGGCAAAGGAAGTGAACAGAAAATTCACAAGAGGACTGAAAGGCTAAAAGATATACGAAGTAGTTACTGGCTAGCAATTAGAGAGATGCAAATGAAAATGTTAGTAAAATATTACTTTTCCATCAAAATGGAAAAAAGAAAGAAGGTAACTATAAACCAAATATTGGATAGGATGTTGGGAGTATTCCACGAACTACTGTGCAGCAAAAAGATGCAACAAACTAGATGTACAGACAACTTGGATGATGAATCTCAAAAACGCAGTGTTAAGGAGGAGGCAGGAAAAAAAATCCATTTACATTAAAAGCATATAGATGGCTGGGTGCGGTGGCTCATGCTTGTAATCCCAGCACTTTGGGAGGCTGAGGCAGGCGGATCACCTGAGGTCAGGAGTTCGAGACCAGCCTGGCCAACATGGCAAAACCCCATCTCTACTAAAAATACAAAAATTAGCTGGGCATGGTGGTGTGCATCTGTAATCCCAGCTACTGGGGAGGCTGAGGCAGGAGAATTACTTGAACCCAGGAGGCAGAGGTTGCAGTGAGCCGAGATCACGCCACTGCACTCCAGCCTGGGGGACAGAGCAAGACTCTTATCTCAAAAAAAAAAAAAAAAAAAAAAAGCATACAGACACACATACCAACACCAACAAAGATCACTACACTAACACTAACTTTGCACAAGGATACATATAGCTTTTAAGGAAATCAGACACACTCAACAGGATGCCTAAAATGTGGGGCTGGAGTAAAAGTGGGAACTGGAGGAAAAGAAGAAACAGAATAAAGAACCATGAAAAACTCTATAATGACAATATGTTAGAAGCTGAAAAGAGCAATAAATGCAATTATCTGCACTTCAAGTCCAAAAACCAAAATAAAAGCCCCCTGGCCTAAGAGCAGGACCAGCCTAAAGTGACAGGACAAAGAAAGTAGGTGAGGCCTTCTATGCAGAACCCAGGAACCCAGGAACTTGAGTCATTTCAGATGGGACTCTGGGTATATAGGTGTGGATCTGTGTATGTCTATCATTTTTTTTCTTTATTCTCTTGCTTCCCCTACATTTCTCAATAAATTCCCTTTGAAAAGATCCTTTTATCTCACAAAGGAAAAAGTTTGCTCCTGGTTACAAGCAAGGTAATAGGGAAAGGAAAGAGTCCTCTATGTGCCAAAAATGGTGGTGGCAGCACAGGAGATTGGATGACCCTAGTCAGGGCAGAAGGTAAAGGGGTAGGGACATCACTGGTTTCCTTCCCATGAGGGCCATTTCCAAGACAATTAGAGATAGGTTGGAATGCCACAGAAATGGAGTTGGTGATCTTTGTTCTACTACAGGGGATGCCAGCCTCATATAGGAACAGGGTAAGGGCTACCTCTTGCCCTTGAAGCCTGGAGTTTGTGTGGGAGATGGGGCGGAGGGCAGGTGCGTGGTCAAGTCCCGAGGCACTCTGCTTCTCCCTCAGGGAACTCTCAACAGACCAAGATGGAACCAGGCAGAGTAGGCACCAGGTAAGATTCTTCAGGGTTGACTAAATTCACTTAATCATATGAATAGGGAAAGGGAGAAGCTAGGATGGCATTTAAGAATTTACCAAAATATAGGCACTAAAACCTCATTTTCTGAAGGCAACAAAAGCACCATCTGGTGAGTCCCCTCAAGATCTACTGGCAGGCAGGCTAGCCTAGCCTGAGTCCGTGCTGTTGCAGGTAAAGCTCACATCCCTTTATTGGGTCCCTACCCCACTGTGGCAGTCAGAATTCAAAGATACCCTCCACTTCTACCAGACTTCCATCCCCTCATTAGACAACAATCTTGGTACATTTTGCAGATGTAATTAATGTGCCAAGTCAGTGGCCTTAAAAGAAGACTGTCCTGGCCGGGCGCGGTGGCTCACGCTTGTAATCCCAGCACTTTGGGAGGCCGAGGCGGGCGGATCACGAGGTCAGGAGATCGAGACCACGGTGAAACCCCGTCTCTACTAAAAATACAAAAAATTAGCCGGGTGCAGTGGCGGGCGCCTGTAGTCCCAGCTACTCGGAGAGGCTGAGGCAGGAGAATGGCGTGAACCCGGGAGGCGGAGCTTGCAGTGAGCCGAGATTGCGCCACTGCACTCTAGCCTGGGCGACAGAGCGAGACTCCGTCTCAAAAAAAAAAAAAAAAAGAAGACTGTCCTGTAGGGCCTGATCTAATCGCATGAGCTCTTTAAAACCAGCGTTATCTCCAGCTGGTGGCAGAGGTCAGAGACCTGTTTCTGCTGGAAAAAAAAAGTGCACTACCATCATGTAAACTGCCTATAGGGCTATGTGACAAGGCACTGAATTCTCCCCATAATAATGAGCTTGAAAGAGAAAGCATAGGCTCAGATGAGAGTCCTCTTGATTTCAGCCTGTGAGTCCTGAGCACAGCCTCCAGCCAGCCTGCACCTGACTCATGGAACTGGGAGATAATCAATGTGTGCTGTTTCACAGCTGCTAAGTTTATGGTAATATGTTAGGGCAGCAATGGAAAACAAGCACACACCCCCAACTCATGTCATCATTGCTCTATATTTCCAGCAGTTACAGAAGTTCCTTGGTCTTCCTCTCCCCATTCATCCAACAAGCACCTCCTCTCCTCTTCTCCCCCAGGGACCCACCTGGCCCTCCTCTTGCGCACCCTTCGCTCATGCTCAGCCTCCTCATAGTAGTACTCATTGTGACTGTTGTCCCGCCTCCGAGCTGCCGCTGCGATTACAGCCCGAGACTGGCCAGTGGAGTTGTTGGTGCTGTTTTCTGCAAAGGAACAGGATAGAGGAGATGGTCACATCAGAGTGTGGCCTTTCTTCCCACTCCAGGAGCTCTGGAGACTGCAGCCTGACATGTCCAGAAGAAGCTGTTCCCACCACCCAGCAACACCTCCTAATCTCAACTCTCCTGGCCACCTCTGGGAGAGGCCACAGGAAAGCAACAAGGAAGGCACTGGAAGCGCAGGAGTCCTGCAATTGTTCCTCCCCAGTGCAGGGGGTTCTGCAGCTCCGAGAGCCAAAGGGCTTAGACCAGGGCTGATGAGAGACACGGAGGAGCCAGATCAAGGGACACGCCATAGCATAAAGGGACAGCAAGTAGGATGAGCAGCTAAGATCAGCCACCTGGAGTCAAGGGAAGTGACTGAATAGAAGCAGCTGGAACATAGGATAAGGAAAGGAAAAAGCAAGGGACAAAGGGTAAGAGAGAGGCGGGAACTTGAAGTCCTGCTTGGGAAGAGACAGGGAAGGGCAGAGGAGCAGGGCTGCTCACCCTCTCCGAGGGAATACACCTTGAAGCCAGACACTTTCTTGGCCAGGACGGACTTGGGCAGGTTGAGGAGGGCAGGGTTGTAGACAGGGAAGTCATGGTAATACTTCTCCAGGATCCACACTGCCACACGCTGGATGCTGTGGGGGAGACGGCAGGAGGGGGTGGGAGAAGGGACAGACAAGGGGCACAAGGGAAGGGACACATTAGGGCAGGTTGGCAAGGCAGGAGAGGACACAGGACAGGGACAAGGTGCTTCCGAGAAGCCTGACTCCAGGCCTGAGGTCTACTTACCAGGCTCCCAAGCCTTTCCCAGGGCTGGGCCTGCCAGTCCCTCCCCAGCATGCTGAAGCCCAGCAGAGAAACGGCATTGGGCCTGGGTCCCCAGCCAAAGATCACCTCATATTCAGCATTCCCCCAAGATTCTCTACAGGACCCAGGACGTGCCACTGATACTCTGTGTGGCCCCGAGGGGTAGCTTGTTTACTGGGAACTGAAGAACTCTCCTCCTTATGTCTTTTTCTGGGGATCCCTCCTCTGGTCAGGTCACTTCACAGGCCACTCTCTGAGTGCTCACAAGAAGCTGTGCCTCCCAGAAAGGACTAGAAAGGGGATTCCAAAAAGCCCCTGTTTGTGCACCCCCCCCCCATATTTCTTCCCTTTGGTCCATCCCCCTCTAATATTCCCTACCTCTAAATGCCTGTTCATTCCCAACTCATAACTCCCAACTGATCTTGCCCCATGACCGTGTACGTGAACCTGCCTATCAAGCAGCAAACTGGTGAAAATCTACTTGGTGCAAAGTACTCAACTCCCTCCCGCACAACCCTCCAAGCCCATCACCTCCAGCCCACCATCATACCCTCCCACCCTAGCAGTCACTCCACATCCTCCCATGCCCTTTCCCTCCCAACCCTTCTCCAGCCGTGAGCTAGTACCTGAGATGGCCAACATTGTAGAAGCGGCTGGCGCCGTCGGTGGAGCGCACGACCTTGAGCGTGAACTGAGGCTGGAGCTGGCGCAGCTCCAGCAGGACCACGGCTAGGTAATGCACGAAAAGAAGGGCGTCCACCAGCGACACGGCGAACTGCACCACGCCCTGGTAGCTGCGCTCCCGAGCATCCAGGATGCGCACACCATAGAAGAGCCAGTAGGAGACCACGAGCAGGAAAACCAGCACCATAAGCAGGGCGCGCAGCACAAAGACGCGGGGCAGCGAGGCCTTGGGCCGGCGGAAGAACAGAGCCCAGCTGCCCAGCAGCAGGATGAGCAGCTTGAAGGCCACGGAGATGAAGAGGCCCTCGCAGGCCGTCCCGCAAGGCTCCAGCTCCTCCCGCCACAGCAGTGGGGGCAGCAGCAGGAAGGCCAGCGGCGTGAGGAAAGAGAGCAGTGCCAGGGTGGCCCCCGCCGCCACACCCAGGTGACGGGAGCAGTCCAGAGGGACACTGTCCTCCATGTCCTTGGCGATGCGCGTGAGGTCATCGTGGGAGATGCTGTGCTCTGAGGTGCCCGTTACTACTGTCGTCGTTTCCCCCCAGTTGTCATCCTACAGGCAGAAGGGGGCCAGCCACACAATAAGGAGGAAAGGATAAGAAGAGGAAGAGGAGAGAAACAGGAGAAAGGATGAGGGGAGAGGAGACAGAAAAGAACACATGGGAAAGGAGAAGGCAGAAAGAAGAGAGGGTAATCAACAAATACGCAACCATCAAAGTATTTACTGAGCTCCAATGTGTGTCAAAGTCTGGCCTCTGCAGATGGCCAAGTCCAAGACCCGAGCCCTCGGGGAGCTGGACACTGGTCAGTGAGAGACGAAAAAACCACACATGCTGCAATGACCCTCAGAGCAGACAGCACAGGACAAATGCTGAAGGAGCTGCTCAGGCAGTGACTGGGATCCAAGGGCAAACTTGCCAAGCAAGCAGGCAGGCTTCCAGAAACGGTGGGACCTGAGCTGATCCTTGGGGGAGGGGAGCTCCCAGAAAGATGTTCCCAATCCCAGATGCACACATTAGAACACTTAGGGAGGTTGGAAAATAATACTAATTATTGGAGAGTGCGATCTGCTTGTGAACCTTTAAAAAAAAAAAAAAACTCCCCAGATGATTGTAGTGGTCATCCAAGATTGAGAACTGCTGAACTAAATGATTTCTAAGGGCTGGCTGGCTACTTAAAATGTGATCTGTGGACCAGCAGTGTGGACATCACCTGGGAGCTTGTTAGAAAGGTGGAACCTCAAGCCCACCGCTCGTTTACTGAACCAGATTCTGCATTTTAACAAGATCCACATGAATCACTCAAACATTAACATTAATTCTGAAAGTCCTGCCGGGCGCAGTGGCTCATGCCTGTAATCCCAGAACTTTGGGAGGCCGAGGTGGGCAGATCACCTGAGGTCGGGAGTTCGAGACCAGCCTGACCAACATGGAGAAACCCCGTCTCTACTAAAAATACAAAAAAAAAAAAAAAAGTAGCTGGGTGTGGTGGTGCATGCCTATAATCCCAGCTACTCGGGAGGCTGATGCAGCAGAATCGCTTGAACCCGGGAGGCGGAGGTTGCGGTGAGCGGAGATCGCACCGTTGCACTCCAGCCTGGGCAACAAGAGCGAAACTCTGTCTCAAAAAAAAAAAAAAAAAAAAAAAAATGGAAGTCCTATCTAAGTTCCTTCCAGCATGCCATGATTTCGGCAGAAGCTACAGGAGGAGCCTCCAGGGCAGGAATGGCATGAACTGAGGCATCCAAGGGCTATGAGAGCAGAAGATCCCTGTGCAGCACAGCAAGGTGCAACCAGGAAGGTGAGGCAGAGAGCAGCCAGGCAGGGCTTGTGCAGGCCACGCTGCAGTGCTGGGCTGGGCAATAAGCACCTGTTCTCCGGGCATGGAAAGCCACTGAAGGTTTCCAACTAAGGGGGTAACCTGACCAAAGCAGCACAGAGAAGAAGAGAAGACCCCAGGGGTAAAGGCGTGAAGGTGTGAAGGATACTGTGCAGACTCAAGGCCACTCTGGGTCTCTGGTCTGCAAGGCCACCTCTGCTGGGCCATCTAAATGTCTACAGCACAGAGGCTGCCTGTCCCTGGAGGCAAGAAGATGGCCAGGCTGAGGTCCCCAGGTGCCCCTCTAAGTGTGGTCTGCTCAAGCTGTTTATCTGCAGTGGCTGGAGGCCATCCCACAGAGGAGTCCCAAGACCACCAGCGGCCTTCAGCACCCACACTCTTCACTCCTAGGACAGCCTGGGGATATGGAATCACATCCTGACACCCAGGAGGTTCAGGTTACAGGATGAAGGCAGCCCGACAGCACCAGTGATTAAGGAGGTTGAGGAACCTCCTCTCCACAGGATGGGGAATGAGTCTGATGTGAAGATAGAAAGTGGATGAACTGACTGCCTTCAGCTCAAGGCCCTGGGTCTGCTCCCTGCCCTCTGACCCCTAGACATACTGCCCACCCCCTCCAAGGACCAAGGGCTTGGGATCTCCTCCCCAACAGCAGGCAAGCTGGTCATGTCTCAGGGTCACTTCAAGAACTCAGGAGGCCAGGCCCCAGGGAGAAGGGATTGGGAGAGAGGGAAAAAGAACATTTCCTTCAGGTATTGACCTGCTCCCAAGGCCCAGGAATTCCCAATGTCAGCCACAGAGATTTCTTCTGAGGAAAAAGGAGGTGGGAATCTCCAGCCCCCAAAGATGATCCCAAGGGGAATGAGACGTGGGCAACCTCAGTGTCACCTAAAATCCTGCCTCTGCCCTATTCCAGGACTGTGTTCTGCCCACTGTCCTCCCTACCAGGTGGGCACAGTGGGCAACAGAGGTTAGAATAGAAAACCTGCTCACCCCTGTCCTGGAGAACTCTCTCCCGGGGTCCCTGCTCCATCCCTCAGCCTTACTTCTTGTCCCTTGCCCTTTCTCCATCTACTCTTCCCATACTCCTTTCCCAAGATCTAGGTGACGCCATTCTACAGGCTGACACCAGAGGGCACAGAGCGCCCACACCTCAAGGCTCCAGGAAAGCTCAGCTCTGCTCACACACACCCCAGGCCAAGCCACCACCACCACCCTCCTGCTCCAGACTC
Source organism: Hylobates moloch (assembly GCF_009828535.3). Classification (NCBI taxonomy): domain Eukaryota; kingdom Metazoa; phylum Chordata; class Mammalia; order Primates; family Hylobatidae; genus Hylobates; species Hylobates moloch. The sequence goes on from NW_026652280.1 coordinate 94,995,090, forward strand.
CCAGCGGGCCTGTCTGGCTGGCAGCAGCTCCAGAGGAGCTGGCCAATTCCCATCACACAGCCCAGGTCACCCCCCACTCCTCCGGAGATAAGGAAGGAGAGGCTGCTGCTTCCAGAGGGATCTCTATACTGAAATTCCTGAAGGTCCTACCTTAAGACACTAAGCCAAGCTAAGTATAACACAAGACACACTCCCCGATCTGGCGGCTGTCTGAGACCAGGTTTCCAAGCCCTCCCCCACTCCGTGGAGCCTCCAGCCCCTCAGGAGCAGTCTGAAAATGCCCGGTCTGGACCATCTCATTCCCAGTGCTCACCCGCTCATCCCCTCGTGTGGACTCATTGTCCAGCAGGGGCTCCCCGGGAGCCTGGATTGTCACCGACTTGTCCCCTCGGCTCCCATCTCGACTCTTAGAGCGGTGTCGGTCCCGGCGGTCCCTGCGGCAGGAAGCCAGAAAAGGCACAGAAAGTCCAGCGGTGGACCAGGGTCTTCTCAGCAGCCACTCTACCCCATCACCCCTGCACGTGCCCACCGCTTAACAGCCCCCAACCCTCCCTCCGCCACGCACGTCACCCTGCGTGCCTGCCCACCTGTGCTTGCGGGAGCTGCGGGAGTGGCCCGACTTGTAGGAATAGCCTGAGTACTGGGACTCGGTGTCCATGGCGTCTGAACGCCGCGCCTTGTAGCGCTCCAGGGCCGCAGGCTGGGGCCTCTTGGGGGGCCCCACAGCCACCTCCTTCAGCACCGGCTTCTTTAGGCCAAGAGGCACCTTCAGGAAGTCAACTGTCACCCTGAGGGACTCTATTTTGCTGGACGGGTGGGCTTGTCTCAGAGAAAATCCAGCGACGCTCCTGGTGAGAGGAAGAAGCTGGTTACAGGCGGCTCGAGCTCCCTGTGGGGTCAGGGCAGAGGAAGACCATCCGCACACAGCAGCCACAGGAGGCTCAAATGAGCCCAGCCATAGCCTGAGAATATCTCCACCCAGGTTCCTGCTGCCACTGGGCCCAGTTCCTCCTACCCTTCTCTAGAAAGAGCCCTGCCAAGCTGTGCCAAGGACTCAGGCATGGGGGAAGATGGCCAGCAAAGGCTCCCAGGGCAGGAAGGCTCACCCAGAATGACCCAACCCCAAGCCCTCTGGAAGGGAGGAGCAGGGCATTGCTTCTCTATTCTCAGCCAGGAAAACCGAGGCGTGAAGAGGGCAGGTTCTGGCCAGGCCAACAGGCTGAACCAGTGGACACCTCAGAGAGCAGAAAGGAGTGGGCTTCTGTCCAGGGGCTACCCCAGGCCTCTCCTCCCCATGCTACACCTCCTCCCCTCACTCATACTTTCTGAGTGTGCCCACAGCGGGCTGCTTCCCTTGGTACCGTCTCCCCAGCATTTATTTCAAACACACCCAGTGTTACTGGTAAGATCAGGTTGGCAGCTTCCTTGAGGCTGCCACACATATTCACAGCCCCAGGTGAGGGTGAGGGATGGAAACTATGGATAATATGGTGGGGGATGGGAGGAAAAGACAAGTTTCTACTTGCCTAAAATTCTGAAACAGGCAAGGCACAAGTTTATCTGCCTACTTACAGGCTTATCTTTCAACCATACTTCACCTTCTGATTCTGCAGAGGAGAATGACCTCTCCTCTCTCTAACCCCCACCCAAATCCTGCTCATTCTTCAGAGCCCAGCCCCACCCCTTCATAGGAGCCCCCGCCTACTCTAGCACCCAATGTTATCTTCCGCGCTGACCCTGACTCCCCTAACAGCCATCACCATCCACTGAGCGCTTACTTCCTATCTTCAGTCATTGACGCATCAAATCTTGTTTGAGCACCTTCTATGAACCATGTATTCTGCTAGGTGTAAAGTGGTATAACAGACCCTGAGTTTACAGTCTAGAAGGGAAGGAGCACACCGAACAAGTAAGCAGATAAGTACAAACGACCGATTGCAGGCATGATGGAAGGGCGGAACAGCAAACTATGAGAGACACCACATGGAGTAAGGGGCTACTTTAAACTTAGCAGTTCTAGAAAGCCTGAGAAAATGACACCTCAGCAGAGGCCTGAAGAAGAAACAGGAATTAACCAAGCAAAGAGTGCAGGAAAATGCCCACGGAGCAGAGGAATCACATGTGTGAAGGCCAAAGGCAGGAAAGAGCTTGTTGTATTTAGAGAACCAACAAAGGCCAGTGGAGCCAGAGTTAAGGAAGAGAGTGAGTCGTAAAAGGTGGCACTGCAGAGACAGGCACCAGGTGAAGAGCTTGAGCTTTATTTTATTCTAAGGCCACAGGAAAACTTTGAAGGATTTTAGCTATGCAGATGTGGATTGAAAAGAGGGAAAAATAGAAACAGGGAGATCAGTAAGGAGGCAACTGCAGTAGTACAGGCTTGCTAAGGGTAGAGCCACAGAAGAGTGAGTAACAGTCATGTTTGAGACTTAACGTTGGTGGTCAAATCAACAGGACCTAATGAGCAGGAAGGGAGTGTCAAGAATCCCTGGCCTGAGCGAGGGAGCAGATGGTAGCGCCATCAGTAGGGTAGGGAAGACTGGGGAGGAAGCAGCCGTGAGGGAAGAAAATTAGTTCAGCTTCTAGCCTGCTAAGTTAGTAGCCATGAGACAGTAGGCAGCCGGGTGTCAGAGGAGCCAGACTTGGAGGAGAGTCTGAGCTGGAGGTACTGAGGGTGTGAAAAGCTATGGGGATAGATGGAACTCAGATGGCTCTGAGTTCAAAACCTAACTCTTCCACGGACATAAAGGACCCCGATATGTACACATGTCCAGAGGAAAAGGAGCAAGCAAAGGGGATGAGAAGGCCAGAGGAGGAGGGGAGCCAGAAGAGTGGGGTTTCAAGGCAGCCAGAAATTTAAAAGTGTTTTGAGGTGGGAATTAAGTCAACCAGGTCAAATGCTGCTGAGAGGCTGATTATGTTAAAAACTAAAATGGGGCTGGGTGCGGTGGCTCACGCCTGTAATCCCAGCACTTTAGGAGGCCGAGGCAGGTGGATCACGAGGTCAGGAGTTCAAGACCAGCCTGGCCAAGATGATGAAACCCCATCTCTACTAAAAATATAAAAATTAGCTAGGCGTGGTGGCAGGCATCTGTAATCCCAGCTACTTAGGAGGCTGAGGCAGAGAACTGCTTGAACCTGGGAGGTGGAGGTTGCAGTGAGCCAAGATCACGCCACTACACTCCAGCCTGGGCGACAGAACCAGACTCCATCTCAAAAAAAAAAAAAAAACCTAAAATGGATTTGCTTTGTATAGTTACCTTTACTCCAACTACTCTAAACCATCAGTAATTTGAGAATAAGCAATATGATTGATACATATTTATATCCATCTCCCCTCCCGTGGGCACAGAGCAAGGAACTGATACCAACCTAGTAAATAAACATAGTCGTGCCTCGCTTAACCACAGGGATACTTTCTGAGAAATGTGTCATTAGGCAGCTGCATCCTGGGAACATCATAGAATGTACCTACACAAACCTTGACGGTATAGCCTACTACACACATGGGCCTTATGGTATAGCCTATTGCTCCCAGGCTACAAACCTGTACAGCATGTTACTGTACTGAACACTGTAGCCAACTGTAACACAATGGTAAGTACTTGTGTACCTAAACATAGAAAAAGTATAGTAAAAATACAATAGTACAATTTTATGGGACCACCATCATATATGTGGTCCATCGTTGACCAAAACATCCACGACTGTACGCCTCTCTGGCTCTCAGGGAAACTATAATGACTGTAGGGAGATGAAAGCATGTGAAATCTATTCATTCATCCTCTTAACAGAGTTCAATAGAGGCAATCCTCCATAGGATTAGTTATATTTGTCAGTATCCCCATGTCGAAGCACGTGCGTGATAAGGACACACTTAGAGGGCAGGGACATAATACCTTAACCCAACCATAAGCCTTTCCAAAAACCTTTGCAACAAAAACGACCCTTATTTATCTCCCTACCTGAAAAATATATGTTGGGCTCATCTACCCACTCTCCTGAGGACCCATTCTACTGGCCTACTCCTCCTTATAGTTTAGACATCTCACCTGCATTTCTCTTGTGGTTCCAGTCTATTCTTTCTAGTCTTCTTCATAAAAACTGAATTTTGCCAGGAGGCTCAAAGACAAGAAGTGGGTCACAGAGTGACATGGGGGTAGAGAAGCGGGTGAAGTAAACAACTGCCATGGACTACAGTCTAGACACACACACTAGATCCCAGGCTGTCCATCTCCTCATCCTCCTGTATACCCACCATCTGCCAAAGCCAACAGCCAGAAGAGCCAGGGATGTGCACTCAAAGATCTGAGTTCAAAACCTAACTCTTCCACTGACTAGCCGTGTGACCATGTGCAAGTTACTTAACACCTCTGTGCTTGTAGCCTGGTAAGCTCATTAGTAAACTAGGGAAGATAATGATGCCTTTTCACGGGGTAGCCATAAGGATGACGAGGGTGAAAGAAGTGCTTTTATAAATGGTTCAGCTGTAATTAGTTAAGCAATTAACAAGTTTTAGCTCCAGGATCACTCATACTCCAATCCTCAGACACTTCCTCTGAGACTACGGAAAGAGGTGGTATAAATAAACCCTGCTGTTAGTACAACTAAATAAAGAAGTCTCACACACACCAACCAGAACCACCACTTCAAACACACCCAGGAGGTAAACTGATGCCATTGCATTTCCCCTACAGATAAATTTCAAACCAGACAAGGGTGCCAGTCCCGTTTGTTCTGAGCTGCCCAGCCTAGTGCCCCCTATCTTCCTCCCCTGCTACTTACTAAAGACTCAACCTGAATCCTGCTCCCCTGGCCTGCCAACCCAAGTCAGAGTGCCCAAAAAGCATCAAAACACGCTTCTCTCCTCCCTACCAAACACAGGCGCCAAAAATGAACCCGACTTCTGAGACCCTTGCCTGCTGTGTCTTCAAGTACCCCAGGGAATTAATCCAAGCACTGCTGCTGGGGGGCCTGGGAGGAGCGAGGGGAGGGGAGTAAAGAGAAGGGCAGAAGTTCCCCTTATTTAATCAGTCTCAGGGATCAGGGGTTTGGAGGGTCTCCAGGGTGGGCAGCGTTCCCAGGGAAGAGATGGGGGGGAGGGGATCACTGGATGAGATCAACAAGTGGAAACGTCAAGAGGGATGACGAGACAGGGAGGGAAGCCCGGACTTGGTGCAGGACAGGGAGCTGCCCTAGTCTGGGGAAGGGGGAGGCTGTAGGGAGGCTGTAGAAAAGGAATGTGCCCCACTGCCTTTCACCTTGCCCCCCACTTCCCAAGACACAAACACACACACTCAGTCCCCTGCTCAAACCAACCATGGATTATCTGGGGTTAAAAGGAGGCCAGGGAGGAGAGAGGGAGAGAAGAGAGAGCCTGTTACAAAAAGGAGACCCTTCTCCCCTCCAAAGTCCTTTCAGAAATAAAATTAATGGAATGTGTCTCAGTATCATCCCAAGGGGATTGGGGGGAGCTTGGTGGGGGGGAATGTGGGGGCTTTTGTCCCGGCTGCCCAGCTTCTCCCACATTGATCACCATAGCAACAAAAGCCCCCTGTTGCCTAGGTGATGGCAGCCGGGTCCTGGAACCCATACCCAGCATCCAAAGGGAGGGAGGTTATGGAGGTGGGGGCAATAGGGACAGAGGAGGAGAGAATGGGGTTTCTCCTCTGGCGGCCCCAGCTTTTGTCTGAGCTCTGGGATCAGGTTTCTTCAGGAAACAATTGGAGGCCTCTGGAAAAAATACACTCAGAACCTGGCAACAGGCAGAGGGAGCAGGGCCCTAGAGTAGTGCGTGTGTGTGTGTGTGTGTGTGTGTGTGTGTGTAAGGGGGGTGGGTGTTGGCCAAAACACAGACCTGGGCAGACCAATCCTTTCCCATTTCCCACTCAAAGAAGGCTGCTCAAGTGGGCAAAATGCCAGCACTTGAGCACAAACAGCAGTTGAACACAAACGCCAGCACCCCCATGTGTGGCGCGTGCTGGGGACCGATGACCAGACGCAGGCAGCTGCAGATGCCACCTCCTGCCACTGCTCTAGCCCAGGCCCACCCCGCAGCCCAGTCTCAGCTACTTTAGGCCTGGAGTGAGGTAATGAGACAGAGCATAGATGAAGACGGAGCTGGGAGAAAGAGCTGTGGAAACCAGGGTGACTAGGCCATGGAAGAAAAGGGGGGCAGGGACAGAGCACAAACATGCACCTAAAAAGGGCACCTATTGTTCCTCATCTCCACTGAGGACAGGGCTGGAAGCAGCTGCAGAGGGTGCTTGGGTTTGATTTTTAAAAGACTTCCGGCCAGACAGGAAGACGATGGGAAAGAGGACAAGAAGCCTCAAGTTCTCCTCAGACAGGAGCAGAGATCTCTGATAGGACCGTTTTCCTCTCCACAGTCAGGGATTAGGGAAGGGTGGTTCTGCCTGAACACAGGGAAATGGGTGTGATTACTGCTTCAGAACCTGCCTGAAGAGTCGTCTGTGGGCCCCTGCCCACTAAAAGTCTCCGATTCCTACACAGGAGCCTGGGTCTTCCTGCATATGCCCTGCACCCCTTTCCCACTGCAGCCCGTGGGCAGGGGTATACATGTGGGCACCCCCTAGCTGCCTGGCTCCCTAATCATCACCAACCATAGTGCCAAGGTCCAAGGATATCAATATAAGTTCCACTCAAAGTGCTGGAAGCCCACCTTCAGCCGTGGAGGTGGCAAGAACTAAGCCCAGGGTCCAACCTCCCAGCTCAGGATCCCAGGGGCTAGCTCTCTGTGCAGTCAGAGCACCTCACCAAGGCCTAAGGCCAGTGCAAGGCAGAGCAGAGACTCGGGACACGGCTGTCGCACTTCAGAGCTTTGCTTGGTTTTCCTCGTTGTCACACACCTCCCCTGAGTTTCACAGATGTGCTCAACCCAGGCAGCGCTGTCAGGCCCTGGTGCGGGGCTGAAGTTGATGGGTGTGGGTTGAAAATGCAGACATCCAACATGGCTTCCACAGACACGAGGAAAGTACCTGAACCTCTGACTATGCCCACATCATTCCCCTGACACCCCTTCCCCTTTCCCTTTCCCTTTCCCCTTCAGGAGGACACAGCTGGCTGAGCCACCCTCTTCTCAGCAGTTTCCAGCACCAAGCTGAAAGGGGCCTTAGAGGGACAACCTCAAATTCTACAAATAAAAAAGTGGGACCCAGAGAGAGAAGGTGACTAGCCCATGGCCACTACTTCTATGGCAGCCCATTTCTGGCCTCCTCTGATTGTTGGAAGATCGTGCTAACACTGACTTTGAGAAATGCTCCTCTTGGAGTGAGACCAGGTTTCTCCGTGAGGCTGCTCTGGACGCTGGTTCCTTGAGTAGCCACAACTGCAACAGGGCCACGACAGGAGAGGATTTGCTGACTCCGTCCCGCCCCCTCTTCTCACCAGGGACAAACAGACAGAGACTAGACAGGCCTCAGCTAAGACAGCCTGAACCAAAGAGCCTCTATCCCCAAAAGGGGTGGTTCCTGCACCCATCCATCTACCACGACTAAGAACCTTCATATTCCTTCATCCCCATCCAGCCTTGGGCTGTGGGCAAGCCACCCATCCAGAGAGGCTGGGCTTTTGCTATCACCAAAAAGACTAAGGTACAGAGTGGGCAAGGACCAGCTCCGGCCCTGGACCAAAAATGGGATGGAGATTTTGCCCCGACCCTCAATCCTAAACCCTGAAAAGGGCTGTCCTTGGGTGACAGTGCTGCCCAGGAGGCCAGAGAGAACAGCTGGATCTTGGTGGGCTGAGGGGTGGGAAGGGCAGAGCAGAGAGCCCAGGAGCTCGCACCAGGTGCCCCACCCCCACCCTGTTAACCAGGCATTCTCCCAGGACAGCCCCAGACATGAGCTCACCATCCTCATAGCCCCAGGGTGGGGGCAGGATCCTTCTCCTCACTGGGCTGAGTGGCAGAGGAGGGGTGGGATCCTGGCCGTGCTTGGGTCATCCAGGCATCTAGGCTTCCAGAGCAGCTTCTCACCAAGCAGACCCCAGTGCAGGGTGCACCGCAGGGGAAGGGCCCACAGACTGGGCTCCTGGCCAGGATACCTGAGCTTGCATTCTAATTCAAAAGCAGTTGGGGAAGCCAGAGCCAAGCCCCTTTCCATCTACTTCCTTAATTTCCCTCAGTCTAAGGCCGGGGGTGAGGCTGGGGACCTCTAAATCCACATACACACCAAAACACCCACCCACGCACACATACACCCACACTCTGTTCCCCCTCTGAAACCTGGAATCACTCCTGCCTGCCCCACCCAGCTCCACCTACCCTGGCTAGGCAGGTTCTGTAGAGACCTGCTCTGCTGTCTCTCTGGCACCCCCACCCCCATCCCAGCTCCCAGAAGGTACCTGCCCCCCAACACAGCACATAAAAGTACACACGTGTGCACATTCATGTCCCATAGCACCCCATTCCCTAGCCTTCCCCAGACCCATTCCTAGTCCATCTTGAAGAGAACACTGGGGGTGGAAAGGCTGCAGGAGAAAAGGTGAGTAATCCCCCTGGCATCTGTCCCAGGTGGGGGCCAGTGGGAAGACAGGACAGTAAGCTGGTGGGAAGGTAACCAGGGCTTCTGGATTCTCCATTTAATTTTTATCAACGGGCAGGCCCCACAATTTCCACCACTGGGCTTTGAGCTGCTTCCTCCTTTGGCTTAGGCAGAGAACTGGCCCCTACCTGCCCACCAGGTGAGCTGTGGAAGAACCAAGAAGGAAAGCAGGCAGCTTGAGGTGTCTTCAGGGAGAGGGTGGACAATGGGAGGTGGGTGAGCTGTGCTGACCCATAAGCCAGCTTCCTGTGCACTCCAAAAACAAATGCCTCCCTCTTCGTAGCCTGCTGCTCGAGATAGGCCCCAACTGTCCCTGGCCCCAAAAGACCTTCAAAGCCTGCTCACCCAGCCCCTGCCCTGGGGTGCAAAGATGTGAAAAGCAGCTAGTTGGGAAGGGGAAGTTAGCCAACCTCGGGCTTGCTGTGGATGGGGAGAGTTGAGCTGTGAGGATGGAGTGTGGGGGAAGAACATATGGGGGCACTGTCAGCAAAGGCTGGATTGTAGGAAAGCAGTAGAGCGGGCCTCAGGGTGTGAGATGCAGTGTGACTGGGGATGAGGGTGGCAGGGCTGGGTATCCCCATCCTGAGAACCTCCTGTTGCCTCAGCCCAAGGCCTTGGATCTGGCAACTTGGCCAGTTCTTATCTAGAAAACCAGAGCCAGCTGAAAGGCCCAAGTACCAGCCAGCCTCCACCATCGTGACCACCCCCCTACCTGAGATTCTCACTCTTTGCTGAAAATTCTCAACTTCCCCATCCCTTATATCTGCCACCTCCATTCCTGAAGTAAAGCAGGTAACAAAATGCGTGTTTTTGTTCACAGTCTGTTGTTTTTTAAGTGACTGCATTCACACCTCGGGCTCAGCACCTGTTCCTATCTAAACCCTACTTACCCTAGAAAACCAGACCCCCTGGGCCGGGCGTGGTGGCTCACGCCTGTAATCCCAGCACTTAGGGAGGCCGAGGCAGGTAGATCACCTGAGGTCAGGAGTTCCAGACCAGCCTGACCAACATGGTGAAACCCTGCCTCTCCAAAAAATGCAAAATTAGCCGGGCATGGTGGTGCATGCCTGTAATCCCAGCTACTCGGGAGGCTGAAGCAGGAGAATCACTCGAACCAGGGAGGCGGAGGGTGTAGTGAGCCAAGATCGCGCCATTGCACTCCAGCCTGGGCAACGAGCGACACTCTGTCTCAAAGAAAAAAAAAAACAGAACCCCATCCCTAGACCCACAAACAAACACACCCTCTCTCTCTGACCAGGCTGAGGGAGCCAAGAACACTCTGGTGAAAACAGGAGTCTGAAGGACATTGTTAGGGGCTGTGAGAAAACCCTATAGACAATAAGGACCAGGCTCCTCCCAGTCACAAACAAGACCCCACGGGCCATGGTGGCCAGAGCCTACAGTCACTCCCTTCCCCCAACCCCCATCCAAAATCATGGCCCAGCGAGGAGAAAGAGACCCACCCCAGGAGAGGTTTCTGCCCAGATGCTGGCCCCACCCCAGGCTTATGACACCAAGGTGCTCCTCCTGGAAATGAGATCGTTCTCTGACTCCCACCCTCAAGAGTAGGCTTCTCTACTCCTCAGGCTGTCACTAGACTCATGTTTGGTTTTCAGAAAATGGGGGAATTACTCAAGTGCAAGATTAAAGGCAATAATGAGCAATCAGACCGAACTGGAATGACAGTAGGGGAAGGTGAAGAGACTTTGGGAAAAGGAAGAGCACTGAAGTCAGACCTGGCACAGCCTTTTACAAGCTATGTAATCTCAGGTGAGTCGCTCCCCTTTTCCAAACCTCAGTTTCCTTATCTATAAAATGGGAATAATAGTGCCTACTTCAGAAGGTTAAGAGTTTTCAGCAAAATAATGTATGCAGAATATTACAGATTCTGGAACACAATAGATGCTTTAAAAAAGTTAGTTCCCACCTTTTCTCCTTTAGTGGGTCCTCAGCCAATCCCCCCCACTTCCTGCTCCCATAACCTCACTGTAAGGAGAAACACCCCAAAATAAGATGGAACCACCTCTAGGTGCAGGGTTGGCCCTGTTCTAAATTAGACCACATCCAGGTACTGCCTGAGAGAGCAACCAAAATGCCTCTTCCTCCTCTCTGCTTCTTTCTTCAGAGGCCCTTGGATCCCCCACCTTTCCTCCTCTCCTTCCTCCTTCCTCACAGTAAAGCAGACCTGGGTTCCAATCACCTCCCACTCTCCACTAGGCTCTAAGCCCAGCTGTGTGTGGAGTGGCAGGGGAAGGAGGCCCCAAGCCTCCCACCCTATCCAGCCCCAGCTTCGTCCCACTCTCCCCTCTCCCTGCCCCACCCTGATTACCAGGATATCCTCAGGTCTGCTGACTCGAAGCCTGCTTCTCTCAAACCAGTTCCCGGCTGTTATGTCTGTAATTACCCATCTTGCCAGGGGCATCCGACAAAGCACAGCAAAACCTCATTTCCAAAGGGCCCCACCATAAAGGGCCTCTGCCTCCAACTCTGTACCAAGCAGGGTAGAGACAAGGAATGCAAAAATTCTCCCTGGCCCACCACAGTTCTATCCAGACCACAACAGAGAAGGTGAGAGAGGGCTGCCCAAGCCACATCACCAAGAGACAGGATAAAGAAGGGGAGGGCTGCCGTAGGGTAGAATGCGAGTAGGACTCACTCCCAGGCCTTTCCTTCACCTCTGCTGCCAAAATCTCATCATGCACAGGGTTACCCACCAGTGGAAGGTAAAAGGGAAAATTTCAGGTCAATTCAGAGAGAGGGAAAGCTGATGCCAAGTGAACAGGGAGATGGCTCCCCACAAGGATGAGGGTTGATGCATACAGGAGTGAGCTGCCCAGGAAAGAGGAGGAAAGAGCAAGTTTTAAAAGTCCCATCCCCAGCCCAGACCCTGAGAAGAGGCAATAATACCCTAGCCTCTCTTCTCTCCTAATACCTCCAACTCCACCAACCCCAAAGGACAAGCAGGAAAGGGATGATTAATTTTGTTTTATAGACAGAGAAACTGAGGCCAAATCCCCACTTCATACTTCAAGGTACAGGACTACCAAACACCCTGTGTGCCTTCTTGCTCATGCTCAGCCTCCACCAGCAGTGCCCTCCTAAGACCCTTCCTGTTGGCCTAACTCATCCTTTAACCAGGTAAAGTCTATCCACACAAGGGAATAATATTCAGCTATAAAAGGGAATGAAGCACTAATACATGCTACATGCTACCATGTGGATTAACCTGGAAAACATTATGCTAAGTGAAGGAAGCCAGATTCAAAAGGTCACGCATTCTATCATTCCATTTGTATGAAATATCCAGAATAGGTACATCCATAGAGACAGGATGCAAATTGGTGGTTGCCAGGGGCTGGGGTAAGGGGAAATGGGGACAACTGCGTAATGGGTATGGGTTTTGTTTCAGGATGGTGCAAATGTTTGGGGACTAGACAGAGGTGGTTGTTGCACAGCACTGTGAATGTACTAAATGCCACTGTTCACTTTAAAATGGTTTATTTCCTATTATGTGAATTTCACCTTAAATTTTTTAAAATCCAGCTAATGGGGCATCTCCTCCAGGAACCTTTCCTGGCACCTCACCCCAGGGCCAAGCACTCTTCCTCTATGCTCCAGTGGCCTCCTGAACACACCTCCACACAGCACTCACTGGGCTGCAGTGAGTCAACATGTTTTTGCATGTCTCCCCTGGGAAAATGTCTTATTCGCCCCTCCATCCCCTGTGCTTCACACAGCACCTGGCAGATAGGAGAGAGTGCCTGATGTGGTCGGCCAGAGGAAGATCAGAACCAAAGCCTAGTTCTCCTGTCCCGACTCCGACCTGTCTCCCTTAACGATGATTATCCCTCAGAATCCGAACCATCAAACTAACATTTACTATGTGCCAGGAACTGTGCAATGTGCTTTCTCTATTATTTCTTTTAATCCTCATAACCCCAAGAAGTAGGGCATATTATTAATTCCATTTTACAGGTGAGGCTTCAAAAAGTTACCAGTTTTGTCTGATGTCACAAAATTAGAAAGTGGCAAACCCAGAATTTAAAAGCAAACCAGGGAAGAAAGCCACTTGGTGGGGGACCAGGGATTCCTTGTGGAAGGGCTCAGTCTAGGCTTGGAGGATGTGCCTTAAGACACCTAAGAGGCTGGGGAATGGGGTTTTTTACTTGCCCAGATCACACCACTGTTACGTACTAATTCCAACCAACTCTGCCTCCTTTCTCTGGCCTCACAATGTGACGAACACTCCAGGGAAGGAGAAGACTGGAGTCCCTAAAACTCAGAGGGGATCAGATCTCTTCCTTTTCCCTGCCAAAGCTTCTGTTAGCCAAGTTCCCTCCCCATTAACTGGAAGGACCTGGAAACCAGATGAGCAGATAAAAAACTGTCCTGCTCTAGGGCCAGGGAAGGGGGGATATTTCCTCAGATCTAAAAGGATCAGGAGGAGAGGCAAACACACCAGAGAGGCCTGCCCTGGAAGAATTAGAGGAAATAGAAGTCAGGAGCAAGACAATGGGTGAGGAGGGGCCAACGTGGCTACTGACTCCCAATCTGGAAGTACTTTCAGAAATGGCATTTCCTATTATCTGATCACAATTCCTCCTCTTTGGAAAAGAGCCCCCACCAGTATAATATATCATGCATGTGATCAGTGTATACAGAGCATACAAGGTACCCCAGAGGGCCAGGGCACACCATCTTAGATGCAAGTGCCTTACTAGCCCTGGGAGCCCAAACTATCAGACAGGTGTTGGGTTTGGGGGAATGATCCATTAAAAAAAAAAAAAGGTCTTTTCCTACTCTGCCCCGTTCCTCTCCTCATTCAAACATTTTCTAACCCCTACTACTCTTATCTCCAGGCCTTAGGGAGGGTAGGGAGCCCTGAGGACTAAAGAGGGAACATTCCAATTGCACATGCCCATTAGAGACTCTAACATTCCAATTGCAATTGCCCAGAGACCCTAATGGGCATGTGCAATCTCACCTCAGCTCTTAAAACTGGGTGCCTCAACCCAGCCACTGGCAGCAAAAAGAAAACTGCAAGAGTGTGCAATGGGGCAAGGCTGGTATCCTAAAGAAGAGGTGAGCAACCCCTTCCCTACACCCCAAACGAGAAAGGATGAGAGACGACAGGGAGACAAAGGAGCTGTGGCTTCTTGCTGGAAAGAGACCTTCACTTCCTGGATAGTCACTGACTTCCCACCACACTATCATGATGGAGTATAGCACTATAGCCTGAAATGGGTACCTGGCCGTTTCCCGACACACAGACACTCAGCCCTGGCCCCACACCCACAGCTCCATCTCAATCATGCTTCATAACAGGGAAAAGGGAAATTATGTGATAAACCACACAGATTCACTTGCAAAAGCTCCTGAAGAAACACCCTATGCCACCTTCTCAACCCCATGGGCAGGGAACCCAAGCTGTTCCCCACCAGGTCTCATCCCTCCAGACATGCTTCCTCCTCTTGTTTCCATCCCACACCAAAATCTCAAGACTCCTCAGGAACTTTAGGATCTTAGAGTCAGGGCAGAGTTAGAAGGCTCTGAAGCAGCAAACTCTGAGATGGCTTTCCAAGAGAACTGTGGCCTGAAGCTTTTAACTAAGGCTGGGAATCCAAGAATGTAGCCTCTCCAAGCGCTGGAACCCAGCCTATGATGATGGGGGAGGAAGTTCCTCTTATTCTTCTCCCTGACCCCGCCAATCTTCCAAATTCCTCTAGGACTACAACCAGACCCCTTGTTCCCTATTCCCCACAACACACGCCCTCTTCCAGAAAAACCCATCCCCCAAAAACAGGCACTTCATAAGACAACTCATTCCCTCCCACCCATAGGTCTCAGATACTTAAGGCACTACTCCTAAACCCAGGCGAGGCCATCCACGAAGTCTCAAAATCCTGCAGACAGCCTTCCTTTCAGGATTTTTGCCAGGAAAATCTGCCTGCAGAGACAAGAGGTACCCCCGACACACACTCAGAAACATACATACCAGCTAAGGCAGGCACACACACTGATCTGATACCCATCAACACAGGTTACACACAAGAGAACACAGGTTCACACCCCTTCCCAGTACACAGGTGCACACACACCTATCCACATACACTCCATTCTGCTCTTACACACCCACCTTCCTCGGTACCTACACACCTCTTTCCCGTGAACCCCTCTCCCAGTACACACACATAGACATACATGCCTTCCCCTAAGTATACATATAAACACATATCCAGACACACAGCAGATGCATGGTCAGCCGCTCCCTGGGTGCACACACACTCAAGCACAGAAAAACACCTACACATCCAAACCAGGGGCCCACCTGCAGGAACATGCAGCACGTCAAGGCGTGCACACACACCAAAACAAAGAATCATGCACACGGATCCTCCACCAACCCTTCAAAACTCACTAACGCAGAGCCCACAGTCCCCTAAATGCGTAAATATGAGTGGGGAGAGGGACGCCAGCGCCTGTCCCCTCGGCTCCTATACACAGTCTACCGCCTCCAGCCCCATCCTCGGTCTGTACATACACCCTATCTACTCTGCCCAGCCCGCCCCCCTGACTCCACTCTACGCCCTTAACGCATACCTGCCACCGTCCCTCCCCACGCTCCTGAGGGGTGTATGCACCCCAAACACCCTTGGCTTCCAATACCTCCAGACTCCGATCCTTCCACGCCTCTCCCCCCACCTCCAACACAAGCACCCAGTCTCCGGCTTCAACCGGCTCCCCTGGGATCATTAAGGCCCCCGCCCGGGCCCAGGAAAGTCCCCGGCTCTCCAGGCCTGGGCTCCGCCCCCTCCCCACGAGCCCCTTCCCCTCCCCAAAGTTGGGGGGGTACTCCGCTGTGCAGTGGGGAAGCGGACCGGAAGGGGGTTGCCCGGAGTCCAGCCCCCCTTCCCCCATAAGCCACCCCGCTCGCTCTGGGGTCGGGCACCCCCTGGCCCCTTGCATGATTTTCCTCCTTTTCCATTTCTTTTTTTCTCTCTCTTTCTTTCTTTCTTTTTTTTTTTTTTCAAACTTTGCCCGCGCCCCCGCGGCCCGGCACTCACCCGCCGCTGCGAACTGCCGGGTGGGCTCCGCGGGCGCCCCGCTCGGCCCGTCGCCTTTGTATCCGCAGCGCTCCGGGTCTCTCCGAACTCGGCGCTCCCGGACAGGCAGCGCGCGCGATGGGGGATGTTGAGGGGGTGGTTCTTGAGTCTGGTCACCCCCTGCTCCGTCCCAGACCGCTGCCTCTTCCCCCTCAAGGCCCCGGGGGCTGGGGGCCAGGGGGGAATGGGGGCTCTCAGGCTCCCATGGCAGGACCAAGGATCAAGGAATCAAGGATCAGGAATCAGATCGGGAGCCGGCGGCGGAGGGGGGGAGGGGTTGAGGGTGGGGGGTGCAGGAGGCGGGGGAGCGCGAGCTCCCGGGTGCCGCCTCCCGGCTGTTCCCACAGTCGCCGCCCCTCCTACCGCCGCGTCCATTGTCTGCGGCCCCGCTCTTCCCGGAGTCGCCGCTCCCCCAGCCCTGCGCCTTCAGATGCCCCGCGGGCCTCCCCGATCCTGGGAATCCGCGGTGGGGCTGACACTCGGGTCCCGAACGGTGGGCAGGGGAATGCCTCGATTCTTGGCCGTGGCCCAGCCCGCAGTCCCTCCTGGGGCTGTCTTCCTCGACCCCTCCTGTCGGAAAAGGAGCCCCCAGATCCCCGGGGCTGGCCATGTTCTCTTTAGGGCCACGGACCCGGCTACACAAAATCCAATGGAATCTGGGACGTGGGAAGATTGATTTTTTTTTTCCCCCTAGGGGTCCGAGAAGGGAGGGTCATCCCTGATTTTAATTAGTGGCGAGAGACGCACGCCTCTTCCCATGCATACGGGGATTTCCCTGACACCATCACCACCATGTCCCCTCCTTCCAAAAATAATTTAATTACTTGGAGTTCTAGCTGCGAGCAGCGACCGCCCCAGTCAGTCTGGGACGCTCCCTCATTAACACGTTTTTCCTCCCCTCTGGTTTGAGTGTTGGGATTAATTACAAAGGGAACCCTGCCCTGGGGAAGAAGGGGAGGAGGAGAAGACGCGGGCGCCTGGGAGTTTGAATGGCAGAGGAGAGGGGGCCTTCTCCCAGGAAACCTCCAAGAGGAAAAATGCCTTGGCCAGTTGGGTCCCCAACCCCAAGCAGGCAGACTGTCCATCCCAGGAGTTTCAGATACTTTAGAGTTGAAGGTGCCACACAGGGATTGTAGGCTCTCACAAAATATCCTACACGTTTGGGGCATTTGTGCCTCCCAGTATGCCAAGAAACCAGTTAGGGTTCTTTTATATGTGACCCTACAAGAGTGACCCCACACCGTAAAAGCCTGGGCTGTGGGAAGTCCATGTTCCCCTTGGAGTAAGTGAAAGCAGTATTCAATTATCATTAGTGTTATTGCCGTGCAACCCGCCACTTAGAGTAGTATCATTTCAAAAGCATCTTCACATACTTCTTCCTAAGCAGGCCAAGGCCTTTTCAATATCTCAGCCTCCTTCAGTTTCCAGTCCTGGCACCTGCTCGAACAACCCTGTGATTAAGGAATCCCAGAGAAGGAGACTCCCAGCCTCTGTTCCTCACTTGTTTGGGAATTTTTGCTCCTCTCTGATGAAAACTATTTCCTGAGACCTAATCTCACCCCTTTTGATGGTTCATTCTAACCTGTCCAAAGATGAGGACAGAACCAACTACGCTGCATTGTTCAAAGATGCAGAACAGTAAAACACATTTCCTTTCTCCTTTGCCCAAACTCTGCCTTTCCTCATCCCCTCCTCCAGTACTATGGATAAGCAGGTGACTCAGCACCAAGATTACATGAAATATGCAGAATCATCATTTCAGGTACCCAAGTCCCTGCATGTGTCCAGGCAGTCATTCACCTTGTGCCTATCATGTGCAGGCACTGGGCTGCACTGGGGCTCCTGGCAGTGACCACGACCAGGTGTATGAGGGAGTGGCAGGAGAGCTGAGGAAGGGTTAAGGGAAGTAGGGAGGACATGGGTGTCTCCAGCCCTGCCCCAAAGCACACCCCAGTGCTAGGTAGCTAGTGTGTAATTTGACACAGAGTCGGAGCTGCCATGGCACTGTCTGATTCTCAGGCAGATTTAGTGTGAATTATCTTCACATGCTGCTAGCCTGTTTCACAGACCTCAAAAGGGCCCAAAGAACTGGAAAAAGGGCTTCTGATGCCAGAATTACAGATAATTCCATAGTCTGGCCCCACTGAAAGCTTGAAACCTAAGTCACGATGTTAACAGACAAGGCTTCCCGATTAACAGGTATCAGGCATCAGGCTGGAATAAGCTTGGTCCCTCCTTTCTCTGACAGTGAGGTTGGGGGCTTTCAGTTACATCTCTGCAATGAAAACACTGGATTACAGAGTCCAACAATAAATTTTATTGGTGTGGTCTGTCCCATTCAGCAATTCTCTGTACTACCTTCTACCTTCACCCCAGGATAGAATCCCATCTAGATTTCATACATCCCCAAGTCACTAAGCAAACAGAGACCCAACTAGAAGGCCCATGTGCCCTGTGGTCTAAGGTAGCTAGCTTAATTCTTTAGAAGGAAGGAGAGCACTGAAATGACATTCAACTGAGATTTTCCCAAAGGGGCCAACCTACAATAACAGAGGGAGGCCAGGAGCCTGAGGGACAACAGAATGGAACAGATTGGATTTTGTACAGCTCCTGTCCTTGACAACATAGTCGAGTTTCTTAATTTCTTCAAGCCTCGATTTCTGCTTATATAAAAAGGGCTTAATGAGGTAACAGAAGGAACACCCTCCATATACCCACAGTGCCACAGTCAGTTCCCAATGGAGCTTCCTCTCTCTGTTCTGTGCCTAGGACACTTCTCTTAGGAGAGAACACTTCTCTGGGACACTTCTTTCAGTACTCTTCCTCGGGGAAGGAGGCCCCTAGCTAAAAGCCAGGGCCCTCCATTAAAGCCCTTTCAACGCCTCACCAGCTCACTAGGTGGAGGTGGGGCTGGTGGGGTGAGATCAGAGGCTTCCCAGGAGCCCTGGGAGTTGGACCCTTCTGGGGAAGATTCAAGGAGCTCAAGAAGTGACAGTAGACTCTCTCTGAGGGAAGGTCCAGACTATAGAGAAGCACCTACCTACTTCCTGTGTGGATGAAGCTGTCCCTGGAGGTCAGGCCCAGACTACAGTAGCAAAAGTTAGGTTTTCTGCTCTGATGAAAAGTAGGGCCTTTTTACAATGCTGCTCAGAGAAAGGGAATCCTTGGTACCTTACTCACAGAAGCTTCACACACTAGCTGAATGGCCATCGAAGTGTTTCCATGTGAGCAATTAGCAATTTTAGCCACCTCCCAGGTACAGGTGACTGCAATAATGTACCCACATGCAGGGCCACAATCACCATCTACTTCCGGCCCTGCTGATGAGCCTGGGGACAAGTTGATCTCCCAGAATAGTTAGAGATCTTTCCCCAGCACCCACCTTCCCAGAAAGCCTACTCTCAATGCTCACAAAAGGATTTCCAGACCCAGTCTATATTGGGAAATACCTGGGTTCTGGGGGTGAGGGGTTTCCCCCTCGCTTTTAGTAAAAAAAAAAAAAAAAAAAAAGAATAAAAATAGCTCACACACAAAAAAACTTAACTGATCAAGAACTGTATTATGTCATAGGCTTGTGGTGAGGTGTCTCTCATGTGAGATCCTGATCTCTAAGAAGAAGGACCACGCCTCATTCATTTCTATATCTCTGGCACATAAATTCAATAAGTTAGCATTAGTTGCCTTCCCTTCTAGCTTCCTTCTCTTTCTCCCTTCCTCATCTATGAAACCTTGACCACTCCCTATTCATCCAACCTTT
The DNA here is from genome assembly GCF_009828535.3 of Hylobates moloch. Classification (NCBI taxonomy): domain Eukaryota; kingdom Metazoa; phylum Chordata; class Mammalia; order Primates; family Hylobatidae; genus Hylobates; species Hylobates moloch. The sequence goes on from NW_026652280.1 coordinate 95,014,511, forward strand.
ATTAAGTGTGAGTTTCCCTAAATCCAATCCCATTATCATTAATCTAAAATGTTACCTGCAATTAAACCAGTGGTTGTGAACTTTGACTGCAGATTTTAATCACCTGGGAAGCTTTGAAAACACATCAATGCCCAGGACCAGAAACTTCTGAGGTGTGACCCAGTTATTGGCATTTTTTTTTAAGATACCTCATTGATTCTAATGTGAGAACCACTGAATTAAACTCTTTCTGATTTCCTTCCTCCTTCTTGGGAAGAATAAACACTCTCCACCTCCCTTGCCTGGGACTAGGCCCTGCAGGTGTGCATTATATCCTGTCCTTTCCCACCTCCATCCATTATTCCCAATCTCTCCTGTAACTAACTTCGGCCTCTTCTTGATCTTTGCCCAGCAGACATAATAAAATGAAATACCTTCCTCCACTCAGCAGCCTCCTCTTGCTTTAGCCTTCGCTTTTCTTTCTTTCTCATCCAACCTTCTTAAAAGAAAGAGTAGATTCTTAGGCCGGGCCTGGTAGCTCACGCCTGTAATGCCAGCACTTTGGGAGGCTGAGGCAGGTGGATCACCTGAGGTCGAGAATTCGAGACCAGCCTGACCAACACGGAGAAACCCCGTCTCTACTAAAAATAAAAATTAGCTGGTCGTGTTGGCAGGTGCTTGTAATCCCAGCTACTTGGGAAGCTGAGGCAGGAGAATCACTTGCACCTAGGAGGAGGAGGTTGCAGTGAGCCAAGTTCACACCATTGCACTCCAGCCTGGGCAACAAGAGTGAAACTCCGTCTCAAAAAAAAAAAGAATAGATGCTTTACTATCTCTCTTCCTCCCTTCACTCCTCAGCTCCTTGCACCCCGGCCATCCTTCCAATGTGTTTTCCACTCCTGACTTCAAATACTGTTATTTCCCGGAATTCAGCCTTTGGCCCCCTTACTCCCCACTCCACATGTTTTTCCAAAGCAATGTCATTCACTCCTGTGGCTTCAGTCAGTGCTCACTTATGAGTGCTGCTAAATCCAAGTCTAACTTGTGAGCATAAGACTCAAATTTTCAACTTCCTACCATACATTTTAACTTGGATATTCCTTGGGTATCTTAAATGTAATAGGTTTAAAAGGAACAACATTATCTTCCTTCCACCTCTATCCCCTTGGCTTATTCAGACCTTTATCATTTCCAAACATGTCTCATTCCCTTCCAATCCATCTTCCTCCCTGTTGCCAATGTGATTTTTATGAAAGGGAAATCAGCCTGTCACTCTCCTACCTAAAACAATCCATGGCTTCCCACTGTCTACAAGATAAAGTCAAAACTTTTTGGCACCATACGTAAGAAACTTCAGGCCCCAACTCATTCCCCTTCTCCAGGCTTATCTCCTAGTGCTCCCTGTGCATTTAAAGCCCAAACTTTCAACACACATACGTCCAAACTATACCCATCTACTCATTGTTCTGCCAATTTGAGGCTCTATTACTTCTCTGCCTTCTCACAAAGTTTCCTTTGCCTAAAATGCCTTCCTCCTTCTTCCTGCCTGGAAAGTTTTGTTCATCCTTCAAGACTCAACTGTGGCCTCCTCTGCAACTCTTTACCAACTTTCCCAAGCAAAGCTAGATGACCCCACACCCAGAGAACCTCCTTTGTGCTCTCAAAGCTCTGCATACCTTTGTTTTAGCATTTATGACATTGTATGGTAATTTCTTAATAATAATTGTATGGTAATTTCTCAATAATAGCATTTTGAGGTTGGAAGAGACTTTCTGAATTTTACAGGTGAGGAAACAGGTACAAAGTAAGTGCCTCATTGCCCAAAATCATATGGCTAATTAGTGGCAGCACCAGAAGTAAAACCCAGGTCTCCTGACTTACTGTTCAGTAGTCTGTCAACTGCACCACATTAAATGAGCATGGTTTCATCTGAAATAAAGATACAGGGTAGTGACTCCTAGTCTTTTGTGGACTTTTGAGACTTTGATGAAAGCTACAAGCTCTCCCCAGAAAAATGTACACATGTACACACACAGAATTCACATCCATTCTCAGGGCATACAGGGGGGTATGTGTGGCATTGGTTTAAAGAGAAAAGAATCTAGAAGTAGCAAAACCAGTAAGAAGGCTAATTAAATAGTTTGGGGGGCAGGTTGGGGGAGGGGAGTTGAGCCTGGCTCCAAGGCTGTGGGGATAGATAAGGATAGAAAAGAAAGCTTGTTGCCAGGCACCGTGGCTCATGCCTGTAATCCCAATACTTTGGGAGGCTGAGGCAGGTGATCACGAGGTCAGGTGTTCAAGACCACCTGGCCAACATGGTGAAACTCTGTCTCTACTAAAAATACGAAATTAGCTGGGCATGGTGGTACATGCCTGTAATCCTAGCTACTTGGGAGGCTGAGGAAGGAGAATTGCTTGAATCTGGGAGGCGGAGGTTGCAGTGAGCCAAGATCACGCCATGGCACTCCAGCCTGGGCAACAAAAGCAAAACTCCATCTCAAAAAAACAAAAAAAAAGAAAAAGCTGAAATTTGGAAGAGATGACCTGCAGGTGGGATGAATAGGGTTGAGGAACACAGAGGCATTTAAAATGACTCAGAGGCTTCTGGTATGTATATTAAAGAAGCTGGTGACGCCATACATAAAATTAGGGGCTATTGAGAGAGCAGGTTTAAAGGGTAGATCATATGTGGGATTTGACAGGTATCTCAGGTATCTGTGGGCTGTCAGTGTAGGGATATCCGTAGGAAGCTGTTAATAACGTGAGTACTTTCCACATCTCTTCTGCCACTCTTTCTCAGGCCATCTGAACGATCTATTGTTCCCTAGCCCAAACACATGCTTTACTGCCTCCAATCCCATTGTTCATCCTATTGCCTCTATATGGAGCACCTTCCTTACACCATCACTCATATCCAAAATATTTCAAGGTTCAATTTGAATATTTTCTTGAGTAAGTCATTCCTGACATCATCAGTTTGACTTAATATCTCTCTTCTGTAAAGTCCCAAATCTTTCTCTGAATCTCTCCCACCACATTCACTATTTTGTCTTTTTTTTTTTTTTTTTTTTTTGAGACAGGGTCTTGCTGTGTTCCTCAGGCTGGAGGGCAGTGGCATGATCTCGGCTCACTGCAGCCTCAACCTCCCCAGGCTCAGCTGATCATCCCAACTCTGTTTCCCCAGTAGCTGGGACCTGCCACCACGCCCAGCTAACTTTTGTATTTTTTGGAGAGACAGGGTTTCACCATGTTGTGCAGGCTGGCCTCCAACTCCTGACCTCAACTGATCCACCTGCCTTGGCCTCCCCAAGTATTAGTATTACAGGTATGAACCACCATGCTCGGCCATATTCACTATTTTGAATTTCAGTTATTTATGTTCCTGAGAAAAAGAGGCAAGAAGAAACAAATGATAGATGGTACAGATAGATAACAAATAACAAGACAAAAAGTTAAACCAGGCTATATCAGTAATCACATTAAATATAAATGGTCTAAATACTCCAATTAAAGGCCAGATGCAGTGGCTCATGCCTGTAATCCCAGCACTCTGGGAGGCCAAGGAGGGCAGATCAGTTGAGGTCAGGAGTCCTAGATCAGCCTGGCCAACATGGTGAAACCCTGTCTCTACTAAAAATACAAAAATTAGTCAGGCCTGGTGGGGTGCACCCGTAATCCCAGCTACTTGGGATGCTGAAGCAGGAGACTCACTTGAACCTGGGAGGCGGAGGTTGCAGTAAGCCAAGATCATACCACTGCACTCCAGCCTGGGTGACAGAGTGAGACTCAGTCTCAAAATACATACATACATACATACATACATACATACATACATACATACATACTCCAATTAAAAAGCATAGTTTGGCCGGGCGCGGTGGCTCATGCTTGTAATCCCAGCACTTTGGGAGGCCGAGGCGGGCGGATCACGAGGTCAGGAGATCGAGACCACGGTGAAACCCCGTCTCTACTAAAAATACAAAAAATTAGCCGGGCGTGGTGGCGGGCGCCTGTAGTCCCAGCTACTCGGAGAGGCTGAGGCAGGAGAATGGCATGAACCCGGGAGGTGGAGCTTGCAGTGAGCCGAGACTGCGCCACTGCACTCCAGCCTGGGCGACAGAACGAGACTCCGTCTCAAAAAAAAAAAAAAAAAGCATAGTTTGCCAGATTAGATTATAAAAGCAATATCTAACTGTATACTGCCTAAAAGAAATCCTTTTAAATATAGACACAAATAGGTTAAAGCTAAAAAGATAGAAAAAATGTACCATGCTAATGCTAATCCAAATAAAGTTGGAATGGCTATACTAATACTAATAATGTAGATTTCAGAGCAAAGAATATTGCCCGGGATAAAAAAGGATCATTTCATAATGATAAAGAGGTCAATTCATCAAGAAGACATAATAACTCTAAACATGTATGTACCCAATAACAGATTCAAAGTACGTGAAGCAGCTTTGCAAAATGGCAAGTATCATAGCCAATGAGGTTTATCTGAGGCATGACTATTGCTAATTGAAAACTTTTCCCAATACCCCACTGTGATGACTGGCAACATAGTCAGCACTGACAATTTTTGACAGTCTATACGAAGACTGAATTTGAAAAAAAAAAAAAAAAAAAGCTGGTCTAGTCATAGTGGCTCACACCCATAATCCCAGCACTTTTGGGAGGCCAAGGTGGGTGGATCACTTGAGCCCAGCAGTGCAAGACCAGCCTAGGCAACATGGTGAAACCCTGTCTCTACTAAAAATACAAAAATTAGACAGGCATGGTGGGATGTACCTGTAGTCCCAGCTACTCAGGAGGTGGAGGCTGAGGCATGAGAATCGCTTGAACCCAGGAGGCGGAGGTTGTGGTGGGCTGAGATCTTGCCACTGCACTCCAGCCTGGGCAACAGAGTGAGACTCAGTTTCAGAAAAAAATAAAAATACAAATACAAAAAATTAGCTGGGCATGGTGGCTCACACCTGTAGTCCCAGCTACCTGAGAGGCTGAGATGGGAGGATCACCTGAGCCTGGGGAGGTGAAGGCTGCAGTAAGCCATGATTGCACCACTGCACTCCAGACTGGGTGACAGAGTAAGACTCTCTCTTTATCTCTCTCTCTCTCTGTGTGTGTATGTATATATGTTTGTGTGTATATATGTGTGTGTGTGTGTGTGTATATATATGTGTGTATATATATATATATATATAACGTGAAGCAAAAACCAATAGAACTACAAGGATAAATTGACAAATCCACAATGATAAGCAGTAATATCAATACCCATACCTTAATAACTGATAGAACAAATAGAAAATCAGTAAAGATATAAAAGATTTGACCAACAGTATCAACTAATTTGACTGATTATAGAACATTCCATCCAACAGCAGAATTTTTTTCAAGAACATTGCACATGGAACATTTACCAAGATAGCCATAAAATAAGTAGTGATCAATTTTAAAAGAATCAGATTATATAAAATATATTCCCTGGCTACAATGGTATTAAAATAAATATCAATAATAGATATCTAGAAAATCTCCAAATAAAATACCAGAGACTGGAAAGGGTGGAGGGGAAGGAAAGGATGAAGACAGGTTGATTATGTATACAAACATATAGTTAGATAGAAGAAATAAGTTCTAATGTTTCATAGCAGACTAGGGTGACTATACTTAGCAACAGTATTATGTATACTTCAAAGTAACTAGAGGAGAGGACTTGAAGTGATACCAGAACTTAAAAATGATAAACACTCATTACCAAGGTGATGGGGGATAGATATCTGACATCCAGGTGTTGGCAGGGCCATGCTTTCTCTGAAGGATCTAGGAGAGAGTCCTTCCTTGCTTCTTCCAGCTCCTGGTGTTTTCTGACAGTCCAGGGCATTCCTTGGTTTGTAAATGAATCACTCTGTTCTCTGCCTCCATTGTCATTTGGCTGGATTCTCTCTCTGGATCTCTGCATCATCTTCCCTCCCTGAGTGTCTATGTCCAAATTTCCCTCTTCTTAAAGGACTCCAACCATATTGGATTAAGGGCCCATCTTACTCCATTACCTCATCTTAATGAATTGATCTGCAAAGACCTCTATTTCCAAACAAAGTCACAGTCACAGGTACCAGGGGTTAGGACTTCAATATATCTCTTGGAAGGAAGGGTCAATTCAACCCATAACACTAGCAATGAACACTGAAAAGATTAAATTTAAAACACCATTTACAGTGACACCAAAAAAGGTAAAATACTGAGAGATAAATCCGGCCAAAGATGTGCAAGTCCTATGCACTGAAAACTATAAAATATTGCTCAAAAAAATTAAAGAAGGTTGGAGTCTGTTCCAAGATGGCCAAATAGGAAGAGCTCCCGTCTGCAGCTCCCAGTGTGATCGACGAAGAACATGGCTGATTTCTGCATTTCCAACTGAGGTACCTGGTTCATCTCATTGGGACTGGTTGTACAGTGGGTGCTGCCCATGGAGGGCAAGCCAAAGCAGGGTGGGGCACCACCTCACCTGGGAGTGCAAGGGGTGTGGGGATTTCCCTTTCCTAGCCAAGGGAAGCTGTGACAGACTGTGCCTGGAAAAATGGGACACTCCTGCCCAAATACCTCACTTTTCCCAAGGTCTTAGCAACCGGCAGACCAGGAGATTCTCTGCTGTGCCTGGCTCAGCGGGTCCCATGCCCACAGAACCTTCCTCACTGCTAGCGCAGCAGTCTGAGATTGACCTGCGAGGCAGCAGCCTGGCAGAGGGAGGGGTGTCTGCCATTGCTGAGGCTTCAGCAGGTAAACGAAGTGGCCTGGAAGTTTGAACTGGGCAGAGCCCAACACAGCTCAGCAAGGCCTACTGCCTCTACAGACTCCACCTCTGTAGGCAGGGCATACCTGAACAAAAGGCAGCAGAAACTTCTGCAGACTTAAATGTCCCTTTCTGACAGCTCTGAAGAGAGTAGTGGTTCTCCCAGCACAGCATTTGAGCTCCAAGAACAGACAGACTGCCTCCTCAAGTGGGTCCCTGACCCCTGTGTAGCCTAACTGGGAGACACCTCCCAGTTGGGGCCGACAGCCACCTTATACAGGCAGGTGCCCCTCTGGGACGAAGCTTCCAGAGGAAGGATCAGGCAGCAATATTTGCTGTTCTGCAATATTTGCTGTTCTGCAGCCTCCACTGGTGATACCTAGGCAAACAGGATCTGGAGTGGACCTCCAGCAAACTCCAACAGACCTGCAGCTGAGGGACCTGAATGTTAGAAGGAAAACTAACAAACAGAAAGGAATAGCATCAACATCAACAAAAAGGACATCCACACCAAAACCCCACTTGTAGGTCACCAACATCAAAGACCAAAGGTAGATAAAACCACAAAGATGGGGAGAAACCAGAGCAGAAAAGCTGAAAATTCTAAAAACTAGAGCACCTCTTCTCCTCCAAAGGATCACAGCTCCTCACCAGCAGTGGAACAAAGCTGGATGGAAAATGACTTTGACGAGTTGACAGAAGTAGGCTTCAGAAGGTCAGTAATAACAAACTTCTTCGAGCTAAGGAAGCATGTTCTAACCCATTGCAAGGAAGCTAAAAACCTTGAAAAAAGGTTAGGCGAATGGCTAACTAGAATAAACAGTGTAGAGAAGACCTTAAATGACCTGATAGAGCTGAGAACAATGGTGCGAGAACTTTGCGATGCATACACAAGCTTCAGTAGCCAATTTGATCAAGTGGAAGAAAGGGTATCAGTGATTGAAGATCAAATTAATGAAATAAAGCAAGACGACAAGGTTAGAGAAAAAAGAGTAAAAAGACATGAACAAACCCTCCAAGAAAAATGGGACTGTGTGAAAAACCAAATCTAAGTTTGATTGGTATACCTGAAAGTGACGGGGAGAGTGTAACCAAAGTGGAAAATACTCTTCGGGATATTATCCAGGAGAACTTCCCCAACCCAGCAAGGCAAGCCAACATCCAAATTCAGGAAATACAGAGAACACCACAAAGATACTCCTCAAGAAGAGCAACACCAAGACACATAATTGTCAGATTCACAAAGGTTGAAAATAAAGGAAAAAATGTTAAGGGCAGCCAGAGAGAAAGTTCGGGTTACCCACAAAGGGAAGCCCATCAGACTACAGCAGATCTTTTGGCAGAAACCATACAAACCAGAAGACAGTGGGGGCCAATATTCAACATCCTTAAAGAAAAGAATTTTCAACCCAGAATTTCATATCCAGCCAAACTAAGCTTCATAAGTGAAGGAGAAATAAAATCCTTTACAGGGCTGGGTGCGGTGGCTCATGCCTGTAATCCCAGCACTTTTGGAGGCTGAGGTGGGCGGATCACGAGGTCAGGAGATCAAGACTACCCCAGCTAACACGGTGAAACCCCATCTCTACTAAAAGTACAAAACATTAGCCAGGCATAGGGGTGGGCTCCTGTAGTCCCAGCTACTCAGGAGGCTGAGGCAGGAGAATGGCGTGAACCCAGGAGGCGGAGCTTGCAGTGAGCTGAGATCACACCACTGCACTCCAGCCTGGGCAACAGAGCAAGACTCCATCTCACACACACACAAAAAAAATCCTCTACAAACAAACAAATGCTGAGAGATTCTGTCACCACAAGAGCTCCTGAAGGAAGCACTAAACATGGAAAGGAACAACAGTACCAGCCACTACAAAAACATGCCAAATTGTAAAGACCATCAATGCTATGAAGAAACTGCATCAATTAACAGGCAAAATAACCAGCTAACATCATAATGACAGGATCAAATTCACACATAACAATATTAACCTTAAATGTAAATGGGCTAAATACCCCAATTAAAAGACATAGACTGGCAAATTGGATAAAGAGTCAAGACCCATCAGTGTGCTGTATTCAGGAAACCCATCTCACGCGCAGAGACACACATAGGCTCAAAATAAAGGGATGGAGGAAGATTCACCAAGCAAATGGAAAGAAAAAAAAACCAGGGGTTGCAATCCTAGTCTCTGATAAAACAGACTTTAAACCAACAAAGATCAAAAGAGACAAAGAAGGCCATTACATAATGGTAAAGAATCAATTCAACAAGAAGTGCTAACTATCCTAAATATATATGCACCAATATAGGAGCACCCAGTTTCATAAAGCAAGTCCTTAAAGACCTACAATGAGACTTAGACTCTCACACAATAATAGTGGGAGAATTTAACACCCCACTGTTAATATTAGACAGATCAACCAGACAGAAAGTTAACAAGGATATCCAGGACTTGAACTCAGCTCTGCACCAAGTGGACCTAATACACATCTACAGAACTCTCCACCTCAAATCAAAAGAATATACATTCTTTTCAGCACCACATCGCACTTATTCTAAAATTGACCACATAATTGGAAGTAAAGCACTCCTCAGCAAATGTGAAAGAACAGAAATCACAACAACCTGTCTCTCAGACCACAGTGCAATCAAATTAGAACTCAGGATTAAGAAACTAACTCAAAACCACACAACTACATGGAAACCGAACAACCTGCTCCTAAATGACTACTGGGTAAATAATGAAATGAAGGCAGAAATAAAGATGTTCTTTGAAACCAGTGAGAACAAAGACACAATGTAACAGAATCTCTGGGATTTACACATGTAAAGCAGTGTGTAGAGGGAAATTTATAGCACTAAATGCCCACAAGAGAAAGCAGGAAAGATCTAAAATCGACACCCTAACATCACAATTAAAAGAACTAGAGAAGCAAGAGCAAACACATTCAAAAGCTAGCAGAAGGCAAGAAATAACTAAGATCAGAGCAGAACTGAAGGAGATAGAGACACAAAAAACCCTTCAAAAAATCAATGAATCCAGGAGCTGGTTTTTTGAATAGATCAACAAAATACATGGACCACTAGCTAGATTAATGAAGAAGAAAAGAGAGAAGAATCAAATAGATGCAATAAAAAATGATAAAGGGGATATGACCACTGATCCCATAGAAATACAAACTACCATCAGAGAATACTATAAACACTTCCATGCAAATAAACTAGAAAATCTAGAAGAAATGGATACATTCCTGGACACATACACCCTCCCAAGACTAAACCAGGAAGAATTTGAATATCTGAATAGACCAATAACAGGCTCTGAAATTGAGGCAATAATTAATAGCCTACCAACTGAAAAAGTCCAGGACCAGATGAATTCACAGCCGAATTCTACCAGAGATACAAAGAGAAACTGGTACCATTCCTTCTGAAACTATTCCAATCAATAGAAAAAGAGGGAATCCTCCCTAACTCATTTTATGAGGCCAACATCATCCTGATACCAAAGCCTGGCAGACACACCACAAAAAAAGATAATTTTAGACCAATATCCCTGATGAACATCAATGCGAAAATCCTCAATAAAATACTGGCAAACCGAATCCAGCAGCACATCAAAAAGCTTATCCACCATGATCAAGTTGGCTTCATCCTTGGGATGCAAGGTGGGTTCAACATATGCAAATCAATAAATGTAATCCATCACATAAACAGAACCAATGACAAAAACCACATGATTATCTCAATAGATGCAGAAAAGGCCTTCAACAAAATTCAACAGCCCTTCATACTAAAAGCTCTCAATAAACTAGGTATTGATGAAATGTATCTCAAAATAATAAGAGCTATTTATGATAAACCCACAGCCAATATCATAACTGAATGGGCAAAAACTTGAAGCACTCCCTTCGAAAACCAGCACAAGACAAGGATGCCCTCTCTCACCACTCCTATTCAACATAGTGTTGGAAGTTCTGGCCAGGGCAATCAGGCAAGAGAAAGAAATAAAGGGTATTCAATTAGGAAAAGAGAAAATCAAATTCTCTCTGTTTGCAGATGACATGATTGTATATTTAGAAAACCCCATCGTCTCAGCCCAAAATCTCCTTAAGCTGATAAGCAACTTCAGCAAAGTCTCAGGATACAAAATCAATGTGCAAAAATCACAAGCATTCCTATACACCAATAACAGACAAACAGAGAGCCAAATCATGAGTGAACTCCCACTCACAATTGCTTCAAAGAGAATAAAATACCCAGGAATCCAACTTACAATGGATGTGAAGGACATCTTCAAGAAGAACTACAAAGCACTGCTCAATGAAATAAAAGAGGACACAAACAAATAGAAGAACATTCCATGCTCATGGATAGGAAGAATCAATATCATGAAAATGGCCATACTGCCCAAGGTAATTTATAGATTCAATGCCATCCCCATCAAGCTACCAATGACTTTCTTCACAGAATTGGAAAAAACTACTTTAAAGTTCATATGGAACAAAAAAGAGCCCATATTGCCAAGACAACACTATGCAAAAAGAAGAAAGCTGGAGGCATCATACTACCTGACTTCAAACTATACTACAAGGCTACAGTAACCAAAACAGCATGGTACTAGTACCAAAACAGAGATCTCGACCAAGGAACAGAACAGAGGCCTCAGAAATAACACCACACATCTACAGCCATCTGATCTTTAACAAACCTGACAAAAACGAGAAATGGGGTAAGGATTCCCTATTTAATAAATGGTCCTGGGAAAACTGGCTAGCCATATGTAGAAAGCTGAAACTGGATCCTTTCCTTACACCTTATACAAAAATTAATTCAAGATGGATTAAAGACTTACATTTTAGACCCAAAACCATAAAAACCCTAGAAGAAAACCTAGGCAATACCTTTCAGGACACAGGCATGGGCAAAGACTTCATGACTAAAACATCAAAAGCAATGGCAACGAAAGCTAAAATAGACAAATGGGATCTAATTAAACTAAAGAGCTCCTGCACAGCAAAAGAAACTACCATCAGAGTGAACAGGAGTGAATGGGAGAAAATGTTTGCAATCTACGCATCTGACAAAAGGCTAATATCCAGAATCTACAAATAAATTAAATTTACAAGAAAAAAACAAAGAAGCCCATCAAAAAGTGGGCAAAGGATATGAACAGACATTTCTCAAAAGATATTTATGCCGCCAACAGACACATGAAAAAATGCTCATCATCACTGGTCATCAGAGAAATGCAAATCAAAACCACAATGAGATACCATCTCACTCCAGTTAGAATGGCGATTATTAAAAAGTTAGGAAACAACAGATGATAGAGAGGATGTAGAGAAATAGGAACGCTTTTACACTGTTAGTGGAAGTGTAAATTAGTTCAATCATTGTGGAAGACAGTGTGGTGATTCCTCAAGGATCTAGAACTAGAAATACCATTTGACCCAACCATCCCATTACTGGGTATATACCGAAAGGATTATAAATCATGCTACTATAAAGACACATGCACATGTATGTTTATTGTGGCACTATTCACAATAGCAACGACTTGGAATCAACCCAAATGTCCATCAATGATAGACATAGAAAATGTGGCACATAAACACCATGGAATACTATGCAGCCATAAAAAAGGATTAGTTCATGTCCTTTGCAGGGACATGGATGAAGCTGGAAACCACTATTCTCAGAAAACTATCGCAAGGACAGAAAACCAAACACCACATGTTCTCACTCATAGGTGGGAATTGAACAATGAGAACACTTGGACACAGGGGCCTGTGGGGGGTGCAGGCTGGGGGAGGGACAGTATTAGGAGAAATACCTAATGTAAACGACGAGTTGATGGGTGCAGCAAACCAATATGGCACATGTATACCTATGTAACAAACCTGCACGTTGTGCACATGTACCCTAGTACAAGGCACATGTACCCTAGACCAATAAAAAATAAAATAAAATAAAATAAGAAATTAAACAAGGTCTAAATAAATGGGGCAATATACTATACATTGTTTATGGGTTAGAAGATTTCATATTGTTAAGATTTTACTTCTCTAAAAGTTGATCGGCCGGGCGTGGTGGCTCACACCTATAATCCCAGCACTTTGGGAGGCCGAGGTGGGCGGATCACAAGGTCAGGAGATGGAGACCATCCCGGCTAACACTGTGAAACCCCATCTCTACTGAAAATACAAAAACATTAGCCAGGCGTGGTGGCGGGCGCCTGTAGTCCCAGCTACTCGGGAGGCTGAGGCAAAAGAATGGCATGAACCCGGGAGGTGGAGCTTGCAGCGAGCCAAGATCGTGCCACTGCACTCAAGCCTGGGCGACAGAGCGAGACTCCTTTTCAAAAAAAAAAAAAAGTTGGTCTATAGATTCAGTGCAACCCAAACAAAATCACAGCCACCTTTTTTATAAAAATTGACATCATATGAAAATGCAAAAGACCTAGAATAGCCAAAACAACTTTGAAAAAGAATACATTTGAAAAACATATTACATAAGTTCAAGATTTATGACAATGCTACAGTAATCAAGGCAGTATATTACAGGCATCAAGACAGAGAAATAGATCCATTGAACAGATTGAGGAATTCATAAGTAGACACACATATATATGATCAATTGATTTTTCACAAAGGTACAAGAGCAATGCAGTAGAGAAAGGATAGTCTTTTCAATAAAGAACAGTTGCATACCCACGTGCAAATTTAAAAAAAGAACTTCAATCCATACTTCGCATCATACACAAAAATTAACTCAAAATTGATCATAAAACTACATATAAAACCTAAAACTAGGCTGGGCGTGGTGGCTCACGCCTGTAATCCCAGCACTTTGGGAGGCTGAGGCGGGCGGATCACCAGGTCAGGAGATCAAGACTATCCTGGTTAACACGGTGAAACCCCGTTTCTACGAAAAATACAAAAAAATTAGCCGGGCATGATGGCGAGCGCCGGTAGTCCCAGCTACTCGGGAGGCTGAGGGAGGAGAATGGCGTGAACCCAGGAGGAGGAGCTTGCAGTGAGCCGAGATCGCGCCACTGCACTTCATCCTGGGCGACAGAGCGAGACTCCGTCTCAAAAAAAAACAAAAACAAAAAACCTAAAACTATAAAACTTCCTGACAAAAACAGGGAGAAATCCTTGTGACCCTGGGTGAGGCAAAGATTTCTTACACCAAAAGCATGATCCATAAAAGAAATAAAATGATAAGTGGGACTTCACTAAAAATTAAGAACTTCCGCTTTCAAAAGACACTTTTAAGAGGTGAAAAGACAAGTCACGGACTAGAGGAAAACATTTGCAAATCACGTATTTGATTTCTTAAAAACTTGTGTTCAGATTACATAAATAACTCTCAAAACCAAAGGAAGAAAAAGGAAAATAATATATAAAACTATTGCAAAGGGAGAATAAAACTATTCTTTTAATAAAGAAAAGACGGATTGTTTAATAAATGGTGTTGGAACAACTGGATAGCCATTTGGAAAAAGTAAAGCTGGATTCCTACCTCATTTCTTCATCTAATAACATGCAGATACATTAAAGTGTTAAAGGTAAAATACTACCCACAAAAAATTAATGATATAAGTATGAAAAGAGAACAAAGGATTTTTTTTCTTTTATGATTTTGGAGCAGGGAAAGCCAAGGCCCAAAATAAAGAAGTCATAGAAGACAAGATTATATAGTTGACTAAATAAAAATTTTCTGCATGGCAAGTGTTACTGTCTATAAACCTATGGATCCTCAGTTTAATAATTCTAGAGATCCTAGAATCAATTAAAATTCCAATCAAACAGAAAGTGGAAAAAGAATACCTCTTACTTTACATCACTTTACCTAAGCAGCAAGATTTACAGTTTGGCTAATATCAAGTGCTAGTGGCTGGGTGCAGTGGCTCATGCCTGTAATCCCAGCATTTTGGGAGGCTGAGGCAGGTGGATCACCTGAGGTCAGGAGTTTGAGACCAGCCTCACTAACATGGTGAAACCCCAGCTCTACTAAAAATACAAAAATTAGCCAGGCATGGTGGCGGGCACCTGTAATCCCAGCTACTTGGGAGGCTGAGGCAGAAGAATTGCTTGAACCCAGGAGGTGGAGGTTGCAGTGAGCGGAGATCATGCCATTGCACTCCAGTCTGGGGAACACAGCGAGACTCCATCTCAATAAAAAATAAATAAATAAATAAATAAATAAATAAATAAACAAATAAATAAATAAAGCACTAGTGAAGTGCTAGGAAATGAAGAGCATTGTGAGCTGCTGGTGTGAATATAAATTGGTACCTTTTGTAGGGTAATTTAGAAGTGTCTAGTAAAATTGAGTATGTGTGTAACCTATGATCTAGTTCCAATTCTTAGGAGTATATTACAAAAATAATTCTGCAAAGGATATGTAAAATGACATACTCAAAGCTATTCATTGCAGCAAAAAATTAGGAAAAGTATCTTCTATGATAAATATATTGTGAGATGTACATATAGTAAATGTAGATACAAAGAATGAACTGAGTCACCATATATTGTTTTAAATTCCAACTCATATAAAAGCAGAATAGAATTTAATAACAAATGTTTGGTAAGAAGGAAAAGTAAAAGAAGCAGAGTGAGATGTACACTACAATATTGTTCTGAAATGTAAAATATGCAAAATAATCTAATGTATTGATCATGGATACATAAATAAAGAAAATAAAGGAATAAAAGATAGATTCAAAGACACACACTAAATAAATGAGTCGACGCCTATGGGGGGTGATAAAGAGAATTAGGTGGCTGGGCGCAGTGGCTCACACCTGTAATCCCAGCACTTCGGGAGGCCGAGGTAGGTGGATCACTTGGGGTCAGGAGTTTAAGACCAACCTGGCCAACATGGTGAAACCATATCTCTACCAAAAATACAAAAATTAGCTGGGCATGGTGACACACACTTATAATCTCAGCTACTTGGTGGGCTGAGGCAGAAGAATCGCTTGAATCTGGGAGGCAGAGCTTGCTGTGAGCTGAGATGGCTCCATTGCACTCCAGTTTGGGCGACAGAGCAAGACTCCATCTAAAATAAAATAAATAAATAAAAATAAGGAGAATAAGGTTAGGTATGGGAAAAGAGGATGCAACAAAAAGGGATACATGAAACAATTATTTAGTGTGCCACCAAAAAAAAAAAAAAAACAATAAAACACTGAGGCTACTCAGGAGTCTGTAGCAGGAAGATCACTTGAGCCCAGGAGTTTGAGGCTGCAGTGAGCTAGGAAAGCACCACTGCACTCCAGCCTGGACAACAGAGTGAAATACCATCTCTGAAAAAAAAAAGGGGGGGGAATAAAACCATTTTTATTTTACCTAAAATAAATTGCATTTAAAAATATATATATATAGCTTAAATTTTATAAAGAATTAAAACAAATTTTAAATAGGCCCAGGATATGAACAGGAAATTCACAAAAGAAAAACAAATATCTAATAAGTACATGAAATTATCAACAACCTCAAATAATAGGAAAAATTCTAATTAAAGAAAAATTTGGTATTTCCTTTTGCCCATCAAACTGGCAAAAAAATATGATGATATTCATTGTTATAAAGGGTAGGAGAAATGTAGACTCCTACATGTGGTTGGAAATAGTGTGGATTGATAAAGCCTTACTGGAGGGGAACTGGAAGTATCTATCAAAATGTAAAATGTACATTCTCTTTAATCCAGCAGTTTTATTTCTAGGAATCTACCTTCACAAAATGCTCATATAGGCCAGGCACGGTGGCTCACACCTGTAAACCCAGCACTTTGGGAGGCCGAGGCCAGCAGATCACTTGAGGTCAGGAGTTCAAGACCAGCCTAGCCAACATGGTGAAACCAACGCCTCTACTAAAAATACAAAAACTAGCTGGGTGTCGTGGCACGTGCCTGTAATCCCAGCTACTCGGAAGACTGAGGCAGGAGAATGGTTTGAACCCAGGAAACAGAGGTTGCACTGAGCCAAGATTGCGCCACTGCACTCCAGCCTGAGTGACAGAGTGAGACTCTGTCTCAAAAAAAAAAAAAAAATGCTCATATAAATGCACAAATATGTGCATGGGATCATGTGCACTGCAGCATTGTTAATAATGAAAGATTGAAGCCATCAGCAGGAGGAAAGCTCAATGAATTATATACATATGTCCTATGCAGAAGTCTAAAAAGTGAAGCTAGGGCCGGGTGTGGTGGCTCATGCCTGTAATCCCAGCACTTTGGGAGGCCGAGGTGGGTGAATCACCTGAGGTCAGGCATTTGAGACTAGCCTGGCCAAGATGGTGAAACCCCACCTCTACTAAAAATACAAAAATTAGCCAGGCGTGATGGCGCACGCCTGTAATCCCAGCTACTCGGGAGGCTGAGGCAAGAGAATTGCTTGAACCTGGGAGGCGGAGGTTGCAGTAAGCTGAGATTGGGCCACTGCACTCCAGCCTGAGTGACAGAAGGAGACTCTGTCTCAAAACCAAAAACAAAGAAACAAACAAACAAAAAAAGAAAACATGTTCAGAGATTTGAAGTAACTCACCCCAGGTCACACTGAAACCCATGTGCTAGTAGATAGGTGATTTCAGTAAACTTCAATGTGGTGAGTGCAATGATAGAAAGACCAGGGAGCACACGAGGAGCCAAGCTGGGGCTATAGGAGAGACACACCAAGTTAGGGTACTTTTCTGAAGGTGAGGACATCTGCATTGCCTTGAAGGATGAATAGGACTCGTATAGGTGAAGTACAGGAGGAGGAACCATGGGAGCAAAGGCACAGCAGTCAGGAGTAATACAGACTGTGCCAGAGAGCTTTGAGTGCCTTCGAATTGTTAGAGCAAAAAGTACAAAGGACCGAATGACCAATGGGGCTGGACAAACTGGCAGGAGCCGCACTGTGAAGGGACTTTCATACCATGTTGAAGAACTTGGGTTTTATCCTGGGGAAATAATGGGGAATCATTAAAAGGCTAGTGTAGAAGTGTCCTGGTTCAGTTTGCATTTTGGGTAGCTAAGTCTGAGGGCAGCCTGAAGGGTGGACCTACGGGGAGGAAGCCAAAAGGCAGGGAGACTAGCTAGGCCACTGCAATAGCCCAGGTGAAGAAAAGCATTGGTAGAACTGGTAGAAAAACAGAAGTAATGTTTACGAGGTAAAATGAATAGCTACTGATGATGGATTGGAGGTGAGACTAGAGGGAAAAACGTGTAGCAATAGTCAGGGCAACTGAATGCTGATGGTACTATGTTTTGCCGTAGGAATACCAGGAGAGGAGGAGGGTTGAAGAGGGGAGAAGATAAGGTGGCCAGTTTGCAACATGTGGAGTTGGACATTCCTGGGAGACATCCTAGTAAAGAGGTACAATTTTTCAGCTACAAACCCAGAAAGCCAACTTCCTTCTGGGCAGCTCTACGGGAAGGCTCCTGGTGGGCTCTCATTCAGTTTGTCGTTATTACACCACCTTACTGCCACCATCTCCACCACAATTCTCCACAACGTTCCTCTTCCTACGTGTGCTACTTTGGAAAGTAGCACTACTGTGCACCCAGGCTCCCAGGCCAGAAACCTGGGAGTTCTCCTCTAGCCTGCCACATTTAATGAATCATGACATCCTGTTGAATCTACCATTTAAATAGCTTCCTAAATCTGTCCTCCCTTCCCCATTCCTACAGCCACTACCTAAATACAGACCCTCATCTTCTTACAGCTGACTTTGCGATAGCCTCCTAAAACTGTTCCCTGCACAGAGCTTACCTTTACGCAGCTATGTTCGGAAATGTCCTAAAAGTGGCCAGGCGTGGTGGCTCTCACCTGTAATCCCAGCACTTTGGGAGGCAGAGGCAGGCAGATCATTTGAGGTCAGGAGATGGAGACCAGCCAGGCCCAACAGGGTGAAACCCCGTCTCTACCGAAGTACAAAAAATTAGCCGGGCTTGGTGGTGCCCGCCTGTTCTCCCAGCTACTTGGGAGGCTGAGGCAGGGGAATTGCTTGAACCTGGGAGACAGTGATTGCAGTGAGCCAAGATCACGCCACTGTACTTCAGCCTGGCGACAGAGCAAGACTCCATCTCAAAAAATAAATAAATAAATAATTAGCTGAGTGTGGTGGTGCACACCTATAATCCCAGCTACTTAGGAGGCTGAGGCAGGAGAATGACTTGAACCCAGAGGCAGAGGTTGCAGTGAACAGAGATCGCACCACTGCACTCCAGCCTGGGTGACAGAGCAAGACTCTGTCTTAAAAAAAAAAGAAAGAAAGAAAGAAAGAAATGTTCTGAAAGTGATATTTTTAAAATGTACATCTGATGATGGTGTTTATCTACCCCACTAGAGAATGTTCATTGGTTTCCCATCACTGTGTGGCCAAGCACACACTCCCTATTATGCTTCTCCTGACCTGGCCCCTGCTTACCTCTCCAGACCATTCTGTCACTTTCCTGTCCCACCAGCCCCTTGCACTTAATGTCCCAACAATACCACACTGCTTATAGTGTGCTCTTGCTCACCAGAGCTTCTCAGGGTTCCATGCCTTCATACCTACAGTGCCTTTACATTTTAGGTGGGGTTCCCTGGGAAGTGGATTCCTGAACTCTGAGATCGTATACAGGACAGTGCCAGCAGAAGAGTTCTTGAGAACACCTGTGAGGTGTGAGGGAAGCTGCAATAAGCCGAGAGAGAAACTGAAAAGCAACGCAGTGGCAACAGAGGCTTCTGTCCATCCCATGGGGGCTCTCAAGCTGGGATAACTTTGTAACCCCACATCAACCAGTCATTGCCCTAGGGAAAGAGCGACACCTCAGGCAAGGTGGCTTTCTTCCTCCAAAGGCAATTCCTGGAGAGGGACTCAGCTGTAAGTCAACACTTCCACAGCTGGAGAAGTGAGTGGCTTGTCCAGTGAAGGAGGAAATCTGCAAGGAGGGTCTTGGCAGCACACCACAGAATTCACTGTACGCATCTCATGGTCTTCAAAACCCAGCTCAGAGTTTAGCGGCTGCCTTCCTCACCAATACCCTCTCTCAGGTAATCACTCGCTTCCTTGCACTACTTCTATTCCTTGCAGATGCCTCTCACTGTTGGGAAATTGATATGTTTACATGCCTGTCTCCCACACTCCCTCCCAAGTAGATGGTGGGGAGGGCCTGATCCTGTAGTTCAGAATCCAGAACAGTACCTGGTATACATTGGCTATTCCATAAAGGCATGTTGCACTGAACAAATTGAAATCAACCAATGAAAGAGGTAGCACAAGCTTATAAAAGAAGGAGGCTGGAGTTTAATGCTAGAAAGGATAAAAGGGAAGTAGACAGTAGAGATTCTCACTTGGGAACCACACTGGAGGCCCTGCTTGGGAGGCCCAAGAGTCCCAGGTTAGAGCAAATCAAGGCTCTGAGCTTGGGATGTCCAAAGAGGGGCAGGAGCCAGAACAAAACCTGTAACCTATAAATAGCCATAGGTTATAGCTCATGGAGCTGGGAGACAAAGGTAAAACTTCAAGGGGAGAACGGGCTTCTAGGAAAGAGGAAATTGGACAGCTTCCTGTCCTCGCTTCATACCTGCCAGCTGTCACTCAGACTCCTACATTAAAAAGAGCACACACACACAAAAGTACACAGATATAGACGTGTTCAAAAACCATAGAATCAGGTAAGCATGCCCAGATACAGAACACACACATGACACAGACACACAATAAATGAAACAAGCACAGACCAGAAAAAAATCAATCTGAAAATTATAGGCCATAATATTTGTAAATGAACCACCTATGAATTCTAAACTCTATTTATCCCTAGTAAGCCCTCAAGCCTCCTTCACCTTCCAGAAATCTCTGACAAATAGAAAATTCCAGATTGCAGAATTGCATTTCCTTCGTCCTTTGTCCCCAATCGGGTCATTTCTTCTCTTTTTCAGGCTCTCAGCAGCTCCTAGCTGGGGGGATAGGGAAGAGGGAAAACGTTTCTGCTAGTAGCCAGCAGGGGACAGTGTTCAACAAGCAATAATCAAATCAGCCTTCAACTTGCTGAAGGGAGGGAATGGAGGAGGAGGGAACCAGAAAAGGGTCCTCAGACTAACACATTGCTCTGATCACACCCTCGACCCATGTCTCCCTTTCTTTTTCTGCTTTTTCAGCCCCCTTCTTCTCCTCAGCTGCAGTTTCTCCATCCTTCGTTTAGTAGATCTCATGGATTGTCCATTTGCTCAGAGAAGACCAAGCTCAGGAATTTCCCCCTCAGGGAGAGGCATCCCCCATAGCCTCTTGTCCCTTTCCATTCTGTCTTGGTTCCCAAGGTGGTCAGAACTTAGGAGTTTTCATCTGGACTCCTGACCAATGCTCAGGAACCCACATGAGGGGCTCAATTCCAGGACCACCTCTCAGGGCATGCTTGCATCCTGGTGCACAGCTGGTCTAGTAGAAGTGGGGTGGGGTGTCAGGCCCCTGCACTGCCCTTAGCCTGGTGCTTTGTATAGTGCACAAACTGCATAACAGTATAGTTGACCCTGCTACTTACTGCCCCTGAGATAGCATCTGATGAGCGTTTCCGGTGCTGAACACTTTCACGATGATCTCATTTAATCCTCATCACACCCCGGTGGGTCTTGTTGTCTTTCCTGCTTTCCATATGAAAAAGTTGTCACTCAGGGAGGGCATGCGGTTTGCTCACTGTGGCACAAAGGGGAAAGGTGGAGACAGAGCAGGGACATGGGTCCTCTGGCTGCCGGGAGTGGGCTTTCTCCCCTCTAGCACAGTGTTGCTGCGCTGCCACCACCGCCTCCCTTCTTCCACTCCCTCTCAGCCTTTCAGGCTCATCTCTGCTTGCTCCCTTCTCCTCCCTGCGCTGACATCCCAACACTGTGAGCCTCTTTCTTCTGCCCATAATCCTCATCCAATGAGAGGTCAAAAGCTCAGGAAAGAACACAAGAAAAAAGCAGAAAGATAAAGGAACTGGGTGGTAGAAAGGGCTTTCCAGAAAGAGGAAGAAGCAAAGGCAAAGAAGGCAGGGCCTGCACTGGGGGTGGAGAGGGAAGGGAGGTGGGTGGAATGAGGGAGCAGAGCACCCTCCACACTGTGCCCAGACTTGGGAAAGGGCACAGACAGGGCCTCCATTGTGTGGGCACAAAGAGGCCATATGCCTGGCAGCCTATGACAGTGTGTGTGCGTATGCGTGTGTGTGTGTGTGTGTGTGCGCGCGAGATATCTTAGGCACCCCCCACTCCCAGCCCCTGGGGCCTTGCCTTCTGCTCTGTCACTGGTGGTGGGGTTTGCTGAGTTACAGGACGGCATTGATGAAGACAAGACTGGAGGGTCAGGCACCTGTGGTCACTAGGGCTGGAAGAGGGCAGGGACAGCTGGGGGAGCTATGGCCATGCATGGGATACTTGGCAAGGGGAGGAGAAAAGCAGGGGTGAAGTGCAACAGTCCCATTCTGGGGTCCTCCAAACTGCCCCTCCCCCACCCTACCTCCCACTAGTTGGGTTTAGAGGGATGTGGAATGAGGGATGCAGAGCAGATCCTCTTCTAACAATCCCTTTTCTCCATCCTCCCTATTTGCTAGCCCCAAAGCTTTCACTTTCTCCTCAGCCCAGGGACTTCCATCTCCCTGCCCTCTCCCTCCTCCCCCAGTGCCTGGACCCCTGCTCCCTCCTCCTCCCACTCTCCACCTCCTTCTCCTGTCCTGCCCAGAGGAGAAGAGCAAGAAGAGAGACAGCGGCAGCGAGGCCAATTGATTATCTGAAGAAATTCGGAGCTAGCAGTAGAACAGCTGCAGCTTCCCCCTCTCACCACCCCCAGGTCCTCAGGGATCCCTGAGGGGAGGGGCCCCCTAGCCCCTTCTGCTCTCCAGCCCAGGCAAAGAGACAAGAGAGGGAGGCAGGGAGCCCAGAGGACTGTGGCTGCTGAGCACAGAGAAGCACAAAGCTCTCAGGGCCAGGAATGGAAGACTTGGCTTCTAATCCCAGGCTATCATCATGGGTGAGTCACGTCACCTGTCTGGACAGTAGTTCACCTGCCTTTGAAATAAAGTTGTTGGATTCAGTGATTTCTGTGTTCCTGTCCATCTCTGGCCCTTTGGAGTCCTGAAGTTCTCCCTGATCTCAGTTCAGCCCCCTCTTTTGCCAGGCTCTGGGCAGAGCACATGTCATTTAACTCACATGGGAAGGGGAAGATGTCAAGTCCTCCTGTATGGAAGCTCCTCCCTAAGTCTAACTCAAGCCCCTCGTGCTGCTTATGTCATTCTTTGTTTGTCGAAGATGAAAACCCATAGCCAGGCACGGTGGCTCATGCCTGTAATCCCAGAATTTTAGGAGGCCAAGGCAGCAGGATCACTTCAGGCCAGGAGTTTGAGACCCACCTGACCAACATGGCGAAACCCCATCTCTACTAAAAACACAAAAATTAGCTGGTCATGACAGCGGGTGCCTGTAGTCCCAGCTACTCAGAAGGCTGAGCCATGAGAATGGCTTGAATCTGGAGGTGGAGGTTGCAGTGGGCCAAGATCCCGCCACTGCACTCCTGCCTGGGCAACAGAGCAAGACTCTGTCTCAAAAAGATAAAAAGAAAAAAGAAAACCTTCAGGGACTGAAAGTTGTCTCTGCATTTACCTCCTGCTGTTTGCCTTCAGCCTTCTCATATGACCTTAAGTTTGGAGAGGATCTTCTAATGAACCTAGCCAGTGTTCCATCTGAGGCAGCAATGTGCTGTATGATTTCTCTGCGTGTGGTTGATTCTCCACCTTCTCTATTTGGAGTTCTCCTCTTGAGGCAGTCAGTGCCATTGCTGGACAGCTCCAGGTGTTGCAAAATTTTTCTTCCAGTTAAAATCTGCTTTCCTCTAACTTCTACTCACTGGTTTTGTTCTGCCTGCTGGGGCCCCACAGAATATCCATTTTTGATTCTTCTTTCAATATTTAAAGATGGGTGTCATATTACCCCCAAGTCTACTCTTATCAAAACACATATCCTCAGTTTTTCAACTATTCCTTCTATAAAGTGGTCTCCAGACCTGTTGGTTTCTTCACCACACAACCCTAAATCCTCTCTAGTTTATCAATGCACCTATGAAAATATGGGGTCCAAAAGAGGGCTAACTGTCAGGCTGGGTCATTTTAGGGAGGCAGAGGGGAGTTGGCAGCATATGGTAGAAAGAAACTGGATTTGGGCCTGAGTTGTGCCCCCAATTAGCTGTGTGGCCTTGGGTAAGACCCTGCCCTTCTCTGAGCTTTAGTGTCCCCATCTATAAATTCATTTGAGAGTCCCTTCAGCACTCTTTTTTTTTTTTTTATCCCTGTCCATATTCTTCTCTGAGTCCCAGGCCTGCCATCTGTTTTCCCCAGTATCCTAAGGCTGGAGAAAACAAAATATGCCAAGAACTGAGATTGCAGGGAATTTTGACCCAGCGTAGAGACAATAAAGGGGAAGGCAATGTCTCAGTTTCATACCATAGCTTTTCCCAGCAGCACGGACCCACAGACACATGTTTAACTTGGGTTCCACTGGAATATTCACCTCCTTCTCAGGCCATAGAGAGCAGGAGCAGAAGCACAACATCAGAGAAGTCAGATAGTGTCACTAAATGAGTGCCAAGAAGGGAGTATCTGGCACCCAGATTTTGGTGGGGAGATCTTGGACCTGTATGTTGTACTATGCCCTGTACCTCTTTTCCCTGTGGCCCCTTCTCTCTGTCTTCATTTGTTCCCCAAACTGAGCTCTCCTGACCCCATCAGAAGAGCCTACGAAGCCTAGGACCCTCAATGCCCACCCTACCATAACCTGCAGGCCAGCTTCCGAACCCAATTGAATGAACCACAACCATACCTGGTGCTAGAACGAGGTCACTTTTATTTTTCTTTTTGTATGAAATTGGGAATGCAACCAGAAGGAATCACACAGAGATATATGACACAGACCCCTGGGGCCTGCTCTTGGGAGTATCAGGAAGAGGCGAGAGTCACAGGGCAGGCTGGGGAGAGAAAAGAGGCAGATGGGACAGGGTGGGATTGTCTAGGGGTGGAGGGAGTCGAGGAAGGACACCCAGGAGCCCCGGAGCTGGGAGAGGAGCACTATCCTGGAGGACTAGAGTGTCAGGACAGGTGGATCTGGGGAAAGGATATGGTGTGGCGAGCAAAGGGCATGCTCACACACACCAGGTGTTGAAGAAGGAGCAAGAAAAGGAAAGGAGTAAGCAGGGAGGAAGCAAGAGAGACCCGGCTAGAGCTGCTGGGAGCCCCTCACTCTACCCCAAAGTGCACAACTCGGCAATAAATAGCAATATTTATAAATAAATAAATAAGTAAATAAATAGATGAATAAATAAATACATAAATAAATAAATATACTTGTAGAGCTAGGAGTTTGGTGCGAGGGAGGAGGGAGCACAGAAATGCAGTGAGTTCATTTCTTCTATGCAGGTTCTAAGGCCCTTCATTCTACTGCTGACCCTGGGCTACAGTGTGCAGGTGGGGATCAGCAACATGGAGTACGGGCGCAGAGTTGGGGGTCTCTTCCCTTGCCAAAGGCAGCTCAAGGAAAGAGAAAAAAAATGTAATAAGTAGGTCCTAAGGCCAGGAGAACTGAGCATTCCCAGAGGGCAACAACTGGGCATCCCCCTTGCGTCAGGGGGAGGAACCAGTGAGGGTGCTGCACATTTTCAGGGTGGGCTGAGATGAGGAAGCAGAAGTGAGATGTGGCCCACTTGTTGCCTGAGCCTTCTGCAAATACTCCAGGCTGTTTGGGATGTCATCCCCTAATCCGGGATCTAGGTTTTTTGTTTTTTTTTTCTCTCTAGTGACACACAGGGAAGGAGAAAATTGGGACAGTGGGAGTCAGAGGGACAGGGAAGTGGCCAAATAGCTCAAAGAGGGCAAGGCACTCACTACCAAGTAAGATCTGAGGTCTGTATGTGCTAAGCCACAGGAACAAGATGGACAGAAACAGGAAGAGTTTTTCCATAATTGCCAGCTACTGAGATTCCCCTCACAGGAGTCAGGGCACCAACTCCTGCCTCCCCAGGGCCCCATCCCTCTGCCAAGCACTGAGAGACTGAGATCTTGGAGGAAGAAGCCCACTCCCCACTCTAACCCCAGTCTTCCTCCCTTGCAGTTCTGACAGCCCATCCCCACCATGGGCAGGAGAAGCTAGAACAGATAGGATACACAGCTGGGGTCTGTGGTCGCTGAAAATTTGGACATAGGGGTGGAAGAGGCAGCATTCCGTGAGGGAGCTTGGGGGCAGACTCCAAGTGCGGCTGGCTTACTAAAGCCAGCAAGGATTCCATACCAACCACACTAGCAAACAATTCTGCACAGCTGGGCCTCAGCAATAAACCCCGGAAGGAACCCAGGAGAATAGCCCTCGAGGTGCCTGGGTCAGTGAAAGAAAGATGCCCTCATGACCAGCCGGTGGGCTCCATGCCTGGGCCCAGGGCCTTTGGGACTCCATGCCAAGGTATAAGGGCTCGGGGAGGAGGATGCGGCCTTTCTAAGCAGTGAGCGGTGGAAAGGGGCCCCAGAGAGGCCCGAGAGGTGGGAGACAGGCCGAGTTCAGATGTCCAGCACGTGGTTCAGGTAGGAGATATAGCAGATGGCCAGGCGCAGGATCTCAATCTTGGAGAGCTTCTTGTCGGGGGGCAGCGTGGGCAGCAGCTTGCGCAGCTCGGCGAAGGCCAGGTTGAAGGCTTCCACGCGGATGCGCTCTCGCGTGGCGTGGGCCGTGCGGTACTTGGCTGTGGCGCGGCGCCGGCGCCGGCGCTCCTCGCGGCTCAGATGCTGCAGGTCTTTCCGGCCAGGCTCTCCCGGCTCTGGGCCTCGGGCCTGGCCCCCTCCCGGGCCCCCAGGCCCGGCACCATCAGGGCCCGCCCCGCCCCCACAGTCACTGAAGCCCGACTCAGTCTCTGAGTGTGTGGGCGGCAGGTCCAGCTCCATGGTGTCTGAGTTTAGCATCATGATGGAAGCCCCCTGCCCTGTGAGATCAGGATCCCCTCCCCACCCCTCCCTCTGGGAGCTTGAAAGCTGGTGGTGGGAGGGGGAGGAAGGGCCTGGGGTCGTGGGGTCTGCCACTGAGCTTTAGAAGTCACTGCCACTTCAGGGTTCCATGGTCAGGGTTCCAGTCTGAAGCCTGAAAAAGAGAAGAGAGAAGTGATAGCAGCGGAGGGAGGAGGGAGTGCTCAGCTCAGAGGTAGGAAAGCAGGTTTGAGATGGGCTGCGAGGGGTAAGGAACTGTGAGTGTGAGGGAAGAACAGCAGAAATGGGTGGGGGTCGGGGTGGGGAGAGGCAGAGAGACAGAGAGGCAGGTGGACAGGGTGAAAGGAAGAGGAGGAGGACGGGTAGTAAGAAGGGAAGAGAAAACGAGTAACAGGAAAGGAAAGAAGTGATGAGAAGGATACACCAGGCAGATTAAAACTGAGCAAGAGGATTGAAGACCTAAAACCATAAAACTCCTAGAAGAAAACACAGGGAGAGACCTTCATGACGTTGGACTCAGCAGTGATTTCTTGGATATGACACCAAAAGCACAGGCAACAAAAAGCAAAAATAGAAAAAACGGGACCACATCAGACTTTAATTTATTGACGAACATAATCAACAGTGAAAAGGCAATCTATGGAATGAGAGAAAATATTTGCAAATTATATATCTGATAAGGGGTTAATATCCAGAACATATAAATAAATCCTACAACTCAACAAAAACAAAAAATCAAATAACCCAATTTAAAAATGGGCAAAGGAGGGATTGGGAGGGGGGTGAAATGAGAAATTACAGAATGGGTACCATGTATGTTATTCAGGCGATGGACATCCTAAGAGCCCTGACTTGACCATTATGCAATCTATGCGTGTAACAAAATTGCACTTGTACCCCACAAATTTATATAAACATTTTTTAAGAAAAAAATGGGCAAAGGACTAGAATACACATTTCTCCAAAGATGTTATACAAATGGCCAACAAGCATATGAAAAAATGTTCAACATCACTAATCATTAAAATGCAAATCAAACCCACTATGAAATATCCCTTCATACCCATTAGGATGGCTACTATAAAAACAAAAACCAAACAAATGAAAAATAAGTCTTAGTGAGGATGTGGAGAAATTGGAACCCATTTATGCCTTGTTGAGATTGTAAAATGATGCAACCACTATGGAAAACAGTATAAATGTTCCTCAAAAAATAAAAAATAGACCTACCATATGCTCCAGGAATCCTACCTTTGGGTATATATACAAACAAAGTAGGGTGTCAAAGAGATATTTGCACACTCATGTTCATAGCAGCACTATTCATCATAGCCAAGAGGTAGAAGCAACCCAAATGTCCATCAATAGACAACAGATAAACAAAATGTAGTATATACATACAGTGGAATATTATTCAGCCCTAAAAAGGAAGTTCTGTCACATGCTACAGCATGAATGAACCTTGAGGATATGATGATAAGTGAAATAAACCCGTAACAACACAAATTCTGTATAGCTCCACTTAAGTAGTCAAATTCATAGAAACGGAAAGTAGAATGGCGGTTGCCAGGGGCTGGAGGGAGGGGGTAAAGGGGAGTTGTTGTTTTGTGGGTATAGAATTATACGTTTGCAGGATGAAAAATTGCTAGAGATCTGTTTCACAACAATATGAATATACTGAACACTACTGAATTGTACACTTAAAAATGGTTAAGATTATAAATTTTATGTTGTTTTTTACCTAAATGAATAAATAAAAGGAGGAAAAAATCTGAGCAAGACTGCAGCCACAGCTCCAAGAGAAGTTAAGCTATGACTCTAGATACTTCCCAGTTGTGAGGGGAGAATACAAGCCTTGGCCCTGTGGTCCCCTCCCTCTCAGGGCCCCTCTCCACCCTTGCTGCCTGGGGTGGAGGAGCGGATAAACACACAGATTGCCCATTGTAGAGTAGACTAGGACATATGGAGCTCTGCACAGCTGCCCCAGCTCTGCACAGCTCCCCTCTTAGTTCCCCAAACCTCCCCAGCAGAACCATTGTAGATATCAGATCCTGTCCACTAAAACCGGGGGAAGATATCTCTTCTCACCACCACCCCACTATGCACAACCAGCCCCTTCCTCCACCTCTGTCCTCGAAATTTTCAGCCCTTGCCATTCCCTGGCCCTTCTGGAGGCTCGGCATGGAAGATTGGGGAAAGGGAACATAATCAACCTTCTACCCCCATACTCTCCCATAGCCCAAGGAAGGTTCAGACATGGCCTGCAGAGGAGGACACAGACAGATTTTTGGGGCTACCCTTATGGGACTCAGCTAAGGTTTGCTTGTCCTAGAACCAGAGGAGATCAGGGCAAGGCAGCACAAACATGGCCTGGGAAAAGCTGGGGAAAGGGCTTTGCTTGTGTGTAGTGTTAAAGGGCAACAGTGGGCCACTCACCATCAGCTCAACTAAGAGTGATTAGAAACAGAAGCACCAAGGTGCCTGCACCGTCACTATCTCCCCTTCCTCCCCAGCCCTGGCTTTCCTGCCTGATAGACACTCTCACAGCGGTTAGGATCCTCCCAAGCCTTGCCCCACCCCACCACACAGAAGATAGGTTCAAGTCAAGCCAACAAACAGCTATGAAGCTCTGGAGGGATGCAAAGTCATCCACATCTGATGACAAGTACACACACAATCTTAACAGGAAACAGAAAGTGGTTAGTGCTGAAATTGAGAACACACTCCATATTCTGGGGTTCAAATGAACTATGGGGGGATGGCAATAGTGTGGGAGGCCCCAAAGTCAGCACCTCCCAGTACATGTTTAGTGCCCCCAACTGCCCATCCCCATGCTGGGGTTGGGAGCAGCAGTTCAGCTGCAGGGTTCCCAACACATTTATCACATCTATCACAGGCTAATTTTCTCTGCCCGGTCCCTGTGTTCCTTCATCCCTCATGACTTTGCCATGACCTTCCTTCCCCTCTCTGTGCTCCCCATCTGGCCCCAGTCTCATCTCCACCTGGCCCCACTGTCCTCCCCAGTTCCAGTCCCGGCAGCAGCTTCTATTTACCCATCAAGTCCTCACCCCCAAATCCACTTCTGGTCTCAAAGTTCCAGGGTCCAAGGATCAGGGGAGCAGCAATTCCAAGCCTGCAGGACAGGACTTCCCACCCCACTTCTGCCAGCCCTAACCCGACTGAGGATAGATAGGCACAAAGAGTCGAAGGGGAGGAGTGGAGAAGAGGGACATGCGGAGACAGGGAGAGACACAGCGCACAAGGGAGAGAACTAGAGCGAGGCTCTAGGAAGGGGCTTGAGCCAGAGAAAGGGAGGGACACGCCCATCCCTCCCCACCCATGGTTTTCCCCTTTACCTAGAAGGACCCTGTCAGGGGATCCAAGCCGGCAGGACAAGGGGCAGCGTTGACAGCCCCCGTCTCCTCTGGGTGCTCAGGGTTCATCCGTCTGCAAAGTTAGTGACCAGCTTTCTAGACTCTCAGGGGCAGTGTGGCATGGCTGTACAGGCTCCAGGGCAGGTAAGAGGGGTACACATTGTGGGGGTGTAGGGCCCAGGTGGAAGTGGTGGGCTTGGCCAGGTAATGGGGCCAGCCACACTCACACACACACCCTCAGACACATACACACCTGAGCTGGCCCAGCCCTATGTATATATATGGAGATACACACACACACCCCCAGCTCTCCATTGGCTGGCCCAGGCCCACCCCCACCTCATCAATATTAAACAGCCAGGCCAGGCAGCCATTGGCAGAGGGATCTGGGAACCCCCCGGGAGCTGGGGGCGGGGGCTGGCCCTGGAGGGGGCGGGGAGTGGGGGAGCAGGGACATCTGTTCTCCATGCATATTTCATAAGCAAGAAATGGAGAACTAGGGAAGGGGTGGGGCTGGGGCGAGAGCCAGGGCAGGACCACAGATGAACCCCCTCAGTCTCCCACACCAGAGGCAGCAGGGCAGAGGCTCCCAGCAAGCTATGGTTAAGTGCCATGGCCCCATTCTGAGTCCCAGCGTGACTTGGACAGCCCCTTCCTGGTGTCTCTTTTTTCCTGAGAGGAAGACTCTTCAAGGTACTAACAGGGAAACCGAGAAAAGAGCAAGCGGACAGCACTAAAATGCAGAAGAGGACCCTAGGATCCTGGCCCTCAAGCTCTTATCCTTCATAAAGCTGGTACCCACTACTTGCCAGGCTGCCTGTAGCAACTGTTCAGGCCCCTACCCTCATCACCCTGGGACTCAATCACTCCCATGCCCTCTTACCCTACCCTCTATCTTCCTACCTAACCCATCACCAAGGGGAGGAGCAGGATCAAATTTGGGACACAGACCCCACAGGGAGTTTTTCTAGGCTGGCCAGCCCAACCTGACCCACTGGGAATTAGAGGGCTCTTAGGAAGAAAGAGGTAAGGGCTAAAAGGAGAGGAGTGGCGGATTGCCAAGACAGGAAGAACCAGGACTGGAAGGACACTGGGAGAGGAGGGCAGGGCAGCCTAGGCAGGCTCTGAGTGTGTTTTGAGGGCATCAAATCAGCAATAAGAAAACCAGATACAAAATTATATGCAAATGGGCACTGATTAAGTTCCCATCAATAGTTCAGCAGCCTCCAGCATGTATATGCAAGTGTGTGTGAATGTGAATGTAAGTGTGAGTGTGTGTGTGTATGTGTGTGTTGCTGAGTGGCAGGATTGAGGAGGGGCAGCACAGGGACCAGAGTGCATAGAGAGACAGTGCACAGAGGGTTTCAGTATCTTAAGTTCTCTCCCCACTCAGCTGTTGGATGTCTTCTCTGAACCTTTGAGAGTATTCAAAAGAACCATGGCTGGAGAGGACTCCAGAGGTAGTGTGGTTCAGTGAAAAAGGCTCTGTCAGCTGTGTGACCTTGGACAAATAACGTTTTGAGCCTGGACCTCTTTTCCTGTAAAATGGGGTTGATTATAGCTGCTTCTTAGGTTGCCATGGAAATTAAGGGAGATAATATGTGTAGCGGGCCTACAGCTTAGTAGGAGCACATCTCACCTTCAGGCTGCAGGGACTTGCCATTTCCCTGTTGCTGGTCAACCTTTTCTGGGCTTTCTCCAGGGTGAAGCATTCCCTAAAGGGAGTCCCATAATTCCTCCCCAAGCTCCCCCACCTGCCCCCACCCCTGAGTCTGGGAGGTGCCAACTCCCACCTGGGCAGGCCCAGACAGGTGCCCAGGCGCCAGCAGATGGGCTGAGCTGGAGGGGAAAGGAGGTTTGAGGAGGGGGGCTGGGGGGCAGGGGATCAGGTGGCATCTCAGTTCTTGCATCATCATTGCCATGGTGCTGATTAAAAACCAATCTCCACCTAATGAGCCCCCAGCAACAACAATTCTACCTCCTCCACTCTCCTGCCCTCCACCCCATCCAAGAAATTGGGAGACCAAGAGACTCAGGAGAGAGTGCCATGGGGGAGATGAGAGATACAGAAAGAAGAGGAGATGCACAGAGACAGGGGAAGTGGAGGGAAACGACAAGAAAGACACAGGAAGATACCGAGACTCAGGGAGAGAAAAAAATGAGAAACCAGAGTCACTGGGTAACAGACATGGGCAAGACATAGGGAAATGGGAAGACACAGTTTCATGGGGAAATCGAGACACAAAGGAGGTAAAAAGATTTAAAAAAAAAAAATAATAGAATGGAAACAGAATTGCCAGGTTGCCAAGGCTTTGTGGAAGACTTAGAGACCCAAGCTATGGGAGAGATAGAGACTTGGGGAGAGGCTTTAAAAGAGGATGCTGCAGCCGGGCACAGTGGCTCACGCCTGTAATCTCAGCACTTTGGGAGGCCAAGGCGGGTGGATCACCTAAGGTCAGGAGTTCGAGACCAGCCTGACCAACATGGTGAAACCCTGTCTCTACTGAAAATACAAAAATTAGCTGGGCATGGTGGTGGGCACCTGTAATCCCAGCTACTCGAGAGGCTGAGGCAGGAGAATCGCTTGAACCCGGGAGGCAGAGGTTGCAGTGAGCCGAAATTGTGCCATTGCACTCCAGCCTGGGTGACAAAAGCAAGACTCCGTCAAAAAAAAAAAAAAAAAAAAAAAAAAAGAGGCTGCTAGGGAGACACAGACTTGGATGAATACAGATGTGGAGGAAACAGCTATTCAGCGACAGGGAAATACTGACACCATGAGACAGAGTCCTGAGGGAGGCCCCAAGGCAGGGTGGGGCCACATATGCATGGGGTAAGCAGAGAGCAGACAGTTGTGAGGAAACAAAAAATACCAGAGACAAAGAGAACAAGGTGGGGAAAGGTGATAAACTGAACGATGGAGATGAGGGACTGTTACTGAAACAGGGAGGCCAGATCCCAAAAAGTCAGACATTGAGGAAAACAGAAGCAGAATCTAGAGAGAACCCCGAAGCAGAAAGGAACCTTGAGGATGGCATAGAGAATGCAGGAAGAAGCCAAACCCCTTGCAGGGCTCCCTCCTTTCAGGCCATTTTGCTCAGATACTTAAGCTCTGCAACCTCCACGCACCCCGCCTGAACCCGTCCCAGTTCAAGCTAAGGTTCTATGGGAGAGGAGGGTGAAAGAGTGCTCTGGGGGCTGCTCCTCCTCCTCTGCATCTGGCATCCCAGGATCCTGGACTCTGGGGCGTCGTGCCCCAGTTTTCACTTAGGATTTCAGCTTTTGCTTCCTAGGGGAGTAGCTAAAAAATAACACAATTGTGATAAAGAGGACATAAACGCATGAAATGGTGGGAAGAACTACATCTACTAAATTTGGGGGCAGTTACACGTGGGTCTAAGTCCTGGTGACCTTGGATAAGTCACTTAACCTTGACTGAGTTTTATTTTGTCAGAGTAGTGACACCCAGGTGAAATAATGCATGGGAAAATGCTAGGTGAACTGTATAAAGTGCTCATCCCAACCTCCTATGGTGATTTAAAAGTGGCAAGAAGTTTCATACACACATATATCTGAGGCATTATGATTATGGAGGCTGGGGAGAGTTCTGAGGCCAACCCAGGTTGTCTGGCCTCTGGCCCCAGGGGAAGGGAGAACGCTTGGAGTTGTGTGTGGGTCTTTGCTGCAAGGAGGACAGGAAGACCAGGGCCTGGGGATAAGGTGGATGATTATGGCTTTATAGTTTGTTGTTATTTTACTTTCTTTTTGTTGTTTAAAAATCTCCACTGGCTTTTATTTGCTATAATCCGATAATCAAGCAAAACCTGATACAATAGAATGAGTGTTCCTGCTATTTTACATTTTATAGGCATTCACTTTTTCAGATCATGATTCGCAAATCTTTCCCCATAGCCTGAGAGGTAGATCGTTGGGGGAGGGGAGGGAGGTTGGTGTGTAGGGAAGACACAGGGGCCTGGGCCTGGTCCTTGAGGGCGGGGGAGGGCCTGGAGGAGCTGGGAAGCAGTGGGTTTGGCAGGAGAGGGGGTGACATATGTGGGGAGCCCTGGGGACCCAACCAGGCAGGCGGCTGGCAGGGAGAGCAGACGACATTAACCCTCGCTGTGCCACACTGCCTGACCCTTCCCGGGAGTGGCCTATGGCTAGGGTGTTATTTTGTAACAGTGGCAGTGTTTTGGGTCACAGGAGCAAGACAGGCAGAGCTCGCTCCTCCTGGGCAGAAGCCGTTGTTTCTGGGAAGGGACAGCCTGTCTTGGATGTCTTCTGTCTTAGCTTCTCTCCTTGTGTTTTTCCACATGGTCTCTGTCAGTCTGTCTCTCTGTCTCCACCTCTCTGTGCCTCTGGAAGGTGACAGCGGGTCTCCACTCTGGCTCACTACACAATCTGTCACTCTCTCTGCTGCCAGCCCGGCTGGAAGCCCCCCTTCTCAGCACCCAACTGAGCCCTCTCGTCCCGGCCCTCTGGGCTGTATTGCCTTTGTCTCCTAAGGCGGCCTCCCCTTTCTTCTTTCCTCTCCACTCACCTCTCCTCAGCTTATAGCCCATCTCCAATCTCATTATGGCCTCCAACCACTGGGCTCCCCCCTAACCCCCCCAACCTCTTCTCTTCCCTCCCCCATCCATCTGTCTTCCCTGAAGCTCTCTTCTTTGTGTCCACCCATCTGTCACCACCAGCTCTGGGCTTACTCCCCTCCTGGCCACGCCTGCCTGGCCTTTCTCCCCTCGGGCTCGGATCCCTCTCAGCACAGCTTTCAGCCTCCCTTTCCACCTTCAGCCCTTCCAGTAACCCCCTACTTCCTTAGTTTCCTTTCACTAGCTTATCCTTTTCTGGATACCCTCTCATTTCATTTTTTTTCTTTCTTCCCTTAGTTTATCTAACTCCTTCTCCGTTGTGAGTTGGGGGACAGTGGGGACTCTAGGGGTCCTAGCCCCCAGCCCCTGAGCATCCAACTAGCCTGAGCCAGTGGCTGTAACATTTACTCACAATTGCATCATCTCAGACTAATGACTTCTCCTTAGGCCTCCTGAGATGACCCCTCCACTCCTGCTCCAAGTTTCCCCTAATTGGGGACAGGGGCAACAGCTGCCCTTTTCCACAATGGGAGTGGGAGAGCTCCTGGAGCTTTGGAGTTTGAATTCAGGAAGGAAGAAAAATCCAATCTGAGGCCCATTGGGACCCCAACCTTCTAGGGGTCCCGGCTTCCCCAGTTTAACTTCAATTCCTGCCATACTTTTTTGGGAACGGGATGCTGGGTGACAGGGTCTTTTCTATGGTGTTATGCCACAGTTTCCCCATATTCCTGCTGTCCCTGGGTTATAGGGCAATACTGCCCCTCGGGCTTTCCTCCCTAGAGTTGATTCTCTGGCTACCTTTGAGAGTTCAGGAATTGATCAACCTCTCAAACGTTCCCTGCTCTGAGTTTTCAGATGAAGGGAGAAGGAAGAGGCTTCAACTCCGCTCTCTCTTCAAAGAACAAGACTGACAGAGCCAGGGGGGACCTGAGAGCAGTCCCTTGTCTAACGACATTTTACAGAGGGAGGAAATGCCCTTTCCAAGGTCACAAAGAGCATTAGTGGCAGAATCCTGGTCCTTAGCTTTTCCCACGACATTCCTCCATACTGGCCTCGCCTGGCTGAAGCAAACCCTTCATCCTCTGAACTTCTCTGTAGAACTTGTTTATAGCACTGATTTTGCATGAGGCCTATGCTGCCCTGCCTGTTATTTATCTTATGTCTTGTCCTGCCATCTAGACTCTGGGTCCCAAATCTCCAAGGGAAGATGCTCTATCTCTTCCCCTTAGTCCATGCTGGGCAGAATGCCCTGCCCAGAGCCATGCTCAATAAATGCTTATTACTGCTGTGGCTGCCCGTGTAGATGTACAGAAGGTTCTAATCCTAGTTCTGTCTCTAATTTGCTGTGTGACCTTGGGCAAGCCACATCACTCCTCTGGGCTGTTTCTCTCTTCAATCAAATGAGTTAGATTATGAAAATGATTTGTAAGGTCCCTTGAAGAAACAAAAGTCCTACTGAATAATGGTGACACAGAGTACTCTGGGTAAACAGTATCTCATCCTAGGATGTACCTTTGAGAGCAGTGGCCCAGAAGTGAAAAAGAAAAAAGTAGAAAACCCCTTTACTCAAATAAGCTGGGCAAGAAACACCAGTGAGTAGGAAAGCCTTCGTCTTGAGGGACGAAATATCACAATAGGCAGAGGCAGGCTGGGTCTTGGGGCAGGAGTGGTCAGTTATTCAATTATTGGCATGGGTTGGGAGGAAGAGAAGGTACAGTGTCAGCTAGCAACAGGCAGGAATAGGTAGGGAGGAAAGCCCTCGGGGAAAGGAAAGGGGCTGGAAAATGAAACATTTCAGAAGGCATGGGTAGGCAAGGCCTAGATCAAGGGAGAGGTGGAGGCTAAGGAACTGAGAAGTATATGGCCCATTAGATGCTTCCAGCTAGTCACACAGGGCATAGGAGATACCTGGTAAGTCTTCAGGGTATAGGAGATACCTGTTAAGAAGCCAGAACCATGGTCTCAGAAAGGGAGGGTGTGTGAGAGCCCAGTGGGTCATCTGGATGGCTGTGTTCCTTCTATGGGGCCTGGCCTCTCCATGAGCCATGGAAAAAGCTAAACTGGTTTTTTAGGAGGTGGAAGGTAAGGGAGCATGGAAGGCAGCAGACAAGCTTGTGTTCAGGATGCTTCCCTAGGCAGAGGAGATTGAAGTAGTGACAGACCTACATCTTGTAACTTCTTACCCCTTGATCACGATTCCTTCCAACCTGTTTCCCTGTTCAGCCCCCTCATTGGTACCCAGCCACTTCTCTGCTTCCTGAAGCTGCCAGCAGGATGAGGGAGTTTACTGCTCTGTCCGCCGGGAGACCTTTTGGCCGAGGGAGGTGTGGAGCCCGGCCCAGTCGATGGTGGCAGCTGTGCTCGACTCCCGCCAGCATCACACAGCCTCTCCAGCTCAAACTGGGAGGGTTGGGGTGGGGGAGAAGTAGCAGGGTATATTTCATCTCTCAGAACTCCAAACATGTCTCCCTTCCCCCCAGGGGAACTTGGAGAGAAACCTGGAGAAAAATCACCTATTCTCAGCAGGATTTGAAAAAGTAAGTAGTCCAATCAGGGAACTAAGAGGAGTGCTTGAGACCCTGTGAATACTGCCAGCCAGTCCCTTTCCATTGCTGCTGGTATTCAGGCACGTGTCAGAGGCAGCCTCCTGGCCAGCAGTGGAGTGAAGGCTGGGTTTAGGCTTCTGCTCCTGGAGGTTCTCTTTCTCCCTTGGCTGACTCAGCCACTGCTCACGATCATTTAGCAGTGCTGCTATACTCCAGAATTTTGCCTCCGTGAAGACCCAGGGAATTTGAGGATCTCTACAGAGGTAAGGTTCTTTTTCTAAAACAGTCCAAACTTGTTTTGGCCTACAAAAGGCCCACTATTAACAGAAACCCAAACTCCTTAGTACGCCAGCCAAGAACTTTGGGATTTAGCCCAGCCTTGCTTCCTGCTGATCCTTATGGCTCAGACACACTGAACTTACTTACCATCTCCCAAACATGACTCATGCGTTTTCTTGATTCTGTGCTTCCACACCTGGTGAACCCTTTAAATCATCGCTTGAATGTCACCCCTGACATGGTCCTGAATTTCTCTATGTGCTACCAGAGCACTTGGGATATACTGCGATTATTCCTTTCACTACACTGGATTACGTGTAGTTGTGAGAATGTCTGTCTCTCCTCTCATCCCAACTGTGAGCTACTCAAGGGTTAGGGTTATATTCTCTTCATCTCTGTACCCCAGCCAGTGTCTCAGAGTGAATAAAGAAATGCCTGTTCACGGCCGGGCGCGGTAGCTCACGCCTGTAATCCTAGCACTTTGGGAGGCCGAGGCGGGTGGATCACGAGGTCAGGAGGTCGCGACCATCCTGGCTAACACTGTGAAACCCCGTCTCTACTAAAAATACAAAAATATTAGCTGGGCGTGGTGGCGGGCGCCTGTAGTCCCAGCTACTTGGGAGGCTGAGGCAGAATGGCGTGAACCCGGGAGGCAAAGCTTGCAGTGAGCCGAGATCACGCCACTGCACTCCAGCCTGCGTAACAGAGCGAGACTCCATCTCAAAAAAAAAAAAAAAAAAAAAAAAAGAAATGCCTGTTGATTACAAAGTGAGAAGAAACTATGTTAACATTGTTCTTACAAGAGGAGAACCAGGGCTCTGCAATTTGAAAGGACTTCAACTGTTTTTGCTAGAGCCTTACGCCTTGGGTCCTCTGGAGCCCAAGACGATAGCATAAAAGATAACCTCATGACTTCCAGTCCAGGCTCGCTGAACAAGGTGGCCTGGGAAGAATAACTAGCAGTACAAGTCGTGTGGGATAATCTATTTTAATGAAACTCATTATATATATATTTACAAAAAGAATAAAGGAAAAAGACAAAAACAAAAATAGATATTACAGCTTAATAAAAAGTACAACTGAGCACTGTGGGCTGGAGGTAGGATACCCACCCGCAGCACGCCCACCCTAATGTGCCATCTGAGGGCCTGGAGAAAGGACAATGGGAAGGAGACAGTAGGCTCAGCCCAGAGATGTCCCTGTCCTCAGGGGTTCAATGTAGTTTAACCCTGACATTCAACCTTTTGTCCTTCCCAGTCAGGAAGGTGGCTGGGTACAGGGGTGGGGGTGAGGAGCAGAGAGAGGTACAGGGCCAGATGGAAAAAGTAGAAGGATCCTGAAGGGCAAATTAGGTGGGGGTAACTAGGGAGTTAAACAGGAGCAAGAAGCTTCTATTTGTAATCCCAAAATCTGGCATGAATAGAGAAGGAGGAGGAAATGGGGAAGGGGTGATGGGAAAGGGGAGCCGAGGAAGGGAGGCAACTTATTTATCTCTCCCTGTCTCTTTTGGAAAGTTCCACTCTTTTATGTTAATCCCAGTCTGAGACAGGCCCAGGGAGGTTCCAGTGACAAATTAGTGGTTGTGTCCCAGTGGGACAGATGCTCTAGGAAGTGAACTGCTGAGCTGGCAGGAAAAGCTGGGGTCCTCCTCAGTATGACACAGCTCCTGGTTCCCGGGGAGCAATGAAAAGGACATCAGCTTTGGCATTGATGCAGTAGGTGACGATGAGAGAGAAGATGAGGATGCCGAAGCCCACTATCAGGGTGATGAACTGCAGCGGGAGGGAGGGCAGGAAAGGAGAAAGGCATTCTCAGAACTCAGTGCAGTTTTTTGGATAATTGTTTGGGGTTTGGAGCCACGGGAATTCTGATGCTGGCTCTAAGCACCAAGTATGGAACAATCAAGGGCAACATCTCTCCAGCCTATAGACTTTGTCTCCCCATTTGAAAAGAGAAGTAAAGTATCTCTGTTCTTGCTTCCATCTTGTATTACTTAAATTTTAGGCATTTTGAAAGGAGGGCCCAGGGCTTTGGTTCTCTTGCGACACTTACATTACTGACTTGTGACAGGAACTCAGTACATTAGACTGACTCATCCCAGCTGTGCCAGATGGGGAATGCCAGATGGGAGTTGAAGCTGTGAAGTTCTGGGATCCACAGGGGCTCTCCAGAATGAACACCTACTCAAACTATCTGTGAAGAAAGGCCTCCTGGCCGGGCGCAGTGGCTCACGCCTGTAATCCCAGCACTTTGGGAGGCCAAGGTGGGTGGATCACCTGAGGTCAGGAGTTTAAGACCAGCCTGACCAACATGGTGAAACCCTGTCTCTACTAAAAATAAAAAAAAATTAGCTGGGTGTGGTGGCACATGCCTGTAATTCCAGCTACTTGGGAGGCTGAGGCAGGAGAATCGCTTGAACCTGGGGGACGGAAGTTGCAGTGCGCCGAGATCGTGCCATTGCACTCCAGCTTGGGCAACAAGAGTGAAACTCCATCTCAAAAAAAAAAAAAAAAAAAAAAAAGAAAGGCCTCCTAAGGGAACATGCTGGCTGACCAGGGACAGATTTGCAGTAGCCTTTTGCTATAGATGTGGGGCAAATGGGAGATGGAAGAGGCTATATGACACAGGAAAGCAGAGAAAGAAGTCAAACAGATCCCTGCCACCTCCCCTCCTGCCCCATCTCACCTCAAGCTCTTTGCTGGCGATGAGAAATATCCGGGCACGGATATCTTTCCAGCGGCTCTCAGTCCATGTAGAGTATTCAGTAGAGCTCCACTGACTCAGTTCAAAGGCAGGAGACAAGGCCCTGGCTAATCGTGCAGTAGAACGCACACACCGGGGGAGTCGGTCCGTCTCATTGAAATTCAAAGGGCCCTGGATCCATGAGTACTCATACAGCTGCACAGAAGATGGGCCACAACACATGGCTAGGGTGATGCTCTTCTCACTCGTTCCCTCTACCCTCTATCAGTGCCATGCTCTAACCAATTGAGCTAACTGGCTGCTGTCCCTTTACCCTTCAGATGGTCCACTTTCACCCAGGCTTTTCAACATCCAATTGCTGAGGACTGCATCTCTCCACCTCTCCATCCCAATCCCCCGGGTCTAACTAGGTCTAGAAGAACCTCCAACTTTCCCAAGGGAAAGGGGCCCCAGGGCACTTCCGACACCCACCACCACTCACATCCTTGTTTTCACTTGGGACTTTACTTGGATCCTGGCATTGCTCTCGGGTGAGGTTGACCACTGTGCCAGTCAAATTTGCCAAGGCATACTGTACAACATAAGTGGTGTTGGTGGGGCTAGAGACAGCAATGTAATGTTGAAGAGGCCCGTCACCTGATTGCAGACCAAAAGGAAGGGAAGATTTGGTGGGTGGATGGTGGGTGAAACAGGAAAAGCCCAAGATTGGCAGCAGCCAGAAAGAAGGGCAACGGAAAAGGTTCCATCAAATATAAGAAGAAAGGAAAACAGGAGGTAAGAAAAACAGAGAGGAAAAAGAAAAAAAATAATAAAGGTTAAACCAAGATGACTTTTTCTCTATCCCTTTCCTTAGCTAAGGGTCCCATTCCCACACCAGATGCTTACCCAAGTAGGACCTTAGGTCCTGCCTGAGGATAGACTGGAACCATGAGTTGTTGGCTTTAATCAGGAACCCAT
Organism: Hylobates moloch; assembly: GCF_009828535.3. Taxonomy (NCBI): domain Eukaryota; kingdom Metazoa; phylum Chordata; class Mammalia; order Primates; family Hylobatidae; genus Hylobates; species Hylobates moloch. The sequence goes on from NW_026652280.1 coordinate 95,055,691, forward strand.
AGAGCAGGCGGGTGACCTAGGATTGGAACAGTAAAGAGAGAAAACCCTGTGACTTGAAGGGAGCCTAGGGAAAGAATTATCAGTGGAGACCCAGTCATGGGGCAGGAACAAGACTGGCCAGATAGACTGGAGTTGGGAGACAGTGGCTGGCTCATAAGACGCAGATGAGGCCCACCCAAGAGCTCTCTGGGGCATCAGGCATTCTCACCGGCATCAACAGTCATGTGGAATTCCAAGGTTTGGGACACTAGGGCAAGGGAGGATAGGGACAGCTTGCTGTGTAAACAGAAAGGAGCTAGGACCCATCTGCTTACCGTTTGGGGATCAGCCTGAACTGTGTCGCTGAAGTTGGTTCCTCCTGCAAGCTCATACAGAGCACGTCCCAGCACCGTGGCCACATCTGCCAGGGCCTGTGGTAGGTGAGGAGGGGGCTGAATGGCCCACCTCTCCTATCCTCAAAGGCTAGCATCTTCACTGTGTGCCCCAGGCTCCCACCCAGACTGGCTCAGTGCTACCTTGGCAGTGTCTGTTACAAAGTTCAGGTCCTCTTCAGGGCTCAGCCATTCGGGATAGCTCATATTAATGTTCTCCGCAGTGTCGTAAATACTCTGGTAATATCTGCCAGGAAAGCCGGCATGAGCCTTGGCTACATTTAGCCAGGGCTCTGCCCCTTTCCTCCCTCAAATGCTCCTTATGCAGGAACTCAGTATCTCATTTTCAGCATCCAGAAGAAAGGGGTGAGAGACAATCAGGATCCCATATTCCAGAAGGTGTGGAGAACAGGGAGGTAGGAGTGAGGGTGAGGTGGTTAGTGAAAATTAAAGACTTTCCTGACAGACAAGGTAGAAAAGCTGAATGAGCTCAGATCTTTAAACAAAGGAGAGAGTCTTCTACATCATTTGGGCTGGAGATATGGGGGATGGCTAAGATGATTATCAGAGAACTCTGCCATATATCATGAGATCACAATTGTATAACTGTTCCAATGAACATTTATATTTAGGGTGGCTGGGAGCAGGAGGTGATTTGCAGGTCTTAGGATCAGGTCTGCTCATAGATATATAAGAATACATTGATGAAATCACCATGATGATCCTTATGGAGCCCCAAGGAGACAGATCTTAAAAGAGAGGCTGAGCTCCACAGTCTTTACCATCAGTAAATCCCTGTCCCACACAAAGTCAAGTCAGCTACATAATCAAATCCGAAATGTGTTCAAATGATGAATCCTCACTTGCCCCAAAGTGGTACAAGGATAGCTTTAGAGAAGACAGCTGACCCTAAGTGCTAGGATTGTCACTCCCCTAAATGAATGAGAAGGTGCTACTTGGCTGGGGTCAGAAATAGAGCTCAAGCATTTTCACTCCAAAACTCATTTGGCCCCAGGGAAGCTTGGCAATCCAGCCTGAGTAAGAAATCCCCTGTTATCCAAGGCCTCAAGTTAGGAGCAGTTTAAGCGTAACCCAGACCAAGAAAGAGGTGACTAACAGGGCCTTACTTTGTATCTCTGGAGCCCCATCAGCTATAGGAGGCACTTTTACCCTCACACTGAACCATGGCCACCTACCACATGGCAAGAACATGGTACATTTCACAGAGTATGAATACTGTTTCTGGCACCTCTGGGTGAGTTCCAGAGAAGGACTGCTTTCCGTCCTCTAGCCAAAGGGCTCCCACCATCCTTCCCATGCTTGTGTTTGAGATGATGCCCTCTGCTGGCAGCCCTGAGGAACTCAGGACCCTGGAGAGGTAGGGAGCAGTAGAACCATAACAGAGGATTGTGACAGGAAAGGGCTAAGGGTGAGGATGAGTTTCTAAGATGAATATCCAGTCAAACAAACAAGGGTTTCAGTTCAGATGTGAAAAGGCCACTGAGCAAAGAATACAGATGGACCTGAGGTTCTGGAGGGGTAGCGTGGGAAAGCGGAGGGCAGTGACCTTCCTCCCAGACTGCAGAATAGACTCTCTTCAAGAATGAAGAGGGTACAGGGCCAAGTGATTCTTACTTGTTATGGAAGGCACCAGAGTGGTCAGCCAGAACAACGCCAGAGATGTTTCGAGCTCGAAGAAATCGCTGCAGGGAAGATGGTGGGAGAGGCTGGGACTGATTTGGCCTCCTGAGGATGACAGCAGGGACACCAGCACCACTCTTCTCCAATGTGGCCAGGAGATCCTCCACCTGGGGGGTACGAGGGAGATTAACTGATGGGAGGCTGGGGGATGGGAAGCAGGAGGTCTCTTTTAGGCCTGAAATGCTCTATACTTCAAGTCCCCTGCTTGGGGAGCTACCCTATCTCTAGTAGACCTTTATCCCTCAAGCCTTTTGGGACTAAGGCTCTCTGAATTTCCTGTAGCTGCCACCATTCCTTTTAGAGTTAGAAAACAGGGGCATAAAGAAGAGACCTTTTTTTCATATTTATAAGTAAATTCTACTGTCTTCAAGACTCTGCTTTATCCTCAGTGGATGCTTCACTTATTATTTTATTGTGCAGAATTGGAGGGAGCAAATAATAGAAAACTGCGTGCTGAATGCCAAACAGATAACCAATTCTTTAAATGCTACAGGAGTCCACGGCAGGGATGATGCTGAAGGCTGGAATTGCAGAAAGAGGACCACCTGGAAAAAAGCAGACCTAAAGGTGGACCTAGAGGGAAGGGACGGTTTTGAACAAGCAGTGAGGAGGAAAGTGGAGGACAAGTTGGGCAGGGAGTGTGACACAGCCAGGACTTGGGCAGAGCAGCCTTGACAATTGGATCCATGGGGCAGCAAGGCAAGAAGGGAGCTAGTCACTCACCTATCCTTAATGGGCAGTGGTAGTCTGCTAGGCAACAAATGATCAGAGAACTACCCAGTCCAGGGAACCAATGGAATGCCACTGAGCTCCTGATTCTTCCCAGCAGCAACAACAGCTGTGGTGTTCATCCTTTGGCCAACACCCAATCCAATCCTGTCTCTTACCCTGTCTCACAGGCCCTGGGGGTTGGTGGAAACAGGGCAGGGGTTGGTGGAAACAGGGCAGGGGTTGGGATCTGGATTCTGAGCTGTAGGAACAGGAAATGAGGGGAGATGCTTGGGTTACCTGGTTCCGTACAGACTCATTTTTCTGAGAAACAGGATCTGTGTGCATCCAAAGCTCTAATGAAGTTCTTAAGGCCACCTGGGGGGAGGATGAAGAAACAACACTTGGCCGGGCGTGGTGGCTCATGCTTGTAATCCCAGAACTTTGGGAGGCCAAGGCGGGCGGATCATGAGGTCAGGAGATCGAGACCACGGTGAAACCCCGTCTCTACTAAAAATACAGAAAATTAGCCGGGCGTGGTGGCGGGCGCCTGTAGTCCCTGCTACTCGGAGAGGCTGAGGCAGGAGAATGGCGTGAACCCGGGAGGCGGAGCTTGCAGTGAGCCGAGATTGCGCCACTGCACTCCAGCCTGGGCGACAGCAAGACTCCGTTTCAAAAAAAAAAAAAAAAAAAAGAAACAACACTTAGAATCAGTCTCCTGTTCTGGGCCATGCCTAGGGGATAGAAGTCAAGGGAAGAGGCGGTGGTTCCTGCAGTTAAGACCACAGAACAACAAAGAAGGAAGCTTTAATTAAAAAGGAAGGGGCTGGGGGACATGCCACATACCTGTCCCAGCTCCACAAATGAGTCAACATTCTCTAACTGCACAGGAAACTTGCCCTTCTCCATGTCGTAGACCATCCTTGAGCTGCCAATGTAGTCAAAAGTTTCCTGAGAGATGGAGGTAGGTGGGAGGGGGAACAGAGATTCCAAAGGGTTAGGAAAGCCTCAAAGAAGGCCAGATCATCAAAGCTGTAGGCAAGACGACTATTTCAGGTCACCCCAACTGCTAGTCAGCTTACAGTCATGTGACTTTCTGCTTCTCTTGGCCCCACCTCCCAGCTGTGACTATCCCTCATATGTATGTATTACAAGACTTCTCAAGCCCACAAATGGGGAAAGTAGCCTTAGTAAAGGCCTAAGATGAACATCAGCTATTATGTGTCTGCTTCTTAACTGTCCCCCACCTCCAGTGACTCAGCCACAGATGCTGTTCCCTTATTTTAGGGCTGTGGTCCTAGTGATGAGAGTCAGGAGCCTCAGGGCTCCTGGATGGAGATAGTAGTAAAGGAGTCCAGAGAATAAAAGTAAAAGGCCACCTCCAATATATCTTATCAGTAGGGGAAAGAGGGGGCTGGTTACATACCAATTCAGGGTGTAAAAGCTTCCTAAAAAGAAGGAATCTAAGCTTCCTAAAATGGAGGAATCTAAAGGGGAGACACAGGTAGACACATCCGGAAGCTCTGTGCTGGTTAACAACTTAGGTCAAGTGCTGAGGTCTTCTCCAACCAGTAGCCACTCTCATCTTTACTATCCTCTTTCTTCCCTGCCATCGCACCCCAGCCAAAGAGCCCTTACCCCTTGAAAGAAGACAAACATGACATTGCGGGGCAGGGTGGTCACATCAGGTGCCTTTTGCAAAGCTTCAGCAGCAGCCAGCTGGGTGACAAAGGAAGCCACTGCGCTTTCAGCTCCCGGGGCCACATTCCAGAAAAAGGAACGACTATCCAGCTAGGTACAACAGAAGAAAAGTCAGGGGATATATACTTTAAAACCGGCCCCAAACCTCCTTTCTTGCTCCAGTCAAGAGAATATACCTGTCCTGTGGCAATGGAGACAACCCAGGAGTCCCACAGCCCAGATTCCTCCCCATTTGAGGCTTCCCAATTTGGCAACTTTGAAATCTGATATGCTAGAGCGGGGCCTACCAGCTCTTTTTGTGCCAGCCCTGCCCATCCTGATCAGAAGCCAACACTCACCCGGGTGGCAGCAACCACAACCCTGTCGTCAGGCTTTAATGTCCCCGTTGTATTTATAGGCTTTAGCATGCTCCACACATTGTAATCAGACAGGGGGTCACAGACGATTTCTAAGCAGGACACAAACAACGAGAGATCAACAAGGCTAAAGGAGAGGGTAGCTATAAAGGCAACATTGGAAATCTCTGACCAGTGCCCCACGGACTCTAAGTCGTTTTCTCTACTTCCAACAGTCCGAGGTTGGCTTCTCTGCCACCATACACTTTAGGAACAAGCTGCCTAAATTTTTCAGAATTGTTTCTAGTTCTCCCATGCAGAGCTCCTTCATGGTGTCTACTCCTTCCCTATTACAGTCTCTCTAACATTCCCTGGCCTGGTTCCACTCTCCCTCTGCCCCTTATTCCATTACCCTCATGGTTTGGATCTGCCCTACCTGGGTTGATGCTGAAGGTGCTTTGGATGGAGCTGCGCCGCATGCAGGTGGCAGTGCTGATGACAGCGTGCATGTGTGAGAAGAGCTGCATGGCACACAGTGGGAAGGTTGGTGCTGAGCCATTCTGACTCAGGTTGTGATCTTGATAGCACTGAAAGGTGAGATGGACCCCACTGAGACAGCTAGTTTGTGGAGGCCCTCCCTTACATCCTAGAAGGAGGAGGGCCCAGTTCCATCCTTTTGGGATGGAGCCACACCCTTTTCGGAGACATTTATCCCTGAGCTATAGTTATCCTGGTACAACCATAGGATCTATAAGGTCAAAGAGAAAAACTCATCAAGAGTTACAAAGGGTTGCAGACTCAGTGGTTTAGTTGGAGATGAAATTATCCCATTCCAGATGGCCTGGCCCAATTTAAAGCTTCAGCCACTGAAAAGATTCAGTGTGATTTGATACAAAGAGCACCAAACTAGAGATAGGAAATCAGATATGACACAGCTTGGAGATCAACTCACCATGCAACTTTGGACAAATCTCTTAACTACTCTATGAGTCAAAATGGAAATACTAGACCAGAATTAAGGCACATTAGAGCTAAAAAGAAGCTCAGAAATTACCAAATTTAATTTCTCAATCTCTAGTCCAATGCTTTTTTTTTTTACGATACTAGTGGTTCTTAATCTGGGCTGTGTACCTTGTTTCATATTTTTTTTTTTTTGAGATGGAGTCTCGCTCTGTCGCCCAGGCTGGAGTGCAGTGGCGCAATCTCGGCTCACTGCAAGCTCCGCCTCCCGGGTTCACGCCATTCTCCTGCCTCAGCCTCTCCGAGTAGCTAGGACTACAGGCACCCGCCACCACGCCCAGCTAATTTTTTTTGTATTTTTAGTAGAGACGGGGTTTCACCGTGGTCTCGATCTCCTGACCTCATGATCCGCCCGCCTCGGCCTCCCAAAGTGCTGGGATTACAAGCGTGAGCCACCGCGCCTGGCCTCGTTTCATATTATTCTTTCGGATATTCTTTATATTTTCTTCTAGTGTAAAAGGCTTTAATGCTATAATATCAAGCAGGAGCAAAATGTGGGGAAAGAATGTGAGAAAAATAAACGTCTTGGTTCTTTTTAGAGCAACTGTCTTTCAGCAGGTGTACCAGTAGAATGAGCCACCCTCCAAATAGGAGAGCCTATAAAATAATCCCTTCTTTCTTTTTTTTTTTTTTTTTTTGTGACACAGGGTCTTGCTCTGTCACCCAGGCTGGAGTGCAATGGTGCCATCTCAGCTCACTGAAACCTCTGCCTCCCGGCCTCAAGCGATCCTCCTGTCTCAGCCACCCGGGTGGCTGGGACTACATGCACACACCACCACACTTGGCTAGAAAAATAATCTTCTTTCTAACTGGAATTGCTAGGAGCTGGCAGTGTCATTACCTGCTTGATGACTTTGGTTTCATTTTCATCTTCAAGAAGAAAAACGGGGAAACTAAAGTCTTCATAAGCCAAACCATTGCCCAGCGAGTTCCACTGTATTTCTCTGCAATGAGCAAACTCTGGCCCATAGGAATTGGAGTAAACACCTGAAGGGAAGGATGGGGAATAGGGGGACTGGTTACTGGGACACCAAGTACTTAGGAACCAGGTGAGGTGGAAGAATCTTTCAGTTGGGACTAAGAGTTCAAAACGAGGTGGTGACTCAAAGAAGTAGGAATGAAGTCTATTACCATCCACACTAAAATAGAAAGACAATGGTATCAGGGAGTCTTAGGCTGTAAGATTAGGGATGTGAACACGTGACAAAAAGAGAGAATGCCAGGTAAGGCAAAGGAAAGGGAAGCAGGAGAGGGAAGGGATGAGCAGCAAAGACAAATAAACACTACCTCCTGTTTGGGAGTCAGTTACTGACACCACACACAGACATCCCTCACAAAGACATAAGACCGAAGCAACAGTGAGCCTTAGGCGACAGTAGGCTCTCCTGATCCTTTGGGACACTTACCAAACCCATCATTTGGGCACTGCACACTAGGAGAGAAGCCTGAGGCAGGACTGGGCTTGGTCAAGGACACTGCAAGACCAGCAATTCGGCTGGTTCTCCCTTTCAGCTTCTCCATTACATCCCTGGAATAGGAAAGGAATTCCATGAAGGAACACAGGAAGGTATCAGACAGCCTGACATTCTGCCTCCAGGATGGAAACAAATGGGGAACTAGGGGAATCAGACTATTGACTTATTTCTTCCCTTTCAGTCTCTAAATTCTGAGCCTGGACAATGATCTGCTCTAAAATGTAGAGCTTTACTGAGTAAGGACCCCAGGGAGGAAGGGGAGGGGTGCCCAGGGTTACTCAGGGACAGGGAGGTGAAATTTAGCCCTAAGCTCAAGACCATTTCTTTTGATGGTACACCTTTCCTTCTGAGGACCACCCCACCCTCTCCCCTGACCAGACCAGGGCAGCCAAGGGAAGTTTTCACTAATAAGTGGGACGACTGTTCACTGAAACGTTCCCTCTGTGGATGTTTTCCCAGCAGATACATCTAGTTCTTACCTGGTAAAAAGCTTGCTCTCCAGCAGAACCATGTAAGGGGGGTTGGGGCCATCAGTCAATACCCACTGTAGGTCCTCTTCTTTCTCTACTACATGGATAACCCCTGTGTCTCCACTAATTGAAGCTGCCAGGACAGAATGAGTCAAATTAAAGCTTCCATAGTTAACAATGCTGACTTTGCCTCACTGATTCTGCGTTATCTTTTATCCCCTAAAGATGTCACAACATATTTGGGTGAATACAGGCACCTCTAGATTTGAACTGAAAAGCTGTTGCCCCAGCTCCATCTGAAGGTTATCAGGAGGGAATGGAATATAAAAGAGCACAAGAGGACTCATTATATGCCAGAAAGGTTCTGTGAACTTCATTTTCTTGCCCTCTGCCCTCAACCTTATTTAGCCGTATACATAAGATTCTACAACAATAGACACCAAAGTTTTCAAACCTATATTTTCTCTAGGAAATGCCACTAAATCTCTAGCTCAGGGTTTTAGCTTTGAATCTTCCTTTGTAAAAACACATGCGTACATGCCCTTGGCCTCAGGAGCCTTCCTGGATCATCATTCCTTTTGCCCTTTCTGGGAATGACTTTACTTGCTTCTGGCCAGTTTTAGATGAGGTTAATCAAGAACTCTGAGGTTTCTAAAAACAGAGCTTCCCAATTGATAAGCCTCGAATGGATCAGAGATGTGCTCTCATTGGTTCTCTTCATTCCAGGAAACCTAGGGTTTCCAAAGTTACCTCCAGCCAGGAGCCTACTTATCATTCACCCCAGGATGCCCTGAAAATATCACCCATTTCTGTATGTGCCAGGATGCCATACAAATAACATTTTCTATGTGTCTCATGACATGATAAAGATTGGGAAGCACTGTGTTAGAGGATGGATGATCCAGAGTCCAAAATACTTTGAATTCTACATAATTCAAGGCATTAGGTAATACTCCTTAAGTCTCCAGTGATCTGTGTGGAGATATCCTAGGGTCTCCCTGTGAGTCTTCTCCCCACAGAAAATTGGATGTGTTATTCATAAATTATTTTAGACCAGTAGTTCTCAGCCCTGGCTGTGTATCAGAATCATTTTAGAGTTTTAAATGCCCACCTCAGCCTCCCAAAGTGCTGGGATTACAGGAGTGAGCCACCATGCCCGGCCCTTGCCACAGCATTTAAAACATGGGAAAAGGAACAGGTAGTGTGGCAACTAAAACATATATAACTTCGGCCGGGCGCAGTGGCTCATGCCTGTAATCCCAGTACTTTGGGAGGCTGAAGTGGGTGGGTGGATCACTTGAGGTCAGGAGTTCGAGACCAGCCTGGCCAACATGGCGAAACCCCATCTCTACTAAAAATACAAAAATTAGCCAGGTGTGATGGTGCACACCTGTAATGCTAGTTACTCAGGAGGATGAGGCAGAGAATTGCTTGAACCTGGGAGGCGGAGGCTGCAGTGAGCTGAGATTGTGCCAAAGCACTCCAGCCTGGGTGACACAGTCAGACTCTGACACTGACACACACACACACACATACACACACACACATACATACACACCCCAAAACTTCAACTCCAGGGAGGACAGGAGGAAGACAAACTATGATACTGGACTGAAAAAAACCTGGATTCTAATCTGGGTTCCAACTAGTAATGGTGTATAGTCTTAAGTAACTTGCTTATTTTCTCTGGGCCTTCAATGAGGTTTTCTACCTGTATTCATCTCATACTATGGGGACAGATGAAAGAAGGAAGAAAGGATAGAAGGAGGGAGGGAGGGAAAAGAAACCTATTTAAAGCCCCCTTTGAGAACTTTAAAATGTCCAAGAGAAGCAGAGCATTATAATCAGAAATCAAATCTGGGTATCACTTTTTCTCCTTAGTTTTATCATGTTAGCTACACTAATTAAAAAGGGCGTAGCCTGCTCAGAAAAGACAGATATGATGAAGTAAGATTTGGAAATAAGTAGGTTGAAAAGGAACCATAATGAGGAAGTGGCCAGAGTCCCGCTTGCCTCCTCTTGTTTCTCTGTACTGGCACTTGGCTTTACCTCTAGAGGCTTTGCTTCCCACAGAGCTGTTTTAAGAACACAGTGTAGAAGGACTCGTTCCCAGGAGAGTTTTCTTAGAGCCCCGTTACAAGAGGATGGGGTCCTGGCCTTCTGTACTTTAGAGTGATGTTCCAGCAAGACCAGCAGTCTGATCTCAGCCCACCCCGGACCTAGCTCTCTTCTACCTACAAACCAGTTCAGAAACTAAGTCCAGAGGGCTGGGCATGGTGGCTCATGCCTGTAATCCCAGCACTTTGGGAGGCCAAGGAGGGCAGATCACGAGGTCAGGAGTTCGAGACCAGCCTGGCCAACATGGTGAAGCCCCACCTCTACTAAAGATACAAAAAATTAGCTGGGCACGGTGGCACGTGCCTGTAATCCCAGCTATTCATGAAGCTGAGACAGGAGAATTGCTTTAAGCTGGGAGGCGGAGGTTGCAGTGAGCTGAGATTGTGCCATTGCACTCCAGCCTGGGCGAGAGGGCGAGACTCCATCTCAAAAAAAAAAGAAACTAAGTACAACAAAAACTTTATTTGGGGCTGTTTGGAACCAGTCAACCTACTCCCAGTGCTTTGTATAGCAGGGACATGGGACAATTAACAGATACTATAGTTCAGGGAAAGATGGCTAAAAAAGTAGTAACTGCTTCCACGAACAAGTCCTTCACTTCTCAGTGTCCCAGTTTTCTCTTACCAAATTGGAAGAAGGCTTCAGGAAGTTATACAGCACTTCTGAGACCACCCTATTTACCTAGCATCATCAATAAACAACTATTAAGAGATATTTGACTTTCAGCTTTATGCAAGTATTCCAACCATTATTCCAGGGGTAAACTGAAATTCAGAGGTGATCAATTTGATGATGAAGAAGCCAGTATCAGACCCCAAGTTTCCTGCTTATCTGCAAAACTACATTCTGACAGAGCTATTGTCCATGGGAAACAAAATCTGAACACAGCAGGTTAGCCTTTAGATTACTACTTTTCCTGCCCTATGATTTTGATAGTTTTTAAAGCCACAGTGTCATGGCACCTTCTTTTGGAACACACAAAGCGTAAAAATAAATGGCCTGTCAGCTGAATTTAAGGAAAAAAAAGTTTTAAAAAAGGATAAATAAAATGCTTCACTAATTCCTCTTGCAATTATTTGGCATTTTCTTTCTTTCTTTTTTTTTTTTTCAGACAGTGTCTCACTCTGTCACCTATGCTGCAGTGGCACAATCTCGGCTCACTGCAACCTCCGCCTCCTGGGCTCAAGGGAGTCTCCTGCCTCTGCCTCCCGAGAAGCTAGGACTACAGGCATGCCACAGCAGCCAGCCGGCTAATTTTCGTATTTTTAGTAGAGATGGGGGGGTTCCACCATGCTGGCTCCTGACCTCAAGTGATCCACCCGCCTTGGCCTCCCGAAGTGCTGGGATTACAGGCATGTGCCACTGCGCCCAGCCTATTTGGCATTTTCAGTGCCTTCTCTTCAGATAGTTCACTGCCTTTAAGAAGCCCATTTTGGTTCCAAAAAGTTCAGAGTGCAAATGATGACTGGACACAATAGAATATGAGACTTTTTTCTCCTTAAAAAACAGTATAATAGGGTGCTTAAGAGTCCTGGCTCGGCTGGGTGCAGTGGCTCACGCCTGTAATCCCAGCATTTTGGAAGGCCAAGGCGGGTGAATCACTTGAGGTCAGGAGTTCGAGACCAGCCTGGCCAACATGGTGAAACACTGTCTCTACTAAAAATACAAAAATTAGCTGGGCATGGTGGCAGGTGCATGTAATCCCAGCTACTCAAGAGGCTGAGGCAGGAGAATCGCTTGAACCCAGAAGGCAGAGGTCACAGTGAGCCAAGATCATGCCATTGCACTCCAGCCTGGGGGACAAGAGTGAAACTCCGTCTCAAAAAAAAAAAAAAGACTCCCAGCTTAGTGCTTGGGCCACCAGATCCTGGCATCATCACTTCTTACCAGTATGATCTTGGGAAAGTTACTCAACTTCTTTAAGTTTTAGTTTCATCATTTATAAAGTGACAATAACAGTAAGACCTATTTTGTGGGGTTGTGGTGGGGGTTGTATGAGATGCACACGTAAAAAGCTTGGTATGCAGCATTTACTAAATGTTAGTTCTTATTAATCATCTTGCCTAGCTTGACAGACGGTTCTCTGTAACTGCCTACACACAGTCCAATATGAGTGTCAAAACTCCTAAGCAGGACATGGATGTTACTTAGTATCTACGGCACAGACAAATATGAATGTCCACAAACATGAATCCGTCTCAACTCACACTGGCAGCCAATCTGATGAGTGGCGTTGAGCAGGCGAACACAGGGAGCTGTTTTATTTAAAGGGATATATATCTTCCTCTCCACTGAGTTTCCCCTGCACAAACCTGATCGGAAGATAAAAAGTGTTAGAAAAATCTGAGAGACACAGGTAATACCTTCTATCGTGTCATTAACCTGATGTATGGCTTGGGTAAATCATTTAGTATCATACTTTCTAAAATGAGATTAAAGTCCATTCTTCTTATTTCTTGGGCACATTATCGTAACAGATACATGCTCTACATGGCACCCAGCTATGTGCCTCAAAGGATTATTACAAAGTCCATGTAGCGCCATTGACAGTGACACTAAAAGAGAGAAAACTTAGTCAAAGGAAATGTGTTTGACCTTAGATTTGCCAGATTCTGGTTGCACAGGTGATCACACTTCTGCTTGTATATCCTGTATGTATATTACTAATCGGTTAATACAAAGGTCCTGGGCTAAGAAAACTTTCTGAGACATTTTTCCAAGAGTGTGAACAGAATTGACAGAAACCTTAAGACATATACACCGGTCAGTTAATTTAACATCAGTAGGTCATTTGTGTGCCCACAGTGTGGGGCAGCTGTAGTTTCTCCTTTGAGGATCTTTAAAAACAATGTGAATTGGGGGAAGGCACAGTCATAGTTATATACAGATATTTGCATTTTAGGGAGTGACCAACTAAAAAGCCATGTATCAGTAAATGAACGCGTATCAGCAAACACTTAAGTACATTATAAATACCAAAAGTTCCTTGAATCGTTACTTCAGGGTCTTCACAGAGTACCCATATCCTACCTTATTCTTGCTTTATTGATTTAAAAAAAAAAAAAAAACCTGAGGCAAGGCAGAGGGACACAGACTTAGGGTGTAATCAACAGAGGAAGAAATAAGAAATCTACCTTTCAAGCGCCGCACAGCACCCACAGAACAAGATTGCTTTCGTCTCAAAAAGTCTAAACGCGGGGAGGAAAGCTAACTTTCACACCTGTTCCTTTCGACTGTGGGGTGTGTGGCTGGGGTTGTGGGAAAAACGAGACATCTGGACAAAGTGGGAGAGGGTCAGGCTCGAAGTCCAGGAAGAGGCCTAGAGAAGGGAGTGAAGCGACACGACGTGCTGCGGGGGAGAAGGGACCTTCAGGTCCAGGCAAAGGGGGAACCTCTGTCGTGGGAACGAAAAATAAAGAGGATTTACAGGGTGGGGGGAAAGAGGGGCAGCAGGAACCAGAAGGGAGACAGTGGCGGTCGCGGCTGGGCCGATCCGGAGAGTTCCCCTTAGAGAACGGAGCTCACGGGCGGGGAGGCCTCACCTGCTAGTAGGACGCAGAAAGACAGAACGCGAAGGAGACCCCGACTTCCCGGGTCAGCCCCAGAGCCACCCCCTGCCGTGGCCATCTTGCCTCTCCGCTGAGCGGAAGCCCCCGTTCGGCTCTTGTCGGGTAGCGGCCTCTCTAGGCTACCACCGACACCGTCTCTGTGGCCCGGAGCCCAAGACACCGGAAGTTCGTGTTTCCAGGCGCTTCCGGAAACCGCGGGAGAGGGTCGCTGACGTGGAGGCGTCCGAAGGGCAGCAGGGTGTGTCAGGGCTCGGATTAAGACAGCGGAGTCGGAGACCTGAGAGATGCTAACCAAATTCGAGACCAAGAGCGCGCGGGTCAAAGGTAGTGGAGAATAAAAGGGGGAACATGGAGGTTGGATTTCAGGAGTGGCGCTGACACCGACGAAGAGAAAATGGGTAGAGATGCTGGTCGAAATGGGCCCACCAGACGGACCCGGAGGAAGACGGAGGGTGGGAGAGAGGTTAGGCCTGGCTGGCGGTTCTCCAGTCCCCTCTTCTTTGGTGTGTCCTTGGGCTTCGATTTACCTATAAAGTGGCTCCCACACTGCAGGGGATTCCTTAGACCCCCTCCCTATTCTTTCTTCTCCCTTTCCCTCTTGGCTGTGCTCCCGATTTGTATTGTTCTGCAACAGAGGCCCTGTGATCTGTTGGCTTTTTGATAACTGTGTTATATGGAGTGGTCCTGGGGACTGAGTCTCGATCTCTGTTACTCGCACCCGAGTCAGTAGCTTTTTTAGAGACGAGTAGTGGCTACCTCACTTAAGGAGGCCTTGGCTGCAGCATCTCAACATCAGTGCCTCCATTCGGCTTTATTTACTACCCGGAAATAGTACTTGAGGCTTATAACCCCAATAAAGTCTCAACTTGATAGAGTTGCCAGATAAAATGCAGGACACCCAGTTAAATTTGAATTTCAGGTGAACAATGAATAGTTTTTTAGTCTGTCGTTGCTTACCAGAAGTTCAAATTTATCTGGGCATCTCGTATTTTTATTTGCTAAGTATGGCAACTCTGGAGCTCGAGTGTGGGTCGTTGGGGGTGGAGGGCAAATACTGAGATCGCAGTATTGGCCTCAGAATGTTAGAATGTGAAAGACAGAGAAGTAAGGTCTCCGGAGACCTGGAAAAAATAGTATCTAGAATATTTAGTAAGATGCAGCGTAACAAAGTGGTTAGGAACTTGGTCTTTGAAGTCAGATGGGCTTGCCTTGGAATCCTGAGATATCCACTAACAAGCTGTATGTGTAGGGTGACTTACTTAAGGTCTCTAAGTCTGTATTTCCTCATCTGTAAAATAGTCTTTTATAGAGAGAATTAAAATGAGAAAGTATATGGAGTGTATTTATTACAGCGCCTGGTGTAGACTCAGTAGCTCAAAAACTGGAGGTTGTTATCAGTGTGTGAATATATTCTGAGCAGTTTCTAAGTCACTTGGGAAACTTGACCTTGAAAGGTGGGTACCATTAAGAATTTCTGAGACCTGTATAGGTGAAATGTGAAATGGGTCTTCATAATCTTTCAGTTTTCTTTTCTGCTCCTAATTTCTTGCTGGACAGTACAGAAGGAAAAACAAAGATATCATAATATTTGAGGGCAAACATCCATTGTTGAGTGTACTTATATATCATAATAAAAAAAAAAGAACCTAATGGAAAAATAGACAATTTAGAAGAAAAATTGTAAATGTTCAATAAATAATTAAAATAGTTCCACCTCACTAGTAATGAAAGAAATGCAAAAAAAAAAAAAAAAAAAGTGAAGTTACTTTTTTGGGGGGAGGGTCTTAGATTTATAAAACAAAACAACAAATAGTTGATAACAGCCTGTATGCAAAATGGGCACCTCCATAAACTTCATGAGACTATGCTGATACAGTGTTTTTACATTTAAACTATATGTACTAAAATGTTAAGTGCACATATTCTATTCCTGAGCAATCTCACAGGTCTTTAGCCTAGAGCAGTAATAATGCAAATAGGTTAGATTATGTATAGAAGTATCTTCAGTAGGCTCTTCTGATAGCCAAAAATTGGGGGACAAAATGCCTGTTAGAATAATATAAGTGTAGTACATTTGTCCCTTGTAGTTAAAAAGAATGAGGTTGTGTTTATATGTACTTTTATGAGATCCATATTATATAGTTAAGTGAGAAAGAAGTTTGCAGAACAACATCATAACGTGATCCCCACTTTCATAAAATACTAAGGCCTATGTCTATGTGTAACTGCATTAAAAATCTGAAAGGATACACTTCGAACTGTTAGTAGTTGTTATCTCTGGGGACTTCCATTTCCAGTCATGATAGAATAACAAGGGCCAGATTTACCTTCCCACCTTAACTATACAACTGAACAAAATGTATGAAACAAAGATTCATACATTGCTCACAGACGTTGGGCAACAGGCAGTGCAGGAAAATAATTCTCCAGAGAAGGGAAATAAACAAGGTGAGTCTTATGATTGTCGTAGATTACTGCCTAGAGAGTTTTTAGGCTTCAGTGAAGAGGTGAATCCCTTGGTCTTTCTGAGGAGACGTAAGTTTAGAGTGTGGGGAAGCAAAGATGGCTAGATTTTGCTGGGCAAAATACCGGAGAAGAGGGGGCTGCAGAGAGAGAGCACTAGAGACCTGCAGGATGTCCTCTCAGGTCTTTGAGTACTGATCTGCAAGTGAGAAAACTATTCAAAACCTGAAAAAGGACCACTGGAAAGGAGAAGGCAGAGCAATCCCCAGAGTTCACACAGGGCTGGGACTAGTTTGTGTTCCTACTTGCCAGAATGGAAAGACTTCCTAACATTACAGGGCTTCAAATAGAGACCTCAGATGGCTATTGCTTTAACAGTGGTTCCAGATTAAGCCTAGAATGAAGGCTGCTGTAGCCCCCCTGTAATAAAACCTAAAAGCAAGCCTTGAAAGGATCAACTGATTCCAAGTAATTTAATTGTATCCTAGAGCAAAGCCCAAGAATATGTAAAGGAATATAACAAAAATCTAGTACCAAACATAAAATTCACGATGTCTGGCATCCAGTAAAAAATCATCAAGCTTGTCGAATGAATGAATGAACCTAGGATTAACCTTGATGTTTCTTTTTCTTATCAGAATTGAGAGAAGGTGACATCATGGGGCTTAGTTAGCTCATTGTATCATTTTCTATTTTTTTCAGGGCTCAGCTTTCACCCCAAAAGACCTTGGATCCTGACTAGTTTACATAATGGGGTCATCCAGTTGTGGGACTATCGGATGTGCACTCTCATTGACAAGTTTGATGAACATGATGGTGAGATATTTCTAGGAGGAAGTTAAAGGAGTATAAGTATTTATAATATCCTGGGGTATTTTAAGCCTTGTTTGACGTGGATTCTTCTATGATTAAAGAATGTGGAAATGATAGAACTGAAAAATCCTGAATAGGAGTCACCTTAGAGATTAGAAAGGATAGCTCTCTCTAACATACGTTGCCTGCCTTCTCCACCAGGTCCAGTGCGAGGCATTGACTTCCATAAGCAGCAGCCACTGTTCGTCTCTGGAGGAGATGACTATAAGATTAAGGTACAGAGGGTCTGTCATAACTGAGAATAAAGGACAGAGGATGTGGGAAGGTTTGGGAATCATGAAAGGGACTGAAAGACAGGAAATTTCATTCATACAGAGCTCAGGCTTTTGACAACATTATCCGGAGAACTTACTCAGCAAACATTTATTGAATGCTTACTGTGTACCAAACACTATTTTCTTTTTTGGGAATTCAAAAATAAATAAGAAATGGCTTCTGTTTTCAAGGAGCTTTTATTCTAATAGAGAAGATAAACATATATCCAAGTAATAGCATGTACAGTTTGGTAAGTGATATAATAGATATTCACAGTGAAATAGGAAAGAGCAGTATAGGTGCAAAGACAAAAGGCATGACACAGCTAGATACAGGGCAGCTCTTACTGGTTTTGTATGGAGAAAACCTGGAGAAATGGTGAGAGAAGGGGCAGAAGATGAGAGGGGCCAGATCATGGAGTACCTGTTTGCGGCGCTCAGGAGTTTAGATGTTATCATGCAGATAACAAGGAGCCATTTAAGGAACTTAAATACAGGAGCGATACCAGATTTGTATGTTTTTAAAATGATTACTTGGTGGTAATTAAAGAAAAGATCGGATGATTTGGGCAAGACTGGAGGCAAAAATACCAGTTAGGAAACCTGAGCTTAGGTAGTAGCATTTGAAATGGAGAGAAGGAGATGGATGTGAGAATTTAAGGAAATGAATCAGTGTGTCTGTTGGATGATGGCCAGTAAGGAAAAATAAATGAGATGGCCAGTAAGGAGAAATAAGGGCCAATAAGGAGAAATAAATGAGATGACTTTCAGTCTTCTAGTTTAGGTCACTGGGTAAAGGGGGTGTCATTAACTAGGAAAGGAAAATCAGGAGATAGTTTTCTGGAGTGGAAGAGAATGGATAATGAATTCCATCTTGTCTCTGGTGATTTTGAGGGACCTAAGGGACAGTCTAGTTGAGGTGTCTGTGCTAGAAATATATTTGTGATTTGTCATCATGAAGGGAGGAGCCAAAGGAGAAGCAGTAGAAGATATTGTTCAAGGAATACGTTGAATAAGAAGACAGACCATCATTTAAGGCAGAGAGAGGAAGTAGAGTTAGTATGGGAAACAGTGATTCGAGGGGTTCGAGATGAACCAAGAGGGAGAAGAAGCCTCTTGGATGCCAAGGAAGAAGAGAATTTTGGGATGGAGAAAGCATTTAGAATAAGATCAAGATTGAGAAATAACCTTTTAAGTGCTTAATTTGGAAGGCCTTAGTGTGAAATGAGGAAGCAGTCAGAATATAGGCAATTCTTTAAAGACAACTGACTATCATAATAGCAAAAGTTAGAGCCAGAGACTAGCAACCTATAAAAATAAATCAAAATTTCCTCCGTTTACTTCCTTTAGTTGTTTTCATTAAGTCTATGTATCAAACCAAACCAGTGAAATTTACTTCATAAAAAGGTAAAGTCTTGTTCATAAGCAACTTCAAGAAGTTATATATTGTGATTACACCACAGAACTTAGGTGATGTGAGTAAAGAGTGACAGCTGCCTACAGAGAAGAGAGCTATTAGAGTTAATAGGAAGGACATTTCTTTCTGTTTTCTAGTTTTTAGGCACCACATCCTGGGGCAATCAAAACTCAACCGCCTGACAGATGTCAAAAGCCCATAAGGAATCACCTCATTATAATATTTTTGTATTTGTTATTTATAGTGACGAACATTGAGTATCAAGAATGGTTAACTTGGGATTCTTATAATCTGTTTAAAAAGGAAAAACTGGGTGTTAATTAAGAAAAAGTTTTCCCAAAATGACTAATATTTTGGAAAATAAATTATCTTCCACTTATGAAATGTCCAGAATAGGTAAATCTATAGAGAAAGAAAGTAGATTAGTGATTGTCTAGGGTTGGAGAGGTTGGGAGGAAATGAGAAGTGACAGCTAATGGGTATGAATTTCTTAGGGGAGTGAATAAAAATGTTCTAAAATGGATGGTTGCACAACTGAATATATTAAAAACCATTGAATTTTATACTTTATATGAATAAATTGTATGGTATTTGAACTGTATCTCAATAAAGCTGTTATTAAAACAAAGGAATTCTTTATTAGCTGGTAGATGTGTAGTGCTATCATTTGGTGGGTTTTTTTGGTTTGTTTTTTGTTTGTTTGTTTGTTTTTTGCGATGGAGTCTTGTTTTGTCGCCCAGGCTGGAGTGCAGTGGCGTGATCTCGGCTTACTGCAGCCTCCACCTCCCGGGTTCAAGTGGTTCTCCTGCCTCAGCCTCCTGAGTAGCTGGAATTACAGGCATGTGCCACCAAGCCCGGCTAATTTTGTATTTTTAGTAGAGATGAGGTTTCTCCATGTTGGTCAGGCTGGTCTCGAACTCCCGACCTCAGGTGATCTTCCTGCCTCGGCCTCCCAAAGTGCTGGGATTACAGGCGTGAGCCACCGCACCCGGCCCATTCGGTGGTTTTAATTAATTTAATTTCTCTGATGACTAATAAACTTGAACATTTTTTCATAAAAAGGGGGATTATCTAGAAAAGTCATGTCTGTGGACCATCTTATTGCTTGCTATATCCAGATAAATGTAGCATTAGTATAATCCTCATTTACAAAGAATAAGACAAGGAGCCCAGCAAATGGTCAGAGTATTCGTCTAAAACCCCTATAAGTTTTTAAGGATTTACAGTTTTGGAGCTTGACTTAGGCCATTAAAGGAGTCAAGACATTTTGAAGCTAGAAATATGAAAGTTTAAAACACTGAACTCTGTAAGGGGAAAAAAGTCAGTTAAAGAATAGTGTTTATGGTATGGTCTAATTTTTATGTGAAACTACTGTGTACATGTATATTTATATGTAGCTGATTGAATAGATAGAGGCAAAGGTATTGGAATACTTTAACTTTTCATGTTATTCTTATTTCCATGCATAATGCTTACTGAGCACTTACCTTGTGTCAGGCACTGTGTTAGGTGGTAAGGGTATAATGTTGAGCATGATGGACAAGAACCCTGCCTTTAAGGAACTCAGCATTCTTGTTTGGAAGATCATACTTTTGGATTGTCTGAATTTGTTATAGGAAATGATATTTTTATAATTTACTAAAGAAAAGTTAAGGCCGGGCACGGTGGCTCACGCCTGTAATCCCAGCACTTTGGGAGGCCAAGGCAGGCGGATCACGAGGTCAGGAGATCGAGACCATCCTGGCTAACATGGTGAAACCCCGTCTCCACTAAAAATATAAAAAATTAGCCGGGCGTGGTGGCGGGCGCCTGTAGTCCCAGCTACTGGGGAGGCTGAGGCAGGAGAATGGCGTGAACCCGGGAGGCAGAGCTTGCAGTGAGCCGAGCAAGATTGCGCCACTGTACTCTAGCCTGGGCGACAGAGCGAGACTCTGTCTCAAAAAAAAAGAAAGAAAGAAAAATATTAGAAATAGTAACAAGCTGGCCCAGATTGATTATAAACAAATATTAAAAAGAAATTTTAAAAAATTAAATAAAAAGAAAAATGCATCTGGTCTCTTATTTTTGTACATTTTAGGGGATTTTCTGAATGAGGAAGATAAGCTATTTTATATTTATGATCCTGGTTTTCATGTCTTCAGTTGTGTTCATTGATGCCTAGTACTTCGGTAGTTGACTCAACTTCACATCTGAATGTGATATTGTTTCTCTGCTTAGCTCAGCCTTACTGAGCAATGTAGTATTTTCCATGTAATAAGTTAAAGTCTGTTTGCTTGACAGGTGAGTACAGACCACATATGTATGGGCGTCGTTTGCCGTCAAGTTAGGAGTCTAAGAAGCTGACGCCCTATATTATTGTTTCCCTTGGAGTCATGGTATCTATCTGTCCTACTTTTTTTTTTTTTTTTTTTTTTGAGACTGAGCCTCTCTCTGTCACCCAGGCTGGAGTGCAGCGGAGCGATTTCAACTCACTGCAACCTCCACCTCCCAGGTTCAAGTGATCCTGCTGCCGCAGCCTCCCAAGTAGCTGGGATCACATCCGGCTAATTTTTTTTGTATTTTTGTAGAGACAGGGTTTCCCCATGTTGGCCAGGCTGGTCTCAAACTCCTGACCTCAGGTGATCCCCCTGCCTTGACCTCACAAAGTGCTGGGATTACAGGCATGAGCCATCGTGCCCGGCCTGTCACACTTTTTAAAAGTGATGGGTAAAGCACTTAAGGGGTCTATGTTCAAGCCAAGAGCACAATTATGCAGTAGAAAAAAGAGTTTCAAATCAAGCCCTGGATAAATGTCTCCTGCTATTAAATACAGATGGCTTCTTCCTAAAGAAAGAAAAACTTTTTTTTTTTTGAGACTGAGTCTCGCTCTGTTACCCAGGCTGGAGTACAATGGCATGATTTTGGCTCACTGCAACCTCTGCCTCCTGAGTTCAAGTGATTCTCCTGCCTCAGCCTCCCGAGTAGCTGGGACTACAGGCACATGCCACCATGCCCGGCTAATTTTTTGTATTTTTAGTAGAGACAGGGTTTCACTGTGTTAGCCAGGATGATCTCGATCTCCTGACCTTGTGATCCATCCACCTCGACCTCCCAAAGTGCTAGGATTACAGGCATGAGCAACCGCGCCCAGCCTGAAAAACTTCAATAATTTTATCTTTAGCTTTTCCCTAATCCTACCCCAACCCCACGTTGTTTATCTGACCCATATTTTCATTCTTGTTCTTTTCCCTTCAAATCTTAAACAAGGCTTCCTACCAAGGTTCCTACCTATTTAGAAATGCCAAAATACAAATAATGTATATAAACCTATATTTATATACGTATTTCTATCTCTGTAAAGGTATTGAGCCTCTGAAAGGCTCAATTTCTCTGAGCCTTTCAGAGGCTCAATAACTATATTTTTGTTTCTTAGTTTGATTTTTGTCTTTGCAGGTTTGGAATTACAAGCTTCGGCGCTGTCTTTTCACATTGCTTGGGCACTTAGATTATATTCGCACCACGTTTTTTCATCATGTAAGTAGTCATGGTGGCACTAGTTTTGGAGCATTCTTAGTTTCCCCATAGTAATCTTTATTTGATCCTTGAGAACCCATGTTTTAATAATAGAGTTGTTTTTGGAGTGGCTCTTCTACAATCTGTGTGGTATTGACCTTTCTGCTTTGTTTCTTTCTGCAAATGGAAGCGCTTGGGATTATACTGAATTTAATTTTATTGGATTCAGTGGATTCTATGGGAAGTCATTGTTTCTCTGTAGGGAAAAGTAGGGATTTGATTTCAGATTTGCTGAACCAAAAGACAAAAGTTTGCTGGCTAATCCCATGTAGGGTATTATTAGTAAGTAGTAGGTGTGTCTGGAAGAAGGTCAGACTAAGATGCCATTTTGATGATCTAACAAATGTTTTGAAGTATTAACAATCATACCCCTCTATCCTAGGATTTTTGGGTCTGGTGGAGGCTGTTCCCTTAGCCAGGCTTACTACTTTCTTTGATCTGCCAGGTGTCATAGTAGATTTAGATAGTGAAGTGCAGATTACAGACTCCCAACCTCTGAATCCAGTTGCAACTTGACAGGATCTCCTTATAGTTCTGTGTATTAGCATTAACTTACACTATTCTTTGATTGCCAGTAAATTAAGTCTCTTGAATTAAGTTAGAAAGAATATGATGAAATAAACAATTTACCGGTTGGGTTTATATTATTTCTTTTTTTAATTAAAAAATTTTAGGATAGGAGAGAATGAGAAAATTATAGCTTAAACATTTGAGAATGATAACCACTCAATAAGATAACTTATTAAGTAGGAATTATTTGTCATTGCCATAAAGGACTTCCTGAAGACCCTTGCCTAGAACAAGTTGCCATCTACCTGGAAAGTTATGAAAGACCTTATTTTCTTTCATTTTACCAGCTCACTAAATATGTGTGTGCCTTATACTTGCTAAGCGTTGTGCTAAATACTGAAGGTAGAGATACTATCTCTATTGAAGATAGAGATACCATCTATCTTCAGTGTTTAACACAACGCTTAGCAAGTGTAGTAAGAAGGAAGTGTAAATAAGAAATACTTCCTTTTCTCAACAATCTTACAGACTCCAAAAAGGCTAAATTGTCTTTACATGTTACTTTCTGCTTTGGTTGCTGAGACCTGGGAATTTTTTGAAACTGGACAGAAAGAAGTCAGACAATAAAATAATATTCCCATCGTAGAGTTAAAGGTAGAAGAGTCTTTCACAGGATCTTAATTTACATGATTAACTATATATAAATACACACACACACACACACACATACATGTAGAAGTAAATGTAAATGTATGTTTCACTGTCTGCCTCTGAGAATCTATTGTGCCTCTGACTGGCTTCCATTCTTAAGTCTTATAGGTGAAAGTGCCGAAGTTGAGAAAAGCTGTTAGAGTGGTAGAGAAAAGGAGACAGCTAACCTGATAGCAAAAGCAGCAGCCCCTTTGCTAATGTAGCTGAGCCATTAAGCAATGCAGTTCTTTAGAGAAAAATGATTACAAGAGACTGATAGAACAAATTTGTTTAATATTTAAAGCCTTTGTCTGGACTATCTTTCAGGAATATCCCTGGATTCTGAGTGCCTCCGATGATCAGACCATCCGAGTGTGGAACTGGCAATCTAGAACCTGTGTTTGGTAAAGCAGGAGGCAGAGGGCTCGAAAAGAGTCTTCATTTTTCCTAGTTTTTCATAATGAGCTTCTCTCTTAGAACAATCTTCTCCCTTCTCAAATGGACTATGTTGGCTGATTAATTACTGATTCTATTTGTAGGATGCTTTTAAGTGCAAAATAAAAAATGTAGAGGCAATCCCATATATGAATCTGGGTCTTCCAATAATTTCTTGCCAGGAAGAGAAGTCATATAGCCTTTTAGAACAAGAACTTTTAGCTGGTTTTCAATTATTTTCCCATAAAACCTGAGTCAAGGTCTAGACCTTTGTCTTATTTTGTGTTTGGAGCTGGAGCTTTACATAGAACTTTCCATGAAGAGTTAGGGACCATTTAAAGTGATGGCCTTGGCCCGGCACCGTGGCTCACGCCTGTAATCTCAGCACTTTGGGAGGCCAAGGTGGGCAAATCACCTGAGGTCAGGAGTTCGAGACCAGCCTGGCCAAGATGGTGAAACCCCATCTCTACTAAAAATACAAAAATAAGCTGGACGCTGTGGCGCGTGCCTATAGTCCCAGCTACTCGGGAGGCTGAGGCAGAGAATTGCTTGAACTGGGGAGGCAGAGGTTGCAGTGAGCCAAGATTGCGCCACCGCACTCTAGCCTGGGCAACAGAGTGAAATTCCATCTCAAAAAAATAATAATAGTAAAAAATAAAGTGATGGCCTTTAAAAGGGATACCCTACTAAAATCTCACAGATAATTTACAGTGTGGATTACTGAGATTACATTTATTTTGATATTTTAAAATATTTTTAAGAGAAGAGCTATGTAATCTCAGTCCTCCTGAAGTTAGTAATATTTAAATACTAAAGCATTAGAGGCAAGAAGAGAACTATTGTTAAAATAGCTGACTAGGCTTATTATTAGTTCAGAATTGGTAGGATGACCTGCCTTTGTCTCCATAAAAATATAATTGGATGAGCATTTATTGAATATGGAGAAAGGTATTTACTTTAGGAGTCTGTTGACTTCCACCTCTAATTTGGTATTGTCTTTTTTTTCTTGCAGTGTGTTAACAGGGCACAACCATTATGTGATGTGTGCTCAATTCCACCCCTCAGAAGACTTGGTAGTATCAGCCAGCCTGGACCAGACTGTACGCGTTTGGGATATTTCTGGTGAGCTGCCCAAGTTCAGGGGACAACCTGGTCATGTCTGGTGCACAACTGCAATTGCTTAAAATAGTAAGGAGAGTTGACTTAGAACTGGAAAATTTAGAATATTCTGTTTGATGATAGCATCTTTGTTTCTGAGGGTGTTGAACCTGCTTTGATGGTTCTTCATATTGGAAGTCTTCTCTAGGAAAACGGGTAACTCTAGAAAATTCATTTGATTTGAAGAAATTTTAACTTTCTAGTTAGATCAGCTTTTGTTAAAATCTATATACTGTTGCGACATTTGCTTAAGAATCATGCTTTCCACTCAAATAAGAAAAAATACATCTATGACAAAAAGAAATTTTGAGAATAGATTAATACAGGGAAACAAGACTCTTGGACCCTATCGCTTTATTTAAAAATAGTAAAATCTCTCTATTACGTTTCTTCTAGTGCAGGGAGCATGGTTGGGTTCTAGAAGTTAGTGACTTTTATGTCCAGAATACCTTTTGTTTTTTTCTTGCTTTGTTGCCCAGGCTGGAATGCAGTGGTGTGGTGGTCTTGGCTCACTGCAACCTCCACCTCCCGGGTTCAAGCAATTCTCCGTCAGCCTCCTGAGTAGCTGGGACTACAGGCACAAGTGACCACGCCTGGCTAATTTTTGTATCCTAATTAGAGATGGGGTTTCACCATATTGGCCAGGCTGGTCTCAAACTCCTGACCTCGTGATCTGCCTGCCTTGGCCTCCCAAAGTGCTGGGACTACAGGTGTGAGCCACCGTGCCTGGCCTTTTTTTTGTTTTTTTTTGTTTTTTTTTTTTTGAGATGGAGTCTCACTGTCTCACCCATGCTGAAATGCAGTGGCGCGATCTCGGCTCACTACAACCTCTGCCTCACAGATTCAAGCGATTCTTGTGCCTCAGCCTCCTAAGTAACTGAGATTACAGGTGCACGCCACCACGCACAGCTAATTTTTGTATTTTTAGTAGAGACAGGGTTTCACCGTGTTGGCCAGGCTGGTCTTGAACTCCGGACCTCAGGTGATTTGCCTGCCTTGGCCTCCCAAAGTGCTGGGATTACAGGTGTGAGCCACTGTGCCTGGCCCAGAATACCTTTTAATGGACAGATTTAGGACTAGAAATTGAATAATTTATAGATTATGGATAGTTGGGATAATTCCTCCTTTTACAGTTTACATATCTTTATTTTGAGACAAGGATTTAAATGTTTAGTCTTATATAGAGGAGATCTAAGAAAGTGCTACCTAGAGAATTTAAATGTAGAGAATGGACTGTACCTGTGAGACTGATGGAAGCGCTTCGTGTTGGAATAGGGAAATCAAACACTAAATGCTGTAGTTCTCTGACCAGTTAGTATTTGTTGTTTCTTTCTTTCTTTCTTTCTTTTTTAACTTTTATTTATTTATTTTTTTTCTTGAGACAGTTTCACTCTGTCACCTGGGCTGGAGTGCCGTGGCATGATCTCAGCTCACTACAACTTCTGCCTCCTGGGTTCAAGCGATTCTCATTCCTCTGCCTTCCGTGTAGCTGGGATTACAGCCATGTGCCACCATGTCCAGCTAATTTTTGTATTTTTAATAGAGACAGGGTTTCACCATTTGGCCAGGCTGGTCTCAAGCTCCTGATCTCAGGTGATCCACCCACCTTTGCCTCCCAGAGTGCTGAGATTACAGGCACGAGCCACCATGCCCAGCCTGTTGTTTCTTTCTATTCATTTCCTTAAATATTCTTGGAGATGGCTGGGCACGGTGGCTCACGCTTGTAATCCCAGCACTTTGGGAGGCTGAGGTGGGCGGATCACGAGGTCAGGAGATCGAGACCACGGTGAAACCCCGTCTCTACTAAAAATACAAAAAAAAAAATTAGCCGGGCTTGGTGGCGGGCGCCTGTAATCCCAGCTACTCAGAGAGGCTGAGGCAGGAGAATGGCGTGAACCTGGGAGGCGGAGCTTGCAGTGAGCCGAGATGGCGCCACTGCACTCCAGCCTGGGCGACAGAGCGAGACTCTGTCTCAAAAAAAAATTCTTGGAGATTTGAGTTCTTTGAAATGTCAATGACTGGACTACAAAACATGTTTCATTCTATGAAAGGAAGGCCCTCCTCATAGATCTTTGGTTCTTTGTAATAAAGGAGTCATCCTCTGCATTGTACAGCTGAGGTGATAACTGTTCCCAACTCCATTGTGGCATGGGGGACTGGGGCAATAATGGCACTTGTTCTTATAGACCATTAATGAACAGCAAGCTGAAAATTTGGATTCTGGGATACAGCATTTGGAATGTTGCAACAGCAGTTGTTTAGGTTAATGTAGCATAGAAACAAGACAGGAGGAGATGGGGACAATTGTAGAGTAGAACCTCTAGATCATTGCTGTCTTCGTAGTTTTCAAAAGCTTAGAATGAAAGGGAGTAGTATAAACAAGAGGTATTGGAGATAGGGCAGTTGTACTCTCTTTCCCTAGGGCTTTGCCATTGCAGTTTTTCATCAGACTGACAAGGTTTTTTGAAGTACACCCAGATGTGACCAGCCATGCCAACAGGAGGAGCTAGACACAGGCACTGTGAACCTGTGTCCTCTCCTCACTGCCAGTACCAGGGAGCTTAGCATCTACTCTCCCAGTAACCTTGCTGTGGCTTTCCATGGTTTTTCACTGTGCACACATTCAAAGCACTCTCACCGTCTCAGGATATAGGAGCCTGATGGGCTTAGATCCCAATTCATGCTGTTCCAGCTGATCAGGGGCAATTTTTTGGGGGGGGTGAGGGACAGAGTCTCACTGTTACCCAGGCTGGAGTGCAGTGGCGTGATCTCAGCTCACTACAACCTCCACCTCCTGGGTTCAAGCAGTTATCCTGCCTCAGTCTTCCAAGTAGCTGGGACTACAAGCGCATGCCACCACGCCCAGCTAATTTTTGTGTGTTTTTAGTAGAGACAGGGTTTCACTATTTTGGCCAGGCTAGTCTCGAACTCCTGACCTCAAGTGATCCGGCTGCCTCAGCCTCCCAAAGTGCTGGGATTACAAGCATGAGCCACTGCCCCCGGCTGGCAATTATTCAGAATAGCCTTTGTCAACCTGGATTCTGTGAGAGAATTAAGTGCTATAGAAAGTACTTTCAGTGGCTGTTTTCGTAGTTCTTCTAAGAATGATATATAGCTAATGCTATTCTAGATCATAGAGAATTTGTTACATACCTAAACTGATGCTTTCGGGCATTAAGACTGAATTCTTTTCCAGAACGCCGGGTTGAGAAGGGCTCTACTCTAAGAGTAATGTCTGTGCCACCTGATGCCAGCCCAGCATGTTCCCTGCAGTCTAGCCAATGCAGTTTGGGGGCAATCAGGTGGTTGGATTCTTGGTGGTCATAAAATGCTCAAGGCATGAAATACTTTTCTTTACCTTTTGCAGACAGAGAACATTTTTACATCAAAATTAAGGGCCGTAGATCAGAGAAGAGAGGGAGAGAGTGTGACCCCATGGGGTTTATACTTGCTCTTGAATGTGTGAAGTGCATGGATTACTATATAATAACCTTGCAAATTGCTATACTTTATTTATGTGGTAGTAAGAATTTTGTGCTAACTTGCTGTACTAATGTTAATGCTCTTTTTACCATTTCTAAGTGTTGTTCTTTACCCACAACTCTTGACTTCCAGTAACCCCTTAACCAGAGTGGAAGGAGATGCTTTGGTATTTAACAAAGTGCAAGAAGCTTTTGGGTTAGACTTTTATACTTTCCTTCTCTAGAAATCAGCATATTCTTTTTCAGCAGAGTTCTTTTTTGCTATTGGGTTCAAATAAGTCTGAAAACAGGAAGAGGAATTAGCTTTCCGATCTGTTAAAGACCAGTGCTTATATTTCCGAAAGGAAGAAGTTAGTTCTGAATGAGTATGAATACTCCCAAATTTAGAGGACTAGTTCTAATTTTTTTGACTATCTTTTTTTTGAAAGG
Organism: Hylobates moloch; assembly: GCF_009828535.3. NCBI lineage: Eukaryota > Metazoa > Chordata > Mammalia > Primates > Hylobatidae > Hylobates > Hylobates moloch. The sequence continues at coordinate 95,084,422 of NW_026652280.1, forward strand.
GACACTCTCTGAGTTAGTTAAGCAATAAGAGAATATAGAGATCTTTAAAGGAAAACCTGTCTCTTGGTACCTCTCCCATGGGGATTGAACCCCACAGGGCTTAGCTTAACCTGAATCTTTTGTGTTAGCCTGGCAAAAAGTATTTGTTTAAAAAGGAATATATTTACACACCTACACATAAAAGGTTACTTGCTTAACTTGAGCTTCCAAGTAAACTGACAGTTAAATTATTTTAATATGCTTATACCTTTGCATGTCAAGCCCATGTAATTCAGGCTCAGTCTTTGAAATGGCTACTAAAAAAGTATTAATTTGCTGCCAAATCCTGTTATCATCCCTCTCTTTTTCCTGCTTTCCCTGGTCCATATTGGGAAGTGTGCATCAAACTGGTCCATTCTGAGAGTGTCCTCTCCTCCCTCTGGTTTGGGTAGCTGCTGTAGAAATTTTCCATCTGTCGTTCAGTCCTAGCGAGTGGCTTGTTGAAGGCTTAAATATTTCTTCTCTAACTATCTTTTCACTGCCTGTCACCATTCATCTGTCTGTTTTTGCCCTTCCCCTTTTCCTGGATCATTACACGCAAATGCAACAAAGCCTTCCATTCTGTCATACGGCTTTCCTTTTAATATGTTTGTTGAAGCTTATTGGAGGTGAGGTTTCTCACAGCTGTCTATCTTTGTATTTTCCTTTGAATCTGTTTCATATACCAGACTTGTTAGAAAACGTTGACAGATCTTATTAAAGGGACAAGTGAAATAAGTGAAAGGAGGCATCCCAGTGATAAAGTATTTATGAACCTTTGGGAGAGTATATTGTAAAGCATCAGCTTTATTTCTGTCTACCTACTGGCTAAATGCTCATCTTGGACAGAGGACAAGATAATTAAAATTGTTTCGGCCTTCTAAGCTCTTGCTTCTCCAGTGTTAACATGTAGGTGCCACCATAACAGAAGAGATACATTATAATTTTAAAACAATAAATATAAATGCGGTTATTAAACTTAAGTTCTTATATTTTCCTACAGATGGCAAAGTTTAGGCTTAAAATGACTTAGGTTTTCTTTCCTTTTTTTGAGACGGAGTCTCACTCTGTTGCCCAGGCTGAAGTGCAGTGGCGCGATCTCAGCTCATCGCAGCCTCCATCTCCTGGGTTCAAGTGATTCTCCTGCCTCAGCCTCCCAAGTAGCTGAGATTACAGACATGCACCACCACGCTCAGCTAATTTTTGTATTTTTAGTAGAGACAGGGTTTCACCATTTGAGCCAGGCTGGTCTCAAACTCCTGACCTCAGTTGTTCCACCTGCCTTGGCCTGCCAAAGTGCTGGGATTACAGGTGTGAGCCACCGCGCCCAGCCTCCTTTTTTTTAAATTTGAGATGGAGTTTTGTTCTTTCGCCCAGGTTGGAGTGAAGTGGCGCAATTTCGGCTCACTGCAACCTCCGCACTGCGCGCTGCCCCCCCAGCCCCGCCCCCCGGGTTCAAGCAATTCCCCTGCCTTAGCCTCCCTAGTAGCTGGGATTACAGGCATGTGCCACCATGCCCGACTAATTTTTGTATGTTTAGTAGGGACGGGGTTTTGTCACGTTGGCTAGGCAGATCTCAAACTCCTGAGGTGATTCACCCGCCTTGGCCTCCCAAAGTGCTAGGATTACAGGTGTGAGCCACTGTGCCCAGCCTTTAGGTTTTATTTTCAATGAGAGTTTTTATTTTCCATTACATATAACTTTTTTAAAAAAAACATTTACAGGTGCTAGGTAATTTCATCTTCCACTTTTCCCCCAAAATACTTCAAAATATAGGATTTTAGTCTTAATTCTTTTTTCTCATCTACAAACTGTTATAATTTTACCTGCTTGTTCATTCCAAAGGTTTGTTATCAAAATCCAGTACATAATATATGCTCTGAAAACCGCAGAGTACTTTCCAAATGTGAGATAGTAGTAGTGCTATCATAATTTTGGTTCTGACTATAGCACAAATAGCTTTTAAAGATAGATTTACTTGAGCCATATATGTGGGTCCTCTACAAATAAGACTTGTTATTATTCTGGTGTCTTTTTCCATCGTTTTTAAGTTACAGCATAATTCCTCCCAGTAAAACTAGCCTCCAAAGGTTTTAATGGCAAAATCCAAGTATTTAAATCTATAATCAGCCTTTTAAGCAGGAACTTAAAATGACATGACAGTTTTAATTATCTTGTTCTTCGTCCAAGAGTCAAGTAGTAGGCATGAGTACACTTTTTACATGGCTTGTGGTTTTACATTATCTTCTACCAAATAGCTGTTTGTACTTAATACGCCTAGTTTCTGTAACCCATTTGGAACTTCCCCCATCAGCTGTCGAAAGGCTTCAAGTTGAGAAACACTGCAGTGTGGCTTCTTCAAATGGCTTTCCTTTTTTGAGATAGGGTCTCAATGTCACCCAGGCTGGAGTACAGTGGCGCCATCATGGCTCACTGCAGCCTCGACTTTCTGGGCTCAAGCCATCCCCCTATCTCTCAGCCTCCCAAGTAGCTGGGACTATAGGCGTGCGCCACTGCACCCAGCTAATTTTTATATTTTTTGGAGAGACAGGATTTTGCCATGTTGCTCAGGCTGGTCTTTAACTCTTGGGCTCAAGCGATCCACCTGCCTTAGCCTCCCAAAGTGCCAGGATTATAGGCGTGAACCACCACGCCCACCTCAAATGGCTTTCCTTTAAAATTTCTTGAGTCTAGTCCGAAGATAGTGAGTTATCTCAGTTGATTGTTCACAGTCAGTTACAGATTGAACTCCTTGTTCCACTCTTTTCCCCATTCTCACTACTACACTTGACTATTCTTTAAAAAAAAGAAAATCTGAAATGATCGGGGAAAAGCTGCTATAAATTTTATGAAGTTGAGAGTAGAAATTGAATGTTTACCATTTGGGGCCACATTTCAAGAACACTGAAGAATGGAAAGTGGGCATTAACTGAAGCAGACACCTCTTGAGGTAAGATCTGTGGAAGAAGAGGTTAAAGTGTGCCAGAAATTTGGGTTACCCTCCTCTAGAAAGAAATTCCAGTAATGGATCTGTTTAAGTGTTAAGGGAGCAGAAGAGAAGATGGTGAATGTACTTCAATATTTTGAACATTTTTAGAAATAGGAATTCTTGAGTCTCTTTTCTTTCTTCAGTCTTTTCCGTTTCTTTTTCTCTTCTTTTTCATTGTAATTTCTGCATTTCTGATACTGTGCTGTTTTAGATAACATTATGTTTACGTCTTTCATCCTACTCCTTATCCCTTCAAAGGTCTAAGGAAAAAAAACCTGTCCCCTGGTGCGGTGGAATCGGATGTGAGAGGAATAACGGGGGTTGATCTGTTTGGAACTACAGATGCAGTGGTGAAGCACGTACTAGAGGTACTTATCTTTATAGCCAGGGGCTGGATATGGGCTGTCATCTTGGGAAAGTCACAATATGCTGTTCATTTATTAATTCCTTCAACAAATATTTACAGAGTGCTTATTAAGTGCCAGGCACTGTTTGAGGTACTAGAAATCAAATTGTGCATGAACCAACAGAGAAATGAAGCTTATGTGCCACCTGAGGGAGAGTCTTATTACCTTATAAACCCAGTGGGAAAGGGAGAAAGCCAGGCATGGACTTTATTACCATCCCAAAGCAGAGCCCATTCTCAAGCTTTCTGTAAGGCAGCACAGCAGGAAATTTAATCAGAGTTATTGAGAACCAGCCATGTGTAACTTTTGTGCAGATGGGAAAACAGAAAAGCATAAGGGAAGGAAACTAGTTTTTCTTTTAAAAATTATCTAATCTTCATAGCTACCCACTGAAGTAGATATTATTATCCCTATTTAGCAGACAAAAAAAAAGAGATTTAGAGAAATTAAGCGGTCTATCAAGATCTACATATATCTAGTAAATAAATGTAAGAACTAAGATTTGAATTTGGATCTGACTCCAAAACCCAGGTGCTTTTCACTGCACCATGATACATCTCAATAATACTGCTAATTCAAAACTGCCTTATCCAGGATTCTGTCACAGTATACCATATAACTGTATAAATAGGGTATACAGTATCTTAAAATCAGCAGTTCTTAAACTTTTTGGTCTAAAGATCTCTTTATACTCTTAAAATTTATTGAGGACCCCAAAGAGTTTTTGTTTATGTGGGTTATATCTGTCAATTTTTTACCACATTTTAGATTAAAACAACTTTTAAAAACATGAAATATATCAGCACACATTCTATTAGCTGTCAGAGCGATGATATCACATATCACGTGCTGGGAAACTCTATTGTATACTCATGAAAGAACAAGAATGAAGAAGATAAATAGGCTGGGTGCAGTGGCTCACACCTGTAATCTCAGCACTTTGGGAGACCGAGGCTAGAGGATTACTTGAGGCCAGGAGTTTGAAACCAGCCTAGGCAACATAGCAAGACCTTGTCTCTACCAAAAAAAAATAAATTAGCTGGGCATGGTGGTGCTCACTTGTAGTCCTTTGGGAGGCTGAGGTAGGAGAATCACTTGGTCCTGGAAGTTTGAGACTTCAGGGAGCAATTAATATGATTGCACCACTACACTCCAGCCTGGGTGACAGAGCAAGACCTCATCTTAAAAAAAAAAAAAAAAGAATGAAGAAGAGAAAGTCTTAGTAATATTATGAAAATAGTTTTTACCTTGCAAACTTCTTAAAATAATCTTGGAGCTCCTTCAAGACCAGACTGAGATTTCTGCATTAAGTTATACAATTTGTTGGCCAGGTGCAGTGGCTCAGGCCTATAATCCCAGCACTTTGGGAGGCCAAGGCAAGTGGATCATGAGGCCAGGGGTTCAAGACCAGCCTGGCCAAGATGGTGAAACCCCATCTCTACTAAAAATACAAAAAAATTAGCCGGGCTTGATGGTGGGTGCCTGTAATCCCAGCTACTTGGGAGGCTGAGGCAGAGAATTGCATGAACCCGGGAGGCAGAGGTTGCAGTGAGCTGAGATCTAGCCTGAGCAACAGAGTGAGACTCTATCTAAAAACAATAAAAAATAAAAAATAAAATTTGTCTGGAGATATTAATAATTATTTGTAGAAATAAGATAAAAATAGGCAAGTAAAAAACAAAGCAGAATATCCTACATGCAAATGAGGCTGAGTTTAGGGGTAAGAAATATGTATTTGGAAATTCACATGAGAATTTGGGGTAATATTGGAGGACAGACATGGTAATTCTGATGCTCAAAATTTTAGAGCAGCATAGTCTCTTGAATCTGTTCACATGAAGAATCAGAGACATTTTTTACAACGAGTAGCTTGATTCATTGGTTTGCTTTGAGTAATGGCTATAAAGATGTTTTAGAAGAACCACTGTCTTTCTACAGGGTCATGATCGTGGAGTAAACTGGGCTGCCTTCCACCCCACTATGCCCCTTATTGTATCTGGGGCAGATGATCGTCAAGTGAAGATCTGGCGCATGAATGGTGAGTGAACCGGTTACATTATCACCATATCTAAGGAACTGCCAGCCAGCAAGGTAAAGTAGCCAGGTCTTCTGGACTCTGACCTATTTTTCTACCTTAGGTGATTAATTAATGCTAATCCAAGGAGCATAGAAATTATTTATTTTACAAATAAAATATATCATCTTTACAATTTTTATGTGTACAGTTAAGTGGTAATAAATATATTTATATTCTGTTTTCCTCCCTTCATTTCCTCCTCCACCCTCCTTCCCATTCTACTCTCGATCTTAATAATATCCACTTTTTAGCTTCCGCATATGAGTGAGAACATGCCATATTTGTCTCTTTGTTCTTGCCTTCGCTTAACATAATGGCCTCCAGTTCCAGCCGTTTTGCTGCAAATAACAGGATTTCATTCTTTATTATGGCTGAATAATATTCCATTGTGTGTGTGTGTGTGTGTGTGTGTGTGTGTGTGTGTGTGTGTGTGTGCATGCGCGTATGTAATTTTCTTTATTCATCCCTTGATGAGCACTTAAGTTGATTCCATATTTTGGCTATTGTAAATAGTGCTGCAATAAACAAACATGGGAATGCAGATACCGCTTTGATATATTGATTTCCTTTATTTGGATATATACCCAGTAGTGGAATTGCTGGATAATATGGTAGTTCTATTTTTAGTTTTTTGAGGAACCTCCATACTGTTCTCCATTGTGACTATACTAATTTACATTCCCACCAGCAGTGTAGGAGGGTTCCCCTTTCTCCATACCCTTGCCAGCATCTATTATTGCCTGTCTTTTTGATACAAGCCATTTTACCTGTGGTGAAATGATATCTCATTGTGGATTTGATTCACATGTCTTTTTTTCTATATATATGTATATGTATTTCATCCTCTATGTTAAGGACACATTGATTTGCATTTCTCTGATAATTAGTGGTGAGCATTTTGCCCAGACAATGTCCTGGGACATTTCTCCAATGTTTTCTTCTAGTAGTTTCATAGTTTCTGGTCTTAGATTTAAGTCTTTAATCCTTTTCGATTTGATTTTTGTGTGTGATGAGAGATAGGAGTTTCATTCTTCTGCATATAGTTACCCAGTTTTCCCAACACTTTATTGTATGTTCTTGGCACCTTTGTTAAACATGAGTTGGCTATAGATTTGTGGATTTATATCTGGGTCCTCTATTCTGTTCCATTGGTTTGTGTGTCTGTTTCTGTGCCAGTACCACAGTGTTTTGGTTACTCTAGCTTTGTAGCAAATTTTGAAGTCAGGTAGTGTGATGCCTCCAGCTTTGTTCTTTTTGCTCAGAATTGCTTTGGCTATTTGGGGTCTTTTGTGCTGCCATATAAATTTTAGGATTTTTTTTCTGTTTCTGTGAAGAATGTCTTTGATATTTTGATGGGGATTACAATAAATCTGTAAATTACTTTAGGTAGTAACTTACCCTGTCATTTTTACAATATTAATTCTTTCAACCCACAAGCATGGAATATCTTTCCATTTTTGGGGGTCCTCTTCAACTTCTTTCATTAGAGTTTTATAATTTTCCTTGTATGGCCCTTTCACTTCTTTGGTTAGAGTGATTCCTGGGCATTTTATATTTTTTGTAGTTACTATAAATGTGATTTCTTGATTTTTTTTCAGATTATTCACTATTGGCATATATAAATGCTACTGATATTTTGAGACAGGATCTCGCTCTGTTGCCCAGGCTGGAGTACAGTGGCTCGATCTTGGCTTACTGAAACCTCCCCCTCCCAGGTTCAAGTGATTCTCATACTTCAGCCTCTTGAGTAGCTGGGACTACAGGTGCACACCACCACACCTGGCTAATTTTTGTATTTTTAGTAGAGACGAGGTTTCGCCATGTTCGCCAAGCTGGTCTCGAACTCTTGACCTCAAGTGATCCGCCCACCTTGGCCACCCAAAGTGCTGGGTTTACAGGCATGAGCCACTGCACCTGGCCATGCTACTGATTTTTGTATGTTGATTTTGTATCGCGCAGCTGGACTGAATTTATCGTTTCGAACAGTTTTTTTTTGAGTCTTAGTTTTTTCTAAGTATATGATAATGTCATCTGTGACCAAGGGTAATTTTTCCAATTTGGTTGTCCTTTATTTGTTTCTCATACCTACTTGACCTGGCCAGGACTTCTAGTGTTTTGTTGAATAAAAGTGGTAAAAGTGGGCATCCTTGCCTTCTGGTCTGTAGAGAAAAGGCCTTCAATTTTTTCCCATTAAATATAATATTAGTTGTAAGTTTATCATGTATGGCCTTTATTATTTTGAGGTATGCTCTTTCTCTACCCATATTGATAATAACTTTTGTTATAAAGGGATGTTGAATTTTATCCAATGTTTTTTCAGCATCTATTTAACTATCATATGGTTTTCGTTTTTGATTTTGTTAATGTGATATATCATGTTTATTGATGTATATTGAACCATTCTTACATCCCTGAAATGAATCCCACTTGATCTTAGTAAATGATCTTATCAGTATACCATTGAATTTGGTTTGCTAATATTTTGTTGAGGATTTTTACATCTATGTTTATTAGTGATATTGGGCCTGTAGTTTTCTCTTTTTGTGGTGTCCTTGTCTGGTTTTGTTATCAGAGTAATGCTGGCCTCATAGAATGAGTTTGAAAATATTCCCTCCTCTTCCTTTTTTTTTTTTTTTTTTAAGAGTTTGAATAGGATTGGCATTAATTCTTTAAATGTTTGGTAGAATTCAGCAATAAAGCAGTCAGGTCCTGGGCTTTTCTTTGATGGGAGAATTTTTATTAAGGCTTTGATCTAGGCACTGGTTTTTAGAAGTTTTTCTATTTTATCATGGCTCAATCTTTTTTTTTTTTTGAGTTGGAGTCTTGCTGTGTTGCCTAGGCTGGAGTGCAGCAGGGCAGTCTCAGCTCACTGCAGCCTCCACCTCCTGGGTTCAAACAATTCTCCTGCCTCAGCCTCCCAAGTAGCTGGGACTACAGGCTGCACCACCATACCCAGCTAATTTTTATGTTTTTAGTAGAGACAGGGTTTTGCCATGTTGGCCAGGCTGGTCTTGAACTCCTGACCTCAAGTGATCCACCTGGCTCCACCTCCCAAAGTGCTAGGATTACAGGCGTGGGCCACCATCCCTGACCTCATGGTTCAATATTTGTAGGTTGTATATGTCTAGGAATATATCCATTTCTCGTAAGTTTTCTAATATGTTGGCATGTCATTCTTGTAATAGTCTCTAATGATTCTTTGTATTTCTGAGGTCTCAGTTGTTATGTTTCCTTTCTTATTTCTGATTTTATTTGGATCTTCTCTCCTTTTTCCTTAGTTGGTCTAGCTAACAGTTTGTTGTTTTCAAAAAGCAAGTGTTTCATTTCATTGATAGTCTGTATTTTTTTTAAGTCTCAATTTTATTTCTGCTCGGATTTTTATTGTTTCTTTTCTTCTACTAATTTGGAGTTTGGCTTGTTTTTTATTTTCTAGGTCCTTGAGGTGCATCATTAGATTGTTCATTTGGAGTCTTTCCTTTTTTTTTTGACATAGGTGTTTATGTTATAAACTTCATTCTTAGTACTGCTTTTGTCATATCCCATAAATTTTGTTACATTGTATTGCCATTTTCATTCGTTTCAAGCAATTTTTAAATTTCCTTCTTAATTTCTTCATTGATCCATTAGTCTTTCAGGAACATGTTGTTTAACTTATATGTGTTTGTATTTTCTGAGGTTCCTCTTGTTATTGATTTCTAGTTCTATTGTGTTCAAAAAAGATACTTAATATAATTTCTATTTTTTACAATTTTTTCAAACTTGTTTTGTGGCCTAAAGTATAGTTTATTCTGGAGAGTGTTCCATGTGCTGATGAAAAGAATATTCTGTAGCTGTTGGGTGAAATGTTCTGTAAATTGCAGTTAGGCCTATTAGATCTAGTGTGTAGTTTAACTCCACTGTTTCTTTGTTGATTTACTGTATGGATGATCTGTCTGTTTTTGAGAGTGGGGTATTAGCTCTCCTACTATTATCATATTGTAGTCTGTCTCTCCTTTTGGATCTATTAGTGTTTGCTTTATATACTTGGGAGCTTTGGTGTTGGGTGCACAGATATTTATAATTGTTATTTCCTCTTGCTGAATTGACCCCTTTATCATTACATAGTGACCTTCTTTGTCTCTTTTTACAATCTTAGGTTTGGTAGTCTGTTTTATCTGATATAAGTATAGCTACGCTTGCTCTTTTCTGGTTTCCAGTTTCATGGAGTATCTTCCACCCCTTTGTTTTCAGTCTATGTGTGTCTGTACAGGTAAATGGGTTTCTTGAGGGCAGCATATAGTTAGGTCTTCTCTCTTTATCCATTTAGCTACTCTATGCCTTTTAATTGAAGAATTGAGAGCATTTACATTCAGTGATATTATTGATAAGCAAGGACTTATTACTGCTGTTTTTTGCTTGTTTTCTGGTTTTTTTTTTTTGAGGCTTCTCTCTTCCTTTTCTTACTGTCTTGTGGTTAAGTGATTTTCTTTGGTAATGTGTCTTAATTTGATGCTTTTTATTTTTAGTGAGTATATATTAATAGTTTTTGTGCTGTAATTACCATGAGATTCACAAAAAAAATCTTATAGATAGAATAAGGTATTTTAAAGAGATGACAGCTTATCTTATGTTACAAACACAAGAACAAAAACAAAGGCAAAAACACACTCAGAAATTATACATTTAACTCCATTTCTGTTCCTGCCTTTTTGACTATCTCTTTAACACGTTGCTATAGCTATTATTGCTTTTGATAGATTTGTCTTTTGGGCTTCATAGTAAAGTTATAAGTGGATTGCACACCACCATTGTAGTAATGTAGTATTCTGGGTTTGTCTATGAACTTAATTTTATATCTTGGGTTTTGTATCTTGAAAAGTTTTCTTTTTGCACATTAGTGTTTTTTGTTGTTGTTTTTATAAATATTGTCTATTTTAATGAAGCTGGTACAGACAATGTCCATTTAAAACCCATATCCCAGGCCAAAAAGTGCAAATAAAATCAAAAAGAGCAGGGTTCTGTTGTATTCATTTCTGCATGTATAGCTTTATTAATTGCTAATGAAAAGTAGAACTTTTCTGGGATCTTCTGACAAGATTTTTAAAAAATCTTAAAATGCCTTTTCTTCAGTGAAGCCATCTTTGGAGTTAGTCATTACTCTCACCTTATCTGTCATCTTGACTTCAACCTAATATTCCTCTTCTTTTGGTCCAGACCCTCAAATTTTAAAAGTAGCTTCAAGTTAAGGAAAGGTCATTTTTCCACAGTTCAGTTCTCTGAAAAACTTCCATCTCCCACTGAAAGTTACAGTCCAGGAGTGAACTAATCACATGCTAGAACATCAGGGCCAATTGGAAAGTCATTATGAACACTTGTATTGGTCGATCTTATTTATTACCAAGCCTGAAAATGCAGTGTCCTGAAAAAGGTGGGCTCTCTGTGCACACGTAAGGGGACTGAGGCTTGATCACCAAAAATCAGCACAATGAAAACAAACAATAATGAATAATGAGCACTAGAATTCAAATTACCAGATGTTTCAAAGAGATGGGGTGCCAGTTTTCAATTCCGTTTTGAACACCACATTACAAAAGAACTATTTTTAAAAATGAAAAAGGATTGAGGGAAAAGAAAAAAAAATAAGAGTATCTAAACTGTTGAATGACTCCCCGTTTGTTCCTGATAAACTTCAATCACATCTTCTTCCTCCATTCCCAGTTCTTTTGGAGTATGATTATCAGCAATTCTCTGACCCTCAAAGAGAAACCTGAGTGAATTCACTGGAACACCCTGTCTTTGACAGTATGATTCTTTGAGTTTCTTGAGCTGTGTTGTCATTTTCACTTTGAAGTGAATCTCACTGCTATCCTGTCCAATGACTGAGTTTAATATATTCACCTTCCTTCTTATCCCCCAAGTCCTCAGTTGAAGGTTTTGCCTCCTGGTCAGACATGATGACAGTGGCTTCACCCAGGGGTCTCTGCACAGCAGCGGCCTCGGGTAAGCACAACCTCGCTCCGGGGTTTACAAATCCTTCTCCCTTCCCCACAGCACAACACTGCGGCTGCAGTAACTTCTGCTACCACATTAGTGTTTTTTTCTTTCAGATCGAAGAACTACTTTTAACACTTACTATAAGATGGATCTGGTGGTGGTAAATTCTCACCTTTTGTTTGTATGGGAAAGACTCTCTCTCCTTCATATTTGGAAAATAAAATAATCTTGTATTCTTAAATGTCAGGTTTTTTCTTTGAGTGCTTTGAAAATGTCATTCCTCTCTCTCGGCCTGTATGGTTTGCATTGAAACATCTATTGCCAGACAAATTGGAGCTCCTTTATGTGTTCTTTGCTTCTTTTCTCTTGTGTATTTTAGGATCCTTTCTTTGTCCTTGACTTTTGATAGTTTGACTTTTATATGCCTTAGGGTAGTCTTATTTGGGTTGGACCTATTTGGTGTTCTCAGGCCTTCCTGTACCTGGGTATTTCTTTCTTCCTCAAGTTTTGGAAAATTTTCTGTGATTATTTCTTTGAATAAGCTTTCTACCCTTGCTCTTGCTTAGCTCCCTCTTGAAAACCAATCATTCTTTTCTTTTTTTTTTTTTTTTTTTTTGAGACAGAGTTTCACTCTTGTTGGCCAGGCTGGAGTGCAATGGTGCGATCTTGGCTCACCATGACCTCCGCCTCCCGTGTTCAAGTGATTTCTCCTGCCTCAGCCTCCCGAGTAGCTGGGATTATAGGTGTGCACTACCACACCTGGTTAATTTTGTATTTTTAGTAGAGACAGGGTTTCTCCATGTTGGTTAGGCTGGTTGCAAACTCCTGACCTTAGATGATCTGCCCACCTCAGCCTCCCAAAGTGCTGTGATTACAGGTGTGAGCCACCATGCCGTCCAATTGTTCTTAAATTTGGTCTTTTGAGGCAATTTTCTGTATCTTGTAGTCTTGTAGGTGGTCTTTGTTCCTTTTCATTCTTTTTATTTTTTCCTCTGACTTCTTTTTTTTTTTTTTCAAGACAGGGTCTTACTCTGTCACCCAGGCTGGAGTGCAATGGTACAATCTCAGCTCACTGCAACCTCTTGCCTCAAGTGGTTCTCCTGCCTCAGCCTCCCAAGTAGCTGGTAGTACAGGCATCTGCCACCATGCCTGGCTAATTTTGGTATTTTTAGTAGAAACAGGGTTTCACTATGTTGGCCAGACTGGTCTCGAACTCCTGACCTTGTGATCCACCCACCTCAGCCTCCCAAAGTGCTGGGATTACAGGTGTGAGCCACCACACCCGGCCTGACTGTGTATTTTTCAAATAGCCAGTCTTCGAGCTCATTGATTTTTTTCCTCCACTTGGTCCAGTCTGCTATTCAGAGTCTCTAATGAGCCCTTAATTTCAGCAAATGTGTTTCTGTTTCAAGATTTCTGTTTGATTTATTTTCATTGTTTCAATCTCTTTTAAACTTCTCTGGTAAATTTCTGAATTGTTTTTCAGCCATCTCTTGGAGATAACAGGGTTTCCTTTAAACTACCAGTTTGAATTCTTGGTCAGAGATCACAAATTGCTGTCATTTTAGGGTCAGTCATTATATTTTTGCTTTGTCCTTGTGGGGAGGTTATGGTTCCCTGTTTGCTATTGTTTCTTTTGGGTATACACCTATGTCTTTGTATTGAAAGATTAGTTACTTATTCCAGTTTTCTCTGTTTGGCTTGCTTTGGTTTTTATTGGATATATTTGCTTAGCAAATCTTTACTGCTAGGTCACTTCCTCCTTTTTGGCTTTAGGTGACACCTTAAGCCCAGATTCACCTTGGCTTTAGTAAATGACCAGAGCATTGTCTGTCCTGAATGGGGAGGTCCCAAAGGCAGGAGGTTGCAGTGAGCTGAGATTGTACCATTGCACTCCAGCCTGAGTGACAGAGCAAGACCCTGTCTTGAAAAAAAAAAAGAAGTCACAGGAAAAAATAAAGGGATTATCCCAGCTGTATGTCAAGGCTGGCTAGAGGTTCATGTATGGGGGGACCTATGGAACATACTTCCTGCAACGCAGTGCTGCTGAGCAGCCATTCTGATTTGGCATCTCCTTTGGCCAAGTAACAGAGCAGAGTTTCTGGGGCTGGGTGTGATAGTCCTGCCTCCCCTCTTTCTCTCTGCCTGTCCTCAGGGATATTTCCCCTTTCAGGCAGTCATGATGCCTCCCATAGGTTAAGTCAAGGTTAGGTCTCCTGCCAGGGCACCCAGGAAGACGGGGAAGGTAGTTGACCACCTCAGTCTCACTTTTTCCAGTGTAGAAACCATGAGTTGGGGGAGGGGCATTGCAGATGTGGAAATCAGATTCTCTTACTATCTGCTCAGAGTTTTTTCATCTCATGTGGCCCCAGGAACTGTCTCATTGTCATATTTGAGTTCTGGGTTGTTGCTGATGAAAATCTCAGCACTGTATATTTGTTTTGGGTTTTCTATGGAGGGGAGTGAAGCCAGCTTGCTTCTATACCACTGTTTTGGAACTGAAAGTATTCCTTCTTTCCCTTTTTTCCTGTGGTGGTACCCTTATTTTGAGGAGTATGAACATAGAATTCATCCATTCATTTGACAAATATTTATTGAGTACCTCCTTTGTACTAGACTTTGTTTAAGGCTCTGGAGATACAGTGGTGACTAAAACAGATAAGGCCCCTGTCTTAAGGAGCTGATATTTATTCTAAAATGGCAACTCCTGAAGTGGCAGTTCCCTGAAAAAAAGAAAAAATAACAAAAATTGAAAGGGCAACTAGGACAGTTATCAGGACAGATAAAACAGGATAAAGGGATGGAGAGTGATGAAAAAGAGGTGTTTGTTTTTTTGAGACAGGGTCTTGTTCTGTTGCCCAGCCTGGAGTTCGGTGGCACATTCACGGCTCACTGCTATCTTGACCTTCTGGGCTTGGGCAATCCTTCCCCTCAGCCTCCTGAGTAGCTAGGACTACAAACGTGCGCCACAACACCCAGCTAATTTTTGTATTTTTTGCAGAGATGGGGTTTTTTACCATGTTGCCCAGGCTGATCTCAAACTCCGAGGCTCAAGTGATCTCCCTACCTTAGCCTCCCAAAGTTCTGGGATTACAGGTGTGAGCCACCATGTCTGGCCAAGAGAAGAGGTTTTATAATCAATAAGAGGGTCAGAATGAAAGAACCAAGACATGTAAAGATTAAGAGACTTAAATGAAGAAGATTGCTGTATTAGAAAGAAGTTGGCAATTTAGCATTCTGTAATAGTACTTAGTTCTTGATTAAGAGGATGTCATATCTCCAAATCCTAAAGTTATAGTAGTAGGGAATTGTGATGACCTAATTCTTTTTGTCCTTCAGAATCAAAGGCATGGGAGGTTGATACCTGCCGGGGCCATTACAACAATGTATCTTGTGCCGTCTTCCACCCTCGCCAAGAGTTGATTCTCAGCAATTCTGAGGACAAGAGTATTCGAGTCTGGGATATGTCTAAGCGGTAAGGTAGTCATCGGTGTTGTGTGAACTTTCTCTTACTCTGTCTTTTAAAATTAGATTGGAATACTTCTTTATGTCTCTCATCATCTTCAGCATGTAGACAAATCAAATCATATATTATGAAAATTTGAAGAGACCTAGAGATCAGTCAACATTTACAAATTTTCCATCAAATAGAAATCTCCATGTGTATTATTTTTTGCCTCTAAATTTAAACATGCTTTCTTCTGCCCCCTTTCCCCAGTTCTGTAGCTAGAGAAGTAAGAAATGCGAGATGAGGCCGGGCGCGGTGGCTCATGCCTGTAATCCCGGCACTTGGGAGGCTGAGGCGGTTGGATCACGAGGTCAGGAGATCGAGACCATGCTGGCTAACACGATGAAACCCCGTCTCTACTAAGAATACAAAAAATTAGCCGAGTGTGGTGGCGGGCACCTGTAGTCCCAGCTACTCGGGAGGCTGAGGCAGGAGAATGGCATGAACCTGGGAGGCGGAGCTTGCAGTGAGCTGAGATCACACCACTGCACTCCAGCCTGGGCAACAGAGCGAGACTTCTTCTCAAAAAAAAAAAGAAATGCAGAATGAAAGCCATAAAATTATGCTGAAAAGGGGAAATCTATATTTTAATCATAATAATATGGTCAGTTTTGAAGTCTCCTCTTTTTGTTCCTTGGTAGAGATCACGACTACTGTTACTTAGGATATGCAGTTTACTCTCCCTGATCTACATTTAATCAGCTTGCTGGCTTTCCATTTAATATTCTTGTGTAGGATGGGCTGAAGATTCCTAGGAAATTAATGTTTTTCTTTTTGTATACCTTTTCTAGGACTGGGGTTCAGACTTTCCGCAGAGACCATGATCGTTTCTGGGTCCTAGCTGCTCACCCTAACCTTAACCTCTTTGCAGCAGGTAAGGGCCATCTTCTCTCTTTTCTCTTTGCTTAATTCAAAGTTTATAAGACTTGAAAGTGATTATTAGCTTTGTCTCTAGTAAACGTATAGTAGGATGACAAGAAGAAGAAGGGCTCTCAGAGCCACTTAGTTGAAGCTTTTCTCCTTTTTTTCCTCCACTTTATATGTACATAAAATGATGTGTGGTGAAAAATGCTTTGAAGAAAAATTAAAGGTAAGGCAGATAGAGACGGATGAGTATGGGGACTGCTGCTTTATATTGGGTGGTTCAGAAAAGTGAAAGGGTATGAGGCAATGGGAACAGCAAATGCAGAGACTGTGTTGTGAGAGGTGCTTAGCATGTCACCATCACATGCTAAGGAACACCAAAGAGGCCAGTTGGAGCACAGTGAGTAAGGGACTAAGTAATAGGTGAGGTCTGGCCAGATCGTGTATTGCCTTCTATGCCATGGTTAGAACTTAAGATTTTATTCTGAATAAATGGAAAGCCATTGGAAGGTTTTGGGCAGGAAAGTGACATGATCTGGTTTATATTTGGAGAGCAGACAGTAGAAGAACAAGAGTGGAAGGGTTTTCTAAGGGATGATGGTGCTAGTAGGGAAAGAGCAAAACATTTTAAAAAACAGAATCATAAAGGGTTTTTAAACTAACATTCATTTTTTCAGTAAATACTTTTTATACACTTTTTATGTGCTAGAGACTGGGGAAGGATGGAAATTATAATTTCTGCCTTCAGGGAATTCATGTTATAATGTGAGTGATAGACCTAAATGATTACAGTGCAGGATGATAAGTACTGTAATGGAGGTTTGTACAAAGCATTAGGGGAACACAGAAAAGAGCAGTGTGGATAGTGGCACTAAGTGTGGCAGTGTGAATAGTATTAGGAAAGGATTCACAGAGAATTATTTAAATAAAGATTCCAAGAATTGTGAGAATTCAGGCAAATAAGGGATGCATTCAGGTGTCTTGTCTTTTATTAATAGAATACAGATATAATCTTCATCCTTATGTATCTCCAATTTCCAGGTTTTTTTCTTGCTTACAGCTTAATTCTTTCTCCTCTTCTCCCTGTCCCGAAGGCCATGATGGTGGTATGATTGTGTTTAAGCTGGAACGGGAACGGCCAGCCTATGCTGTTCATGGCAATATGCTACACTATGTCAAGGACCGATTCTTACGACAGCTGGATTTCAACAGCTCCAAAGATGTAGCTGTGATGCAGTTGCGGAGGTAAATTGGACTTGTTTCTTTCCTCCAAACCTTGTCATCTATCACCCTGATACAACTGCCACAAACAAGACTCTTTTCTTTTCTTTTCTTTTCTTTCCTTTCCTTTCCTTTTCTCTTTCTTTCTTTCTTTCTTTTTTCTTTCTTCTTTCTTTCTTTCTTTCCCTTCTTTCTTTCCCTCCCTCCCTCCCTCCCTTCCTTCCTTCCTTCCTTCCTTCCTTCCTTCCTTCCTTCCTTCCTTTCTCTTTTCTTTCATTTTTTGACATGGAGTCTCACTCTGTTGCCCAGGCTGGAGTGCAGTGCCAGGATCTCTGCTCACTGCAAGCTCCGCCTCCCGGGTTCACACCATTCTCCTGCCTCAGCCTCCCAAGTAGCTGGGACTACAGGCGCCCACCACCACGCCTGGCTAATTTTTTGTATTTTTTAGTAGAGACGGGGTTTCACCATGTTAGCCAGGATGGTCTCGATCTCCTGACCTCATGATTCGCCTGGCTCGGCCTCCCAAAGTGCTGGGATTACAGGCGTGAGCCACTGCGCCCAGCCTATTTATTTATTTTTAATTTTTTTCTTGAGACAGAGTCTCACTCTGTCACCCAGGCTGGAGCGCAGTGACGTGACCTCGACTCACTGCAACCTCCACCTCCTGGGTTCAAGCGATTCTCCTGCCTCAGCCTCCCAAGTAGCTGGGATTACAGGCGTGCGCCACCACGCCTGGGTAATTTTGTATTTTTAGTAGAGACGGGGTTTCACCGTGTTGGTCAGGCTGGCCTTGAACTCCTGACCTTGTGATCCGCCCACCTCGGCCTCCCAAAGTGTTGGGATTACAGGCATGAGCCACCGCACCCGACCAAGACTCTTCTTTTAAATGACATTTTGGATCTCGTATTCTGTCACAGATGGAATCCCCATTAGATGAGCCTGCTCAGTTTAAACCCAATGAGTGAGGGAGGCAAGGAAGTGATCATGAGTAGAATGATAGTTCCCTTCTTGAGAATGCTAGTGACCGTGTGGATGGAAAATCATTCTGCCACAATTTGCTGGGTCTCTTGCAAGGCAGAGGAAGTTTCTTGATAGAGAATGGCCCAAACTGGTAACAGAACTTTTTGCCTTTATTTGGCATTTCTTTTCTTTAACTCTCCATTGCTTTCCAGCAAAAAGCGCACAACTCTGAACCAGAATATATGTCCCTGGAAACTCTTAATTCTGAAGATACGATAACCTCTGGGATGCCTGGCAAAAGGAACTGTCCTTTTGAAAAGCCAGCTGCATCAGCATGCTGAAACATTCATGGTGGCAAACTTTGGCATGAGGTTTTGATAACCACCCTTTAGCATCATTACAATAAAAAAATGGGTTTATGTGAACACTCCAAGGGACAGGAGAAACCAGCCAGAGACCAATCACATTATGTTACTGTGTGGTGTCCACTGCAATTACGTGTAGGAATTTGTATCCAGGCAGAACCAGTCCCACTCACTACAGTGAGTGCTAACCCTACCTACCTTCTGTTGAATAATTTGACTTCTACTATGGCTTACTTTTTAAAACTGTTTGTTCAAAGCTGAGCCAGGGAAGTTGCCAAGCCTTAAAGGAAGAGAATACAATATTTATTCATTTTATTCCTGATTATAAAAGTGATGAGTATATAGTGTAAAGATTGGATAAGTAGGAGGTGTGGGGGTGATTCCTTTCTTCCTTCTATTCTTACGCCTCTTCCCTGTTTTCTCCTTTTTCTATATATATCTCTAGTGGTTCCAAGTTTCCAGTATTCAATATGTCATACAATCCAGCAGAAAATGCAGTCCTGCTTTGTACGGTAAGTAACCTGTGGAGCCCTCCTAGGTTCACCCCATTTTCCATAGGTCTCTTTCTTATGCCCTTAGGGAATCTTTAATGGCTTCTTAGAAACTATTTAATGGTCATTTTGTGAGAGCTGACACAGTGATCACTCAGAGACTCAAATCAGGTAGGTTTCAGTTGTCGTAAACATATTGAGCATTTGTGAACTGCCTATATTTCATAAAGCTGAACTTAATGGAGCATCAGGATGAATGACCCAGATCACTAGAAATAATTTGAGAGAATGTTTAGACTATATATGTATATCCTATGGAAAGAAAATGTTTACCTTGATCTCTTCGTTTGGGTGAAAATAGAAGAACTATTATTTTGAGAGGGAGTTCGCGTCAGTGGGGTTGGCTTCAGAGTCATCAAAGACTCCTCTCTGTTTCTTGCAACAGAATTTGCAAAAAAAAAAGAAAGAAATGACATTCTAATTTTAGTGCCCTGGTGGCCAAGTTAAAAGGAATGAAGTTATATATCTTTCCTCATATAACTATATTGTCTAATCTGTTCTTTAATATCTAGCAGTCCCATACTCTGACAGTTTTCTTGAGTGTTTTTTCTTTTCTTCTTTTTCCAATAAACATTTGCATTCCTATAGTGTCTTTTCTTTGATGTCTTTTTTTTTCCTTTCCAGCGGTTGAGTATTCAGTTGATGAGTCCTCAGGGTGGGGTACCAGAATATGAGGGTCCTAGTCTGTGAATTTGTGGAGTAGAGAGCATTTCTTACTTTCATTCAGTTAATATCTGCATCTTTGGAGGATAAAGAAAATAAAGTGACATCAGTGCTGAGGTGTTTGGCAAAGAGCCCTATAATTCATAGATATAGAAACAGCCAAATGCCCTCTGGGTGAAGGGTAAGAAAAGTATGGTTTCAGATTGGTGTCTGTGCAATGGAACTGTTTTCTCTGTCAGAGTAAACTGGAAAACTGGTATCTTGGGTGCTTCTCACTAACATTTTAATTGCCCCTTTTCTTCTACAGAGAGCTAGCAATTTAGAGAATAGTACCTATGACCTGTACACCATCCCTAAAGATGCTGACTCCCAGAATCCTGATGGTAAGTGTTCTTTTTGTCTACCCTACCCTGCTTCCAGCTCTCCTCACCTGCATCATAACTCCTCTTCAAGTTTTTCACATTCCATCCCCAAGCCATGGCCACATCACTCATGTCTGTTGGCAGATGCTGCTGACAGTTGCATCAGAGGCGACCATGGTGTGAAATATTCATGTTCCTCTTCCATTTTATTACCCCAGCTAGATATATATATTTTATAATTTGGTTATTAGAAACTCTCCATTTTCTCTTTCAGCACAGCATGTTATCCTAGTTTATTGTCAGTTGATATGACTTTCACCCTGGTAGTTTCATTTATTTAAAAATGTGGTTCCAATCTTACAATGCCTCATCCTGGGATTAGGGATTTATACTCTCCCATCCACATCCAGATCCGATTTGCTTCCTTTTGCATGTCAAAAAGATGAGGCTGCTAACAGCCCCACACCCCACCTGGGATCCCAGGATCCAGCTGAGACTCCTGCCTCCCTCTTCCATCACCACCATCCCTTGTTGATGTCCTTGTGATTAGAACTTGCTGACAAAACATTCTCAGAATGGATTTGACTATTGCACTTTCGGTGCACTTCCCCCAGCGGGTTTATGGCTAGTACCAGGTCAGAGATTTATTCTGCAGATCTCCACTCTTACTGGCATACTTTAATGATATTTTAGACCCCATCAACAGATTCCTGAGAAATAATTTGCTAGCTCTGTTTCTTTTGTGGGTGCCACTGGGTTATTATTGTTGCTAATTGATCTCCTCTCTTTTAAATGTGTTCATAGTGACAGAAAGAAAAGATATTTGTATTTGGTATCCGTAAGTCAAAGTCTCCCTTATAAATTAGTCAGTTAAGTCATTTCTGACTAAATCTTATGGTTTGGTACCTCCCAACTCAGCTCTTTGCTTTTTTTTTTTCCCATCTGTGTTTACAATTAATAGAATTTAAAGTATTTTGTTTTGTTTTATTACCACTTTTATTTTCTGTACTTCCATTTTTTGAGGGAGATAATAATAAAGGAGCAGCCCAATGGTGGGCAACAGAGATGGGCTTGAATAATGCAGATTCCTGGCCCCTGGAAAAAGGGAGTGTTGGTTTTGATAATAATTAGTTTCATAAATTGCCTGCCACTCCAGATGCCAGGGGCAAGACTGGCCAGCATGTTCTCTCCAGTTTTCTGCTGGTCTAATAGATAAAAGAGTATTTTGATGCACCCTTCTGTTTATCCTTCTACAAGTTTGCCAGAGAATGAAGTGTCCATTTCAAAATTCTAATAAGCCACTGAACTGAGGAACATTTTGTAACTCTCTTCAGGGTGATAAGAATGGTCAGTTGACATTTATAGAGGAACAGCTTGGTTCTAAATACCGCCCAGCACCAAGCTCTCTTATCAAGATTTAGTTGGGAGTGCTCTGCCCCACCCTGCCCTACTAGGAAGCCTGCATTTGCATGTTAAAAGCAGCAGAGCAGCTGCATCCTGGGGAGGGGGTCCTATGACACAGGCTTGCTTTGCCACAGCTTGGCCAGGGAGGCCCTGCTCGTTAGCTTGATGGAGTGTGCTGTCTCCCAAGATGGGCGGCCCTTCTGCCAGTACATGATGTTGGCTGAAATGCAACCACTTGGCCTAGAGAAAAGAGCCTTGGCAGGGGTGGTGGTTGGTGTTTGGAGGGAACTGGTGGGGAAAAGTCACTCAATAATAGCCCCAGGTTATGGCTGAATTAGTTAGGAAGCAGCTCAACTGGCAAAGCCAAGATGGCATCCAGCAAGACTGGCAGCTCCATGGCACCCGACTATGTCACCTGCCAGTGACTCACCACATGCTCCCACCCTTTGGTTTTGTTCTTCTCAGCGCCTGAAGGGAAACGATCCTCAGGCCTGACAGCCGTTTGGGTCGCTCGAAATCGGTTTGCTGTCCTAGATCGGATGCATTCGGTGAGTTAAGACTAAAAGTGGAAACTAATTTGGGGAATGTGGTGGCAGTGGCCTGTATATTGCAAAATAAAGACCATTGATTTTTCTGTTCTCCCCCGGGCAGCCGTGATTCTCATATATTGGCTGTACCTCTGTCTCTAGCCCTACACAGCCCTCTTGGGGGAATGGCATTAAAACTGATTTGATTGGGTTGATGATCGCTGTGGCTCTGGGTTTAAGAACCAAGCTAAAGTCACTCTTGACTACAGGAGCCCAAAACGCATCAAATCTGAAGTGAGTGGGCTGGATGAGGAAATTTCCCTCCTTCTGCTGCCTCCATTGTTACTTGAAATGTAATAGGTCCAGCACAAGATAAAGCACTCTGAAGAAAATATTTAACAAAATTTAAGCCCCAGAAACAGTGTTTTCTCTCTGTCGTTCATTGAGAAATTCAGACTTTAGTTGGGACTTCTCAGGATGTTTTAGTTGGAGGAGAAAAAATATGTATTAAGGCCCTTAGGAAATATCTTGGTTGGCGTGGTCTGTCTGCAGTGGTAATTGACATGGACAAGACAAAAAATACTTAGTTAATTGAAGCTAAGGAACAATTGCTGAGGGACATCATCAGTTGTCATCATCATCTATACACACTTCTTCTTCTCTTAACTCCATCTTTAATACTTACTGCAGCTTCTGATCAAGAATCTGAAGAATGAGATCACCAAAAAGGTACAGGTGCCCAACTGTGATGAGATCTTCTATGCTGGCACAGGCAATCTCCTGCTTCGAGATGCGGACTCTATCACACTCTTTGACGTACAGCAGAAGCGGTAACATATCAGGTGCCCCTAAGCAGACAGCCATGTAGTTGGGGAGAGTGGACATCTTTAGTGGGAACCTTTTTTCCCCAAGTGAGTTTAGTTTGTCTTGTGGCTTGGCCACTTCTTGTGCTCCAAGACTCTTTGTAGTAACTTTTCCCTTCTGTGATCACTCTCCATTCTGCACGTCCACACTAGCATTACAGTGAGATTCTTGGTTATTTAATCTGTTTTTACAGTACTCACCTGAACAAAGCGTGTTCTCAGAGCTTGGAATGAGAGAGACACAGAGATTAATAACATAGTTCCTATATTTAAAGGAGCTTACAGTCCAGTGGTGAAAACAGACATACACAGATTCCCTAATAATACAAGGAAATGAGGGAGAGGGGGTTGAGGAAGGGGTAAGTGCACAATGTGAGCCAAAACGTTTAAGTCACTGAGCTACTATGTAGGAATTACATTAAGTATTTTATGTAATTAGTATTACATTAAGAAATTGGGGTTTACATTAATTAGAGGGTGCAATTGATGTAGATCAAAGCCTGAGACAAGGGAAATAGATCCATTCATGTTTGCACATCTCTGTCTATCTCAGGACTCTGGCATCTGTGAAGATTTCTAAAGTGAAATACGTTATCTGGTCAGCAGACATGTCACATGTAGCACTACTAGCCAAACACGGTGAGTCTTCATTATATCCACCCTGATTTAGAGACCATTCCCTCCCACCCCCATCCCTGCCAGTCTACGGCACTTACCCTATCCAACAGAACACTCATGCCCTTTGCCTCTTACAGCCATTGTGATCTGTAACCGCAAACTGGATGCTTTATGTAACATTCATGAGAACATTCGTGTCAAGAGTGGGGCCTGGGATGAGAGTGGGGTATTTATCTATACCACAAGCAACCACATCAAATATGCCGTCACCACTGGGTAAGTTAATTATCTGGGATACAGAATGGGAGAAGGCAGCTTCCTGAAATCACTGTCCTGTCATGAGATGTAACCGAAGTCCTCCATGAATTTTCTTCATGGAAAAGCCTTACCTGGCATATATGCGCAAGGGGCATCAGAACATTCTTTTTTCAACTTTTTTAAAATTGAGAAATCTAAAACAAATATAGACAATTACATAAAAAAATAGAATAACAAGTTATGTAGTGAACATCAGCATAACTACCACCCAAGTCAAAAAATAGAACAGTTCCAGCACCCCAGAAGCCCTTTGCCATGTGGTCAAAACCCTCCCTGTTTCCACCAAAAATAACATTCTAGTTCTTACAGTAATTTCTTGCTTGCTTTTCTTTGTAATTTTACTGAACTGTGTTTCTTAATATGATTTAGTTTTGTCTGGTTTTGCCTTCATATAAATGAAATCATACTGAATATATTATTTCATATTTTGCTCAATATTTTGTTTGTAAGATTCATCCATCTTGTAGCTCCAATGTATTTATTTTCATTTTTTATACCACAGTTTGTCAGTTCTACTCTTTTAAGGAATATTTGAGTGAATTCTAGTTTTTGGCTTGTATGAACGATGCTCTTAAACATTCTTTTTTACCTGTTTTCTGGGGTACATGTACATACATTTCTCTAGAGTGTATCCCCAGAATAGAATTGCTAGGCCATGGAGTATGCATATCTTCACATTTATTAGGCAATGTGAAACTGCTTTTCTTTTTTTTCTGAAACGGAGTCTCGCCCAGGCTGGAGTGCAGTGGTGTGACCTTGGCTCACTGCAACCTCTGCCTCCTGGGTTCAAGTGATTCTCCTGCCTCAGCCTCCCGTGTAGCTGGGATTACAGGCACACACCACCACGCCCAGCTAATTTTTGTATTTTTAGTAGAGACGGGGTTTTACCATGTTGGCCAGGCTGGTTTTGAACTGTTGACCTTGTGATCTGCCCTCCTTGGCCTCCCAAAGTGCTGGGATTACAGGCATGAGCCACTGCGCCCAGCTGTGAGCTGCCGCGCCCAGCTGTGAAACTGCTTTTCAAAGTGATTGTACCAATTTGCATGCCCACCAGCTTGGTAGAAAAATTTCCTTTCGGGCTTGGCGTGGTGGCTCACGTCTGTAATCCTAGCACTTTGGGAGGCTGAGGCAGGCAGATCACTGGAGGTCAGGAGTTCAAGACCAGCCCGAGCAACATGGAGAAACCCTGTCTCTACTAAAAATAAAAAAAAAATTAGCTGGGTGTGGTGGTAGGTGCCTGTAATCCCAGCTACTCCGGAAGCTGAGGCAGGAGAATCACTTGAACCCAGGAGGCAAAGGTTGTAGTGAGCCATGGTCGTACCATCGCACTCCAGCCTGGGCAACAAGAGCGAAACTCCGTCTCAAAAAAAAAAAACAAAAAATTTCCTTTCTTGTCTTCTTGACAAGTTTGGTGGGACTTATTTTTGTCCATCTGATGGATGTGTAATGGTATCTCCTTGTAATTTTGTTTTGCTGTTCTCTGTTTCCTAATGAGATTGAGCACTTTTTCATCTGGCCATCCAGTAGGATTTCCTCTTATGTGAATTCTGTTCAAATCTGTAATCTGTCTTATATTATCTTTCTTTTTTGCATGTCAGTCCTTTGTCAGGGCTACATGTTGCAAATATCAGTATCTCCTCTTTTGTAGCATGTCTTCTCATTTTCTTTATGGTATCCTTTAATGAACAGTCTTAATTTCAATATAGTTGAGTTTATGAATCTTTATCTTTTATGGATATTAGGTTTCATCCTATTTTAAAAATATTTATTGACTCCCAAATCATAAAGCCATTCTTCTGTATTCTTTTGTAAAAACATTGTAACTTTGCTTTTTATATCTAGGTCTATAATCTACCTGACATTGATTGTTAACGTCTGGTGTGAGGTATAGAAAGCTCAATCCCACTTTTTCCATAAGGACACTCAATTGCCCAGCAGCATTATTGAAAAGACCACTCTTTCTCCATTGTTCTGCAGTCTCGTCGTTGTCATACATAAATCATGTTTTCAAAAGTGCAAGGATATGTGGTCTGTTTGTCTATCTCTGCTCTAATTCCACACTGTCTTAAATAATGTAGCTTTATGATAAATCTTCACATCTGGTACAACTTTTCCTCTGATCCTATTTTGTTTATTTTTTAAAAGTTCTTAGGGTATTTTCAAGTAAATTTTGCCTTTTCACGTATGTTTTGTTGTTGTTGTTGTTGCTGTTTTGAGATGGAGTCTCACTCTGTTGCCCAGGCTGGAGTACAGTGGCGTAATCTTGGCTCACTGCAACCTCTGCTTCCCAGGTTCAAGTGATTCTCCTGCCTCCCAGGTTCAAGTGATTCTCCTGCCTCAGCCTCCTGAGTAGCTGGTATTACAGGCGCATGCCACCACACCCAGCTAATATTTGTATTTTGAGTAGAGATGGGGTTTCACCATATTGGCCAGGCTGGTCTCGAACTCCTGACCTCAAGCCATCCTCCCACATCGGCTTCCCAAAGTGCTGGGATTACAGGCGTTAGCCATCATGCCCGGCCCTTCATACAAGTTTTTAAAGTAACTTGTGAAATTCCTGGCCCGGCACAGTGGCTCCCGCCTGTAATCCCAGCACTTTGGGAGGCTGAGGCGGGTGGATCACGAGGTCAGGAGATCGAGACCATCCTGGCTAACACGGCAAAACCCCGTCTCTACTAAAAATACAAAAAGCTAGCTGGGCATGGTGGTGGGCGCCTGTAGTCCCAGCTACTCAGGAGGCTGATGCAGGAGAATAGCATGAACCTGGGAGGCAGAGGTTGCAGTGAGCTGAGATCGCGCCACTGCACTCCGGCCTGGGTGACAGAGCGAGACTCCATCTCAAAAAAAAAAAAAAAAAAAAAAGTAACTTGTGAAATTCCACACAAAAAAGTTTGTGGTTTCGTTTGGAATTGCATTAAATCTCTACATCAGTTGGGGGATAACTGTCATCTTTACAGTCCTTACAGTGTTCAATTTCCTAATCTGTGAACTTGGTATAGCAGCTCTTCATTCATTTAGGTCTTCTGAAACATCCTTCAATAAAGTTTTACAGTTTTCTCTATAGAGATCTTGCATTTCTTTGGTTAGATTTATTAGACACTTGATGGTTTTAAAATTCTGTTTGTAAATAGATATCTATTTAAAATTTTAATTTTCTAATTTTGTTGATATTTAGAAATACAGTTAATTCAATTTAAATACAATAAAATCAATTTAAAATTGATTTTATTTTAAGGAATCTTGCTAGACTCTTATCAATTCTAGGATTTATTTGTATTTCCTTTACAAATAATCATAGTATCTGTGGGTAATGACAATTTAGTTTCTCTTTCAAGTACTGTATTTTTCTTGTCTTACTGCACTGACTAGGATCTCCAGCAATGTGGAATTAACATGATGACAGCAAACATTCTTGTCTTATTCCTAACTCAAAGGGTGAACTTTCAGTGTGTTAGAATTATGTGAGCTTACAGTAGATTTTTTAAACGTATATCCCTTTTCTATGAAGGAATTTTGCTATTTCTTTTTGCTAAGAGTTTTTTTTTTTTTTACCTTGAATGAATGTTGAATTTATTTATTTATATCTATTTATTAATTTAATGTAATTTAACTATTTATTTTTAGCAGAGAGTCTCACTCTGTTGCCCATTGTGTAGTGGTACAATCTCGGCTCACTGCAACCTCTGCCTCCTAGGCTCAAGTTATCCTCCCAGCTCAGCCTCCCAAGTAGCTGGGACTACAGGCATATGCCACCATGCCCAGCTCATTTTTGTATTTTTTGTAGTGATGGGGTTTCACCGTGTTGCTGAGGCTGGTCTTGAACTCCTGGGCTCAAGCAGTCGGCCTGCTGTGGCCTCCCAGAGTACTGAGATTACAGGCATGAGCCACCATGCCCAGCCCAAATGTTGAATTTTATTAAATAACCTTTCTGCATATACAGGTTGAGTATCCCTTACCTGACATGCTTGAAACCAGAATTATTTTACATTTCCGATTTTTTTCTGATTTTGGAATATTTGTGTTACTGATTGAACATCCCACATCCAAAAATCTGAAATCCAAACTGCTCCAATGAACATTTCCTTTGAGTGTCATTTCAGTGCTCAGTTTTGGATTTTGGAGCATTTCAGATTTCCTGTTTGGGATGCTCAGCCTGCACTGAGGTAGTCATACAATTTTTCTGCTTTCATTGATTAATGTAGTGAATTAAATTGATTTTTTTATTTTTTATTTTTTATTTTTTTTTGTGACAGAGTCTCACTCCAGGCTGGAGTGCAGTGGCATGATCTCAGCTCACTGCAACCTCCACCTCCCGGGTTCAAGCAATTCTTGTGCATCAGTCTCCCAAGTAGCTGGGATTATAGGCGTGAGCCATTACGCCTGGCTAATTTTGAATTTTTAATAGAGACGAGGTTTTGCCATGTTGGTCAGGTTGGTCTTGAACTCCTGACCTCATGTGATCTACCCGCCTCGGCCTCCCAAAGTGCTGGGATTACGGATGTGAGCCACTGTACCTGGCCAGTTTGATTCTCTTAAAAAGTTACATCTTTATTCTGTAAGATCTGTAGTGATATCCCCTTTTTCATTCCTATTGTTTTCTTTTCTCTGAATTACCCTGATGAGAGGCTTATCAATTTTATTCAAGTTTTGCCTTCAATGAACTTCTGTACTGTATTTTTGTTTTCTATTTAATTTCTACTATTGGCTTCATTATTTTCTTCTAAGTACTTTCTTTGGTTTAAAAAGAACAGTAAATTTTTTGAGATGAGTGCTTGTTAATTTTTAGTTTCTCCTAATATATGCATGTAGAACCCAATAATTTTTAGTATTTCTTCTAATGCAGTCTGTAAATTATCTGTCAAGTGTTGCATTAGCTATATTGACAAACTTCAATTTGCAGTCTGTTTACTATTATTCAGATCAAAATACTTTGTTTTTTATTATTTCTTTTTCAGAACTCTTCACATCTACCTCTCTTCTACTTTCAGTTATAGATTATAAAGGAGTTACCTGTCCATAATCACCTACTGATTATATATCAGAACTTAAGATTTAACTTTTAGGTCTGATTCCTATAGCCACGTCTGTTAGTCATCTTCTAGGATAATAGCATATAAAGATCGTGCCATCTACCCCATCGTAGAAAGAATACCATAAATTTGGCATTTAGTTCTGCTCTTTTTTGAATCACTTCCCATCTATATCATTGTTCAAATGGCACTTGACAAAAGACCATTTCCTAGGTTTGTTCCATTTTCTTCACAGGATGGATTTTCCCTCTCACTTACTGAAAGTTGTGCCCTCTACTGTCTGTTCTTAGGGACCACGGGATCATTCGAACTCTGGATTTACCTATCTATGTCACACGAGTGAAGGGCAACAACGTATACTGCCTAGACAGGGAGTGTCGTCCCCGGGTACTCACCATTGATCCCACTGAGTTCAAATTCAAGCTGGCCCTGATCAACAGAAAATATGATGAGGTATGAAGTGAGGATGCAAACTAGAGTATTAAGAGAGGCAGCACTCTTTTTTTTTCTTTTCCTGTAAGTGATGTCTACTTCTTGCCCGACCCCACCCCAAATGTCTAGGTACTGCACATGGTGAGGAATGCCAAACTAGTAGGCCAGTCTATTATTGCTTATCTCCAGAAGAAGGGCTATCCTGAAGTGGCACTGCATTTTGTCAAGGATGAGAAAACTCGCTTTAGTCTGGCACTGGAATGTGGAAACATTGAGGTGAGAGGAATATGGTCATCAGCCCCATATTGTCTTAGAGGTGAGAGGGTTAGAGTGCCATTGGGAGGGCATTATTCTGGGCTTGCTTCTTTAGCCAGAATAATGAAATTTGGGATTTTTTTAGTTGTTACATTGAGCCATCTTCCTGTTGCTATTTGCCCATCTCTACTTTTATCTGCCTCCGCTTCTGCCACAGCATTTCTATTTTTGTCAACTTCAATTAGTGTGAATTCAGTAACTTCTAGGATAAAAGCAAGATGGCATGGAATTTGAAAATCTTATTATTTCCTTGACACTTGATCTTGCTGACTGGCTACTTAGATGAAAGAGTACTTACTAAGCGTTGGGGCCTAGAATGTATAGGCATTGTTTTCTAAGGTGAAAAGGGTTTAGGAAAATGTTTTTCAGTTCTGAACTTCTTC
The DNA here is from genome assembly GCF_009828535.3 of Hylobates moloch. Taxonomy (NCBI): domain Eukaryota; kingdom Metazoa; phylum Chordata; class Mammalia; order Primates; family Hylobatidae; genus Hylobates; species Hylobates moloch. The sequence continues at coordinate 95,114,270 of NW_026652280.1, forward strand.
CTAGTAGTATTTCTTCTGTCTTTGCTTAAAGCCCCTGTGGATCTTCAAACCTGGCAGGTAGGAAGTAAGGTAGCTAAGCAAGAACTGGCTCTATGGAATCAGCAACTGCTAGGTGGTTTTGTTGTAAAAGTAAATTTCTGGGGAGGAGGAGGATAATGTGATGTGATTATTTCTATCCCTGTATCCAAAGGGGTCCTATGTGTTCACTGGATTTTCTTTTTTTTGAGGCGGAGTCTCGCTCTTGTTGCCCAGGCTGGAGTGCAATGGCATGATCTCAGCTCACTGCAACCTCTGCCTCCCGGGTCCAAGCGATTCTCCTGCCTCAGCTTCCCGAGTAGCTGGGACTACAGGCGCGCACCATGATTCTCAGCTAATTTTTTTTGTATTTTTAGTAGAGACAGGGTTTCACCATGTTGGCCAGGATGGTCTTGAGCTCTTAACCTTGGGATCCACCTGCCTTGGCCTCCCAAAGTGCTGGGATTACAGATGTGAGCCACCACACCCAGCCGATTTTCAGTGGAATTAGACTAAAAGCTAGGAGTAATTGAAAGTATAGGAAGTTCTTCGGGAAATTTATATAGACACAGATGCTTTGCAGAGTCCTTGGTTTTGAGTCACATTGTCCTTCAACCTGTTAACACGACCCTGGGGATTCTTTAGATTGCTCTGGAAGCAGCCAAAGCACTGGATGACAAGAACTGCTGGGAAAAGCTGGGAGAAGTGGCCCTGCTGCAGGGGAACCACCAGATTGTGGAAATGTGCTATCAGCGTACCAAAAACTTTGACAAACTTTCCTTCCTGTATCTTATCACTGGCAACTTAGAAAAACTTCGAAAGATGATGAAGATTGGTGAGGCCCTCAAACTAAGGATGGGAAGAAGGGTTCTTGGGGGAAGGAGGAAGGTGAATAAAGGAGAAAGAGAACTTAAGAGAAAAGACCTAACTTAGTGTCTCTTACTTACTTGGTGCAGCTGAGATCAGAAAGGACATGAGTGGCCACTATCAGAATGCCCTATACCTGGGTGATGTGTCAGAGCGTGTGCGGATCCTGAAGAACTGTGGACAGAGTAAGTATCTGGGACTTGCCAGCTTTTTCAGGGTCTGAGAAGGTATTTTTCTGTTTTTGTTGAGTTAATCTGTGTATAGTGGTGAGGGATTTCTTTTATTGTGCATTTTTTTTAGGAGAGACAACATGCTCCTACTGTGCTTAGAAGATTTTCTTCAAAGCGAAAGGGAGGTGCAGCCAGAATATTCAGTCCAGCCAAACACCCTTAGGAGAACAGTTATTCATGGGGGAGATAGGAGGTTTTAAAAGGTCTTGAGCAGATGCCCTAGTAAATGCACTTGGTTGGATGCCATTAGAATTTTATTCTTTATTTTCAGTTTGGAGGTTTCACTCATTTATTCATGGATATAGTCAAGGGATATTTTCTGAGAACCCACTGTATACCAAGCATTATATTAGCATTTGAAATACATTAGGGAACAAGCAAGGTGGAAGATGAGGTTTGGACCAAGGTGCTATTAGTGGAGGGGTGAGCAATGGTCAGATTCAGGATATATTTTGAAGGTAGAAATAACATGATTTATTGCAGTAACTAGATTTGAGATGTAACAGAGAGGAGTCAGGAATATCCAAGGTTCTCAGCACTGATGGATAGGTCTCAAAGATAAGCAGCTATATTAGTTCTCTATTTCTGTGTAACAAATTATCCCCAAGTTTAGTAGTTTAAAACCACAAACATTTATTATTTCACAATTTGTGGCATGGCTTAGCTAGGTGCCTCTGGCTTAGGATCTCTCATGAGGCTATAGTCAAAGTGTTGGCCAGAACTGCAGATATCTGAAGACTCACCAGGGAGAGAATCTACTTCTGCACTCACTCAATGGCCATTGGCAGCCCCCATGTCCTTGCTCCCTGTTGTCTAAGAAACATTAGTTTCTTTTCGTGTTGACCTCTCCATAGGAGTTTGTAACATGGTAGCTAGTTTCCCTTACAGCAAGTGAGCAAAAGAGGGCACCCCAAGATAGAAGCCACAATCTTTTTAACCAGATCTAGGAAGTAACATCCCATGACATCTGCCATGTTCCATCCATTAGAAGCTATTTGATAAATCCAGCTCACATTTAAGAGGCAGGTATTTTGCAACAACTTGAATACCAGGAGTCAGGGATCACTGGGGGGCCATTTCAGAGGCTGCTTACCACAGCAACATGCATTTGGAAATGTAGCTATACCACAAAGTCTGTTTTCTCTACAGAGTCCCTGGCCTATCTCACAGCTGCTACCCATGGCTTAGATGAAGAAGCTGAGAGCCTAAAGGAGACATTTGACCCAGAGAAGGAGACAGTGAGTCTTTATTTACATGATTGTCTCTTATTACAGGATTAACTCTAAGATCTTAGAACAATTTAAAATTATGAATGTCACTCTCCCACCTGGTTACCAGGAGAGGCAGAGAAACAAATGAGACCAAAGGAGGCTCCATAACTTTCCTTACGTGACTTCCAAGTGCTATTTGTTTTAAGCCTCTTTTCTTCTACTATTCAGATCCCAGACATTGACCCTAATGCCAAGCTGCTCCAGCCACCTGCACCTATCATGCCATTGGATACCAACTGGCCTTTATTAACTGTATCCAAAGGATTTTTTGAAGGCACCATTGCCAGCAAAGGTAAGTACCTATTTCTCCCATAGCACTTTTGTTGTTTGTTTTGTGAAGAACTGTCCTAGAGAATACCATTAGCATTTAGTTTAATCTGTCCTTTTTTTCTGCATGAAGCCTAATGGAATATTGAAATGCCAGTCATTTATGGTGCAGTCTTAAAAACTTAAAATAGCATTTTCAGGTCATTAAAGAAAATTTGGAAAATAGGGAGAAAAAAAGGGATCCCTCTACTACCATCAATAACTTCGGTTAATATTTTGGTGTATTTTCTTAGGTTTTACTATATAGGTAGTCATGTTCTTTGTTCAGTATTTTATCATTCATGACATACAATCTTAAAGGTACTAATTCAACTACCTGTAATTCCGGTATGTGGGTATAGGCAGATGTGTGCTATCACCCTCCACCACTTCCACCCTTAACCTCCTCCTGTTTTCTTGGTCTCCTAGTTCATTTCACGTGAGTAAGAGCCTAAACAGACTCGTGAGCATTTTGTGCCTAACCCCACTCTTTCCTCCACCTCCTCTATCTACCCTATGCCTGATGCCCTGTACACATTGTAGTGGTGGTAGCTTAGCAAAGCTCTCAGGAAGAAATTCAAGAGTTGGTTGCCAAAGGCTGGTAAGTACAAATTATTTAAGAGCCAGCTTTTCGTAGCAGCAAGGCCAGTTCCTTCCATCTGTCTTCTATTCCCTCCCTCTGTGAAAGCTACTGCAAGTTAGCATAACATATATACCACAAAAATAAATAATACACAAAAATAAATAATAAGTAGGCAGAAGCTTGGCACCTGTTTTTGAAAGGATTTAACCTGCCTACAGAAAAGGCCATATCTCAGACTTGCTGTACTATAACCAGTTCCGTTCTGTTCCTTCCCTCTGTAGGGAAGGGAGGAGCACTGGCTGCTGACATTGACATTGACACTGTTGGTACAGAGGGCTGGGGAGAGGATGCAGAGCTGCAGTTGGATGAAGGTAAAAGTGCTGTTTTAAGACTGTTCTGGGGCGATGGACACCTTGGATTGGGACTGGGTTGTGGGTAGCTCTGCAGACTTCCAGGCCATGAAACGAACTAGGATTGATTTTACTTCCTTTGGCTAAGATTATGCCACTGCCCAAATCTGTTCTGAGCTTGAATTTTCCTTACAGATGGGTTTGTGGAGGCTACAGAAGGTTTGGGGGATGATGCTCTTGGCAAGGGACAGGAAGAAGGAGGTGGCTGGGATGTAGAAGAAGATCTGGAGCTCCCTCCTGAGCTGGTATGTGGAATTTGTACCCTTAGAAGGTTCTCTCCATGTCTCCCTGTGGAAGCCAGAGGCCTTATTGTCCCCTACCACTATCCTAAGGTCAGCCCTTCTGGGAAGGGGACCCACCTTCTAGTCTGATGCTTATCTCCCATTTGAAAGAAGGAAGATGGCTGGGCACGGTGACTCATGCCTGTAATCCCAGCACTTTGGGAAGCTAAGGCAGGACAATTGCTTGAGCCCGGGAGTTCCAAGACCAGCCTGGACAACATAGCAAGACCCTGTCTCTATTTTAAAAAGTAAAAGAAGCAGGAAGAATGAGAGAGTCAAAGTTAGTGGCCTTGTCACTTCCATCTATCCTGATATGCTCAAAGAGGAGAGGATGTAGGACTTATCTCTAATCTGATGCTCAACTCTCATTTGAAAGAAAGAATGAGGTAATCAACGTTCTGCCAGCAGCAGCTTATGAGAAGGTAGCAAGCTGTTTCATCTGAATTAGAGTTTTTGATATGTCATTTTGTCACTGGTGAGGTGGCTCCTATTTTGGCAGCTTTCTCCCACAACTATCAGCTCTCTTCCTCAGTAGGGGCAGGGAACAATGTAAATGGTTGTGTTCTAGATTCAACAGAACAAAGTGCTTGAATAGCTTAAAAAATTACTCAATTTGGCTGGGCACGGTGGCTCACGCCTGTAATGCTAGCACTTTGGGAGGCTGAGCCAGGCAGATCACTTGAACTCAGGAGTTGGAGACCAGCCTGGGCAACATGGCAAAACCCCATCTCTACAAAAAAAAATACAAAAATTAGCCAGGTGTGGCGACTCATGCCTGTGGTCCCAGCTACTTGGGAGGCTGAGGTTGGAGGATTGCTTGAGCATGGGAGGCAGAGGTTGCAGTGTGCCGAGATCATGCCTCTGTACTCCAGTCTAGGTGACAGAGTGTGACACTGTCTCAAAAAAAAAAAAAAAAAAATTACTCAATACTCAATTTTTGTTTTTCCCCTAGGATATATCCCCTGGGGCAGCTGGTGGGGCTGAAGATGGTTTCTTTGTGCCCCCAACCAAGGGAACAAGTCCAACTCAGGTAAGCAGGAAGAAACCTAGCACGGCAGGGATGAGTGGCTAATACTCGATTAGTATATAACAAGTGTTGGCTACTTTTCTACTATAGTTACAGAGGAGAATAGAGAAGGGACAAAGTTTCACTTGGCTTGGGTTTTTTTGTTTCTTGTTAGATCTGGTGTAATAACTCTCAGCTTCCAGTTGATCACATCCTGGCAGGCTCTTTCGAAACAGCCATGCGGGTAAGTAACCTTGGCTTTTCCTCTTGAGTGTGCCTAGCCCAGGGTCCCAGGGAGATGGTTGACTCATTTTAATCAAGTGAAATTATCCTACCCACAAGGGCAAAGGTGTATATTTTTCATGAAAACTCTTTATCTTTGTTAAGTATACTTGCCTTCCTGTTATCTGCCTTCCACTTGGCCTAGTAATCTCTTAGGGCAGATCCTTCAGTCATCTTCCACCCATTTATAGCTTGCTTTCTGGCTCACATCAGTGAGATAAGTACCCCTTTCCAAGCAGGGGTCTGTTTTGAACACTAAGCCAGTATCGTTATAACAACAACAATAATGGTAACACTGCAATAACTGCTAACATTTATTTAATGTTCACTGTGTGCCAGGCACTATCCTAAACACTTTAATAAGTATTATTAAATGAGGTAGGTCTTACAATTAAGTATATTTTACTGATGAGGAAACGTGAACAGTAATTTCCTTGGGCAAGGTAATAAAAAGTAGCTTTTTATGCAGCAGGGCCAAAATCCTTGTTTCTTTCCTTCTGTTCCAGCTCCTTCATGACCAAGTAGGGGTAATCCAGTTTGGCCCCTACAAGCAACTGTTCCTACAGACATATGCCCGAGGCCGCACAACCTATCAGGCTCTGCCCTGCCTACCCTCCATGTATGGCTATCCTAATCGCAACTGGTAAGGCCCCTTGCTCTTTGCTTTCATCTGTTCCAAGTTGTGGTCGATATTTCAGATGGTAGCTTCAGTGACATAGTCAGAATTCTCTCAGAGCTAGGGTTTCCCAGTAGAAAAAGATCTTTGGCTTGTTACTCTATGGGGTTGGTTTACACCTGCTGTCATCCTCTTCCCCAGCTACTTTGACAGGAGACAGGAGGGTAGCTATGAGGATGTTTGCCAGAAAAGGAAATTGGGTCCTAGTTGGCTACTGACTATCCTGTCTTCTTCCTACTTTTCCCTTTCCAGGAAGGATGCAGGGCTGAAGAATGGTGTACCAGCTGTGGGCCTGAAGCTTAATGACCTCATCCAACGGTTGCAGCTGTGCTACCAGCTCACCACAGTTGGCAAATTTGAGGAGGCTGTGGAAAAATTCCGTTCCATCCTTCTCAGTGTGCCACTTCTTGTTGTGGACAATAAACAAGAGATTGCAGAGGTAGGAGGGTCTAGCCGCTGTCCCAGTTCTGGGCACTTCCACATTCTTGTCTCTGTATCCTGACCTTCTGCCCCCTCTACAGGCCCAGCAGCTCATCACCATTTGTCGTGAGTACATTGTGGGTTTGTCCATGGAGATAGAAAGGAAGAAGCTGCCCAAAGAGACTCTAGAACAGCAGAAGCGCATCTGTGAGGTAAGATCTATAGGACCCTGAGCACAACAGAGACGTCCTTCCCTTCACCCTTCACTAGGTTTGAATTCTTTAATTTCAAACCCAGATCTGAGTGGGGACGAAGAGAAATTTAGGCCCTTCATTTCTATGAGGGGAGGATACATTTCTTCACCCTACTTCCTCATCTCACCAGTCCTCCATACCTAGGAGGTAGAAGACCTCTCAGCTTTATAGCCCATCATCCTGTGTTGTGTTGTGTTTTTTATGCATGTGTAGCAGCTTAGAAATGACTTCTACCAGGTGTAGCATCAACCTGGCATGTGTTCCTTTTTCTGTCCACCAGATGGCAGCCTATTTCACCCACTCAAACCTGCAGCCTGTGCACATGATCCTGGTGCTGCGTACAGCCCTCAATCTCTTCTTCAAGCTCAAGAACTTCAAGACAGCTGCCACCTTTGCTCGGCGCCTACTAGAACTCGGGCCCAAGCCTGAGGTGGCCCAACAGGTAGATGGAACTCCTTCAGTGACCATAGGGAAGCTAGATCAGCTCTTACATGGAAGGAGCAGACCAAGGTCCTTGCCTCTGAAACAAAGCAATAAATAACAACATTCAACAAAAAGAGCCAACAGAATGCTACCCTCTGTTTACTTCCTGACTTAGTGTTTCCTTTGTTCTTGGAAAATTAATAGTTTATTGAGACATGGCACTCATCTAAGAGTGCCGTGCAACCTAGAATAGCTCCACTGCAGCTGAAAGTAACCCCAGTCCTGTCCTTAAGCTCCAGATATCCCATCACAACCACCACAAAGCTTCACATACACATTTCATTACTCGTGTCCTCCAAATGCGTTCTTTTTGGGTGACGGAAGTCTGTTTTAACCCTTTCTAGGAACTGACCCTGATAATCTCTAGAGTTGGTGGAGGAATGTGGGTCTAGATTATGGAGCCACTTTTGTATTGAGAAGGGGAAAGTTTGATACAATAGGAATGGTGATTGTTAACCCTTCACATATATCCAGTACAGAGGTTGGGACCTCTTTTCACCTAGTACAGTTGTATCTCACATCAACGGAACTACCAAACCATGGTGTTGGGATCCTTTGAGGTGTTGTCTGCAGCTTTCTGTCCTCCTAAATACTCCTTCCTTCCCCTAGACCCGAAAAATCCTGTCTGCCTGTGAGAAGAATCCCACAGATGCCTACCAGCTCAATTATGACATGCACAACCCCTTTGACATCTGTGCTGCATCATATCGGCCCATCTACCGTGGAAAGCCAGTAGAAAAGTGTCCACTCAGTGGGGCGTGCTATTCCCCTGAGTTCAAAGGTCAAATCTGCAGGGTCACCACAGTAAGTACTGTCCTCAATAAATGTATCTAGGATATTGAGCGAAAGGGAAAAAGAAAGAAACATGGTGGTCCTTTTTTTCTTCTTGTGCTTGTCCCCTGCTCTCTGAGGCAGTGACACTGGAGAAGGTAGAGCATCTCCCCACTGCTCTTGGCCAGCCAGTGATGAACACTCCAATACCTGTCTACTGTGCCCATTGAGGGGTATAGGGAATACATTTTCTAGGGTTCTCAACCTTACAAATCTCTAACTTGTTCCTCTGTTTGTTTTTGCACAGGTGACAGAGATTGGCAAAGATGTGATTGGTTTAAGGATCAGTCCTCTGCAGTTTCGCTAAGGCCCCCTTTGGTGCATGGGTCAGTCACCATATGTTCCCCCCAGAGAATGCGTCTATGTCCTCCTTCTAATAGCACCTTCCCCCTGCAGCTACTCTTTGGATTTGGCTCTCTCTACCCTAAAACCTAGTATCTTTCTCTTCTGTGGAAAATCTGAAGGTCTAAACTTGACTTTTTTGAGGTCGTCTCAATTTGACTATAGTTGTACTCATAATTGTCCTTGCCTTTCCAGCTTAATTCTTTTAAGGAACAAATGAAAACTCTGGGCTGGGTGGAGTGGCTCATGCCTGTAATCCCAGCACTTTGGGAGGCTGCGGTGGGCAGATCATCTGAGGCCAGGAGTTTGAGACCTGCCTGGCAAACATGGCAAAACCCCGTCTCTAATAAAAATACAAAAATTAGCCTGGCATGGTAGCATGCGCCTATAGTCCCAGCTACTCGGGAGGCTGAGGCATGAGAATCGCTTGAACCTAGGAGGTGGAGGTTGCGGTCAGCTGAGATCATACCACTTCATTCCAGCCTGGGTGACAGAGCAAGACTCTGTCTCAAAAAAAAAAAAAAAAAAGGAAAACTCTGTGATGGACATTTGTGTAGTAAATCCCTTCAGTATTTATCCCTCCTCTCCCCACAGCAGCTTTCTTTCCTATCAACTAGAAAGGAGCAGGATGTAATAAATACATGTTGGTGTGACTAGGCCACACCAACTCTTAATCATCTCCCATTTTCCTTAGACATTTAAATTCCCAGGCAGGTACCCTCTGTGTACTCAGAAATTTGAAGAAGTTATTTGGTTTTCCAAAATGCACACTGCAGGTTATTGATTTGTTCTTTACAACTATTGTTCTCATATTTCTCACACTAAATAAATCTATGAGAGCTTCTTGACTTGGCCATTTATTTCTCGGACACTCTCATGTTCTTGTTCACCCATGCAGGCACCCCATCAAAGTACATACCTTCCTTCCAGTAATTTTAATTACAAAATAAACATCCACTATTGGAAAAAAAAAAAAAAGCTAGCCGGGCATGGTGGCGGGTGCCTGTAATCCCAGCTACTCTGGAGGCTGAGGCAGAGGATTGCTTGAACCCGGGAGGCAGAGGTTGCAGTGAGCTGAGATCGTGCCACTGCACTCCAGCCTGGGCGACAGAGTGAGACTCCGTCTCAAAAAAAAAGAAAAAAAGTACATATTTTTCATGGATATATATGAGGACCTAAACTGCTGTGAAAATGACAGAAAGCAAGTAGCTCCCTTATTCTGTTTTTGATTGCAGCCTTTTATCTCTTGCTAATTATAGCAATATTTATTGAGCACCTGCCATGTGACTGTCACTGTTCTAGATATTTTACATGTAATATACAGATAAAAGAATAGTACTTTATATATATTACAGTGATACAGTGATTACATTAACAATACAATATTTTGCCTGTCATATGCTAAGAATAATTGGATAGAGTGACGTTACTGTGCCTTTGATTAAAATATGTACTTTTTTGCATTTTAAATTCATGTTTTCAATAAATAATGCATATAGTTCAAAAATCAGTAAATATAAAAAGCTATTCTGTGACAAAGCTTTCCACCCTTTCATCAGCCACCCAGTTCCTATCACCTTCCCCTAAACAGGTAACCACTGTTACCAGCTTTCTTACATCCTTCCAGAAATTTTATATATATATTTATATATATATATACACACAAGCAGGTATGACTATGCCATTCTCTATCTCCCTTTGTACACAAATGAAACCATACTATTTAACAATTTTGTACCTTTGTTTTTTCATTTAACATTTTTGGTATTTTCTCATATCAATATATTAGGGAGCTTCACTTTGTTTTTTACTTCTCTTCATACTATACGTTGTATTTTTTAGCTTTAAGAGTTGCTTTTTTAAACAGCATCCCTAAACTAAGGCTGCCTTCTCAAAAATGTACATACTACTAATGAGACCATGCCATTGCACTCCAGCCTGGAGGACAAGAGCGAGACTTCGTCTCAAAAAAAAAAAAAAAAAATGTACGTATTAGCCGGGCGTGGTTGCTCACGCCTGTAATCCCAGCACTTTGGGAGGCCAAGGCAGGCAGATCACCTGAGGTCAGGAGTTCGAGACCAGCCTGGCCAACATGGTGAAACCCTGTCTCTACTAAAAATACAAAAATTAGGCCGGGCGCGGTGGCTCACGCTTGTAATCCCAGCACTTTGGGAGGCCGAGGCGGGCGGATCACGAGGTCAGGAGATCGAGACCACAGTGAAACCCCGTCTCTACTAAAAATACAAAAAAAAAAATTAGCCGGGCGTGGTGGCGGGCGCCTGTAGTCCCAGCTACTCGGAGAGGCTGAGGCAGGAGAATGGCGTGAACCCGGGAGGCAGAGCTTGCAGTGAGCCGAGATTGCGCCACTGCACTCCAGCCTGGGTGACAGAGCGAGACTCCGTCTCAAAAAAAAAAAAAAAAAAAAAAAAAAAAAAAAACAAAAATTAGCCGGGCATGGTGGCGCGAGCCTGTAGACCCAGCTACTCAGGTGGCTGAGATAGGAGAATCACTTGAACCCGGGAGGTGGAGGCTGCAGTGAGCCAAAATTGCGCCACTGCACTCCAGCCTGGGCAACAGTGAAACTCTGTCTCAAAAAATAAAGCCAATAGAGATGCCTGTTGATAGACAAGTTTTCTTTTTTTAACGTGCTTGTTACAACTATAGCCATATTGGAGATACACATGTAAGCAGTTTGAATGAGAAAGTCTGGAATAAATTATGTTGCAGGTGTTGGGGAAACAGGTTTATCAGGAAAGGATTTGATTACGGAAGTTTGGAATTGTAAAGGACTTCAAAAGTGATTTAGTGGCAGAATTGGGGCTGGAATTTAGGCTTTCTAACTTAACAGTTCATAATCTTTTTATCCCAAAACACACTACTTGTGGTTGGAAGAAAACAGGTTTTGCGCAGATAAGATTTTACAAGTCTGTGCCCTATCTGTGAAGGACCATAGTAAGTGCTTGATCTGGTGCTTGATGCAGTACTCAAATGTGTGTTTAGGAAGCTAAGAATGAAAGTGATGAGGTGACTTAACACAGGATTTTTTTTTCATTTAAAATTCTTACCTTGTATCATACTTACTGTGTGTATATCTCATCATACCTCCGGCTCACCCACACTTAGCTACCTTACAGCAGGAGGTGGTCCTGATTTATCTCTCTGTCCTCGCTGTGCCCAGAACAAGACCTTAATAATAGATGCTCTCTAAGTGCGAAAACAGATTTGTATGTGAAACAGTTGCTACTTTCTGACATCTGAATAGAACAATTCCAGAGGAGGAAAGGGACGTCTAGAGTTACCTCTATCTGAGCATCCCCCGTGTTCACTCAGTTGGAGGTTGGTTTGTGTGGAGAAAAGGAGATTGGTCAGGGAAAGTAAGTCTATTACTACTACATTCGAATTGCCCTGCTCAGTCCAAGGTCCCAGAGGCTCTCTTAATAACATTGAGTTCTAAGTTCCTGGCCGGCCCTGTGTCCTTTAATCAAACAGTTCTAATAGAGAATAGGAAATGAGAGATGCCACTAGATTGGGCAGACAGATGTGCCTGATTAGGGACTGTGAGAGCAAAGAGTGGCCAATGAGTGCCTACTAAGTTTTAAACCCTAGCCTGGGAGTTGGGCTTTACAGCAGTGAAGACAACAGACGAAAATATTTGGCTTCATGGTGTTTAAATTCTGCAGGGTGGGGAGCGGAGAATAAACAAGTACGGTAGATAGTATGTCAGATACTGTTCAGTGTTAGGAAGAAAAGGAACGGGAATGGCCAAGGAAAGCGTTTCAGAAAAGATAGCATTTGAATGAAACAATGAAGTGAAGCCGGGCCCAGTGGCTCACGCCTGTAATCCCAGCACTCTGGGAGGCCGAGGTGGGCGGATCACCTGAGGTCCAGAGTTCGAGACCAGCCTGGCCAACCAGCCTGGCCAACCAGCCTGGCCAACATGGTAAAACCCCGTCTCTACAAAAATTAGTCAGACGTGGTGGCGCGCGCCTGTAATCCCAGCTACACGGGAGGCTGAGGCAGGAGAATCGCTTGAACCCGGGAGGCCAAGGCTGCAGTGAGCCGAGATGGCGCCACTGCATTCCAGCGTAGGCGACAGAGCGAGACTCCTACTCAAAAAAAAAAAAAATGAAGTGAGAGAAAGTAGTATGTTATGTACCATAATTGTCATCTCAATTATACATGTATAGATTCTGGTTATTTGTAGGCAGTTTGTCTCAATCTGGCCTACTCACAGCTCAGGAAGAGATAATGAAAGAGCTTCGCCAGGTAATTTGGGAAGTTGAAAGAAAGGAGTCCGGGCCTCTAAAACCAGGCAGAAAATAACCCTATCTTATCCCTAATTCTATGTTTCACAGGCGAAAACGGAAAAATACCCGAAACACAAAAACTCAAAGCTTCCTGGCCCTTTAAAAATGGCGGTTCCGCACTGGCCAACAATACCATTGGTTGCCCGAGGCAGAAGAGGGCGGGAGCGAAGGGGTGGAGGGCGTGGCGGCGCCGAGGGGTCCCGCCTCCTACGGCAAGTCGGAGGTAGCAAGATGGCGGCCGCTGAAGAAGACTGTGGTGTCGGGGCCGAAGCGGACAGGGAATTGGAGGAGCTTCTGGAAAGTAAGAGCCCATAGTGGGAAAGGCCCGAAGAGGGCAGGTGTGAGGACCCATTCCGGGGGTTAAGTGAACCTGAGATATTAGGGACGGGGCGGGAGAGGCTCTCCAAAGGTTAAATGGGGGCGGAGAGTCTGACCCCCGAGCCCCCCAAAAATCTCTGGGTCATCCTGCCCCACCCCGGCGACTGGAGCTGGGGAGCTCACCTGGGGTCCCTCAGTGGTCCAGACTGTGGATGTTTCTGCAGGACGGCGTTTCATGATACCTCTCCAAACTCCCCTTTCTTTAGGTTAATAAGTTCTTAAAGTCCGATTTCAGCAGCAGCAACAGCAACAGCAGCAGCATTTGGTTCTTGCTGGGTAGCGAACCACGCACTCACTGGTTGCTTACATTAACTCCTAGCAAGCTCGTGGCCGGTCCTTCTGTGCCTCGTCCTGTCTTCCTTAACACGAAAGACACTTTTCTCCTCCTAGTCCTTTTCTCTTTCTCTCGTTAGGCCCCTTAACGGTTCTTTCATCTTGTCAGTAGCTCAAGCGGACTCCTTTCCCTTATTTTGAGAAACTGAGGATGTGGCGATTTCAGGGGAAAGCAGTTCACCCTCCTGAAAGACGGGGGATGTTTTCTTAGCATTACTGTCCACTCCCCTGTTGGCTTCCTGCCCAGAATGGGGCCAGTGCTCTCTCCCTAGGCCTGGCAAGCAGAATGGTGGTGAGGACACAGGCTTTTCAGGGCAGAGGTGAATTTGTAATCTCTTGCTCAATCACGGAGATGTGGGCAGGCAGAAAAATGAACAGACACCCTGAGGAGTGCCAAGTGACTGTGTAAATTAGTGTACGGTTATCTGCAGAGATCAGGCCAAAGGGAGCTCTAGGAGGTTGTGGGGGAGCACTAAACTGGAGAATAAGAGGAGATAGTTTAATGCCTTACCATGGAGTCTAGTATGTATACAGCTTCTCAGTCTGTGCTGGTACCAGTACCAACAGGAAGCTGGGTGGGATGTCTTGTGCTTTCTCACCAAGTTATTCCTTTTAGAGCTCCAGAGTGAGTTCAGAGAGATGAGGACATCTGTGTTCTCTACTCCTGTTGGGTATTTGTATGGGATTTCTAGGGAATCATTAGGGTGTGGCAAGGGAGACACTATAGATAGAGATGTCTCTGCAGAGCTTTTTAATCCTCTCCTCCCAGCTCTGAGATGGATACTTGTTCCACCTTAAGGGATTTCTTTGCCTTTGCTCACAATAAATTAGGTAATCCAGAAGGAAGTAGGAGGCTCATTGAGGGTGATCTGGGGAGGTGGGGGACTCAAGGAGGAAAATTGAGGAAAGTTGGCAATTTGGAAAATCATATTCCTAATGCTTTGCCCAGAAACCACCCAGCCTTGCTTGCATTCTCATCTGTCGCCAACACACACACCATGTCTCTTGTCTCTGAAGGTGCTCTTGATGATTTCGATAAAGCCAAACCCTCCCCAGCACCCCCTTCTACCACCACGGCCCCTGATGCTTCGGGGCCCCAGAAGAGATCGCCAGGAGACACTGCCAAAGTATAAATTCCACCCCCTTAAGGGATGGGGAGGGGATGGGCATGCAGCCCTGAGCAGAGGTTGGGCAGGCCCCTATGGGCCAGAGGGGAATGGGGTAGGGTACCTTGGCCTCACATTGGTGAGTGCTCTTGCCAGCCTCAGTCCTTGTGAAATAAGGACTTGAGGTTGAGTGGGGGAATCTCAGAGTTCCTTGAAAAAATAGTAGGTTTAAATGGTTGGATTGGTATGCCATCCCATACCCTCCTTCAATGACTGGATGCCTTTTTTGCTATCCTCATTAGGAGCAGTAGTTAGAATGTCCAGTGGAAGTGGGTAGGAGGGAGGTGCATTTCCCATAGCCACTGCCTGTGGCTTCTATCAGAGGCCAGGTGCAGTGTAGTCCTAAGTAAGAGACGCATTTCAGTCACCCTTCCCCCGCAGGATGCCCTCTTCGCTTCCCAAGAGAAGTTTTTCCAGGAACTATTCGACAGTGAACTGGCTTCCCAAGCCACTGCGGAGTTCGAGAAGGCAATGAAGGAGTTGGCTGAGGAAGAGCCCCACCTGGTGGAACAGTTCCAAAAGCTCTCGGAGGCTGCAGGGAGAGTGGGTGAGGAGACCCCAGATACACGGAAATATCTGAACAGACTCTTAAGTCTTTGTTGCCTGAAAACACCAGAATTCTTAGTGAAGTTGATAGCAGTCATGATGTCACAGCCATGGAATGGGTAAAGGCAGTGAGAGAAAGGATGGGAATCCCTGTTAATGAAAAGGGGTGAGATAGGTCGGAAAGTAATAGAAAACATTATTCAAAACTGACCATTTGAAAGGTCACAGTGTTATTGTGGGTATCATCATGGAGAATAAACTGATGCAGAGTCCGTGTATTAAATAGATTTATGAAAAGACTATGAAGATAACCATAGGGTTTTCCAAGATTGGGAGTGATAATGATTCACTAGTAAATGCTTCATATCCAAGCTGGTAACCAGTTCAGTCTAGGCAAGGAAACAAACTCCTAAATGATGTTGGCTTTTTTAATCTCTCCTAGGCAGTGATATGACCTCCCAACAAGAATTCACTTCTTGCCTAAAGGAAACACTAAGTGGATTAGCCAAAAATGCCACTGACCTTCAGGTGAGGAGAAAGTAGTAGGGGCCCACAAGGGGTCCACTCCCAGACATTTCTCCAGGAGAGTCTCAAAAGACAGATGCTTTGAGTATCATCCCAAGTCTGTTGCTGTCTTATTGTTTTGTTACAGGCAAGTTTAGATAGTTTATCTTTGTCACCTGAGAGAGTGGTGAGCATCCCAAGAAAACTGCTCACCTCTTACTTGTCCTATCTAGAACTCCGGCATGTCGGAAGAAGAGCTGACCAAGGCCATGGAGGGGCTAGGCATGGACGAGGGGGATGGGGAAGGGAACATCCTCCCCATCATGCAGAGTATTATGCAGAACCTACTCTCCAAGGATGTGCTGTACCCATCACTGAAGGAGATCACAGAAAAGGTTTGTGAACTTCCATTTCTGCTTTTTCTCTTCATTCTGCATCACATCAACTGATGTGGGCTATTTTGTCTACTCAGAGCCTGCAGAAAGAGTAACTCGAGTATGCTTTTTTTCCTTTATTTATTTGAGGCAGGGAGAGTTGGGGGATGGGGAGAGTTGTGTCTCTGAGAAAATAAAGCTGTCACACTGTATGTTGGGGTATAAGGGGTATAACGTTTGGGGTCTAAGAGGAAATCCTTCAGTTCTAGTTTTCTATAAACTAGTTCAAGACTCTGGGATTGTTGTCTGATCAATCTTGCATTTCTGACTTCATTCCTCCAGCAAGAATTCGGCTGGGCATGGTGGCTCATGCCTGTAATCCCAGCACTTTGGGAGGCCGAGGCGGGTGGATCACCTGAGGTCAGGAGTTCGAGACCAGCCTGGCCAACATGGTGAAACCCTGTCTCTAGTAAAAATACAAAAATTAGCCTGGCGTAGTGGCTCACGCCTGTGATTGCAACTACTCAGGAGGCGGCAGGAGAATCACTTGAACCTGGGAGGCAGAGGTTGCAGTGAGCTGAGATTGTGCCACTGTACTCCGGCCTGGGCGTCAGAGCAAGACTCCATCTCAAAAAGAAAAAGAATTAACTGAGGATTTACTTACTGGCTTTGTGATGTGAACAGTGTAAGAGTAGTTTAAATGATGGTCCCTGCCATAAAAGAGCTTATATGTGTGGTTGTATCATTTTGTTTTGAGACAGGGTCTTGCTCCACTTGGAGCACAGTGGCACGATCTTGGCTCACCACAGCCTCCCCATCCCAGGCTCAAGTGATTCTCCCATCTCAGCCTCCTGAGTGGCTGGGACTACAGGTGTGTGCCACCATGCTTGGCCAATGTTTTAAAAATTTTTTGTAGAGATGAGCTCTCACTATATTGCTCAGGCTGGTCTCAAACTCCTGAGCTCAAGTGATCCTCCCACCTCAGCCTCCCAAAGTGCTGGGATTACAAGTGTGAGCCACCACACCTGGCTAAAGAGTGTATAGTTTTACTGGAGAGATAAAATATAGGAATAGAAGCTTTTCAGTGACACGGGGAAATGTGGGTAAGTGTGTAATGAATAGTACAGACCACGAACGAGTCAGCTGGCCAAGACCTGGGTGGGCCAAATCCATCTCTCTAGCAAATAATGGTTTTTACATGTTTAAGGTCATTTGAAAAAAACTACAAAGAAAATATGCAATAGCCGAGCATAGTGGCTCACTCCTGTAGTCCCAGCACTTTGGGAGGCCAAGGTGGACAGATTGCTTGAGCCCAGGAGTTTAAGACCAGCTTGAGCAACATGATGAAACCTTGTCTCTACAAAATACAAAAAATTTAGCAGTCACAGTGGTGCACACTTGTAGACCCAGCTACTTGGGGAGGCTCAGGTGGGAGGATTGCTTGAGCCTGGGGAGGTCGAGGCTGCAGTGTGGTGGTGATCACACCATCACACTGCAGCCTGGGTGACAGAGTAAAACTCTGTCTTGAAAAAAAAGAAAAAAAAAGACAGAGACCATATGTGGCCCTTGAAGCGTAAAATATTCACTGTCTGGCCCTTCACAGAAGCTTACCAATCTCTGGTGACCATAAATGCTAACATGGCCAGGTGATCTGGTTGGAGTCAGTGCCACTTTTCATGATGAACTTACTTATTTAGCTTTTTGTTTTTCTACGTCCCTTTCACATTTTAATCACATTGTTCTGATTACCCATCCATATCCATTGTCAGTTAATTCTTTTCTACCCATTCTCTCTTTTCTTAGTATCCAGAATGGTTGCAGAGTCATCAGGAATCTCTACCTCCAGAGCAGTTTGAAAAATATCAGGAGCAGCACAGCGTCATGTGCAAAATATGTGAGCAGTTCGAGGCAGAGACCCCCACAGACAGTGAGACCACTCAAAAGGCTCGTTTTGAGATGGTGCTGGATCTTATGCAGCAGGTAAGGCCTCTTGTCTTCTGCCCACTGGTGCTGTCCACTTAGGTGTTCAGTGGAAGAGGTATCTGGGAAGGATGCAATACTGCTAGACCTAGGTGGAGGAGGGATCCTCTCTTGTGATCTCTCTCAGAAGAAATAGATCATTCATTAGATTCCTCTTCTGGATCCTCTGTTGTTTTCTGGGCTTTTCTCTATTTCATGTTCCATTTTCCTTATTTTCTAGCTACAGGATTTGGGCCATCCTCCAAAAGAGCTGGCTGGAGAGATGGTGAGTATGTCTTCGTTTTCCAGATTTTAATCTGAGCCCCCAATTTCCAGAATTCTTTAACCTCTCAGGATTCCACCTAAGTTGATAATTGTGGCTACTGGGGATGGATCTTCACGTCTGTCCTAAAAAATGAGCAATTATCTGAGTCCCTTCATCTCTTCCCCAGCCTCCTGGCCTCAACTTTGACCTGGATGCCCTCAATCTTTCGGGCCCACCAGGTGCCAGTGGCGAACAGTGTCTGATCATGTGAAACACAACACGTTTTCCTCTCTTGAGTCCCAGCTATGGGGAACATCTGGAGTCAGCAGAACCATTGGGACCTGAGGCAGGAGTGTCACCTGCGGGAGAAGTCTGCCCGCTGCCCTCTGTCATCCCATTCAAGATTGTGCCATACCAGCTGAGGTTTTTCCTCTGTCTCTCTAGGAATAGGGTCTGTTTCACAGG
This sequence comes from Hylobates moloch, assembly GCF_009828535.3. Taxonomy (NCBI): domain Eukaryota; kingdom Metazoa; phylum Chordata; class Mammalia; order Primates; family Hylobatidae; genus Hylobates; species Hylobates moloch. The sequence continues at coordinate 95,132,824 of NW_026652280.1, forward strand.
CCATTTCTGTGAACCCTACTCCATTGTGGTTTCTGCCACTATCAAAGTTCCAGCTACCTGCCAGGTGAAGGAAGGCATCCCTTTTGGGGCATGCACTTTCTTTCCTTTCTCAAAATAATGTTATATGTGGCCACACTGATGTTCACCTTTATGCCCAGGGTCTTTGTGCCTTGTCTCTACTCCCTCTCTTGGATCTGGGGAGGAGGGGCAGAGTCCTGGGACTCTGTATTTCTATAGTTCTCCTGGCAGAGCCTTTGAGAATGGGGAGAAACAGCCTGGGCTGGGGCTACAGGTCTGTCATTATGCTCTCTTGCCTTCAGACAGACCATTCTGAATTCTCTAAAGGGAAAGGGCTTTTGCATCTAATCACAATAGAGTTGAAAGAGAGGCCTCAGGATTCTCCTCTCTCTAGGTGCTGAGCCCTCACCTCCCTGTTCCAGCCTGAGAACTCAAATTGTTACCCTGCTTCCTACAATGCTGTGTGATATGGGTGAACCCAGCCCCTGACCTTTCTGTATCCCCTGCCTGTCCTCCCTCTTACCTCCTCTCTTTTTTAAACACCTGTTTATCTCAACCTTTTTGAGCTCAAGCTGTGATAAAGAAGGGCCCATCCTATTTCCCCTCATCTAGTCCATCTACCATTCTCCCTGACTCCCCGTCTTCCTGGCAGACACAAATGAACCCAGTGTCAGGTCTAGGAAATTAATGGCTGTTCTTCCCCAGATACATTCTGGCTTATTTGAGATACATGATTCTCTTAGAATCCTGTCCCTTGGTTCAGGAAAGTAGCTTGGAAAAGGAGTAGGGGTATAGCTTGGGTCCCTTTTCCTGCAAGGCCCCATGGGGCAGAATATAATAAATATTCTGAGTGGGGAGTGTGGCCTATTTTTCATTCAGGTCTTTTTCTGATCTTCCTCAGCTTCCGTAAGTTGCAGAGTGAGGTATATTAGGAGACTAGTTCTACACAATATTGTAATGCTGGGTTCCATCAACACCCACCTTCCACAACTCAGTCTGCACCTCAGTTGGCAAAGGAGACTGGATGGCCATCTTTCCTCATGTTCCCTTGAGTATTTCAATGTAGAAACCCCTTCAAGTGGTATTATATTTTAACCTTTTACATTATTGTTATTAATGTTAGTAATATATTGTTATGTTTTCTAAATTATTTTTCTTTGAGCTGACGTGGCTTTTTTTCTGTGGCTCCCAGTGGGTCTATGGACCTTGGCTGACATATGTTGGTAGATATTCTGGTCAGCCCAGCTGGCTGTCCTGGTTCACTCAGAAGATGTGTCTCTCCAGAGCAAACTCACATTCATTATGAGTCACTTTGAGCTTCTGACATGTCACTTGCCCCAAGGTTAAAACTTTTCACCCCTTGAAGACCTTACATGTTTTATGGTATTGGTGAGGAAGGAAACGTTCTTAAGGTCTCAGGCTATTTGGGAAATTCCAACTCCTATACCTTACCAGAGCATGGAAGAGCCCAGATCTGAATGTAAAACGTCTCTGTTCTGCCAGAGATGGAGAAAGTACAGCTATACTTGCGATATAGTCATGGGGCTTGAGTGTCACTATTTTCTCCTTAAAGCTCCAGCCAAAAACTGGAGAAGGATAGAGAGGAAGAGGGAAGAACAAAAGAGCCCTTCTCTATGAACCTTGTGCCTTCTGTCCTGCCAGTTTTCTTTTACAGATTCTCACTTCTGCTAGCCTAGCCAGGGCTTACTCCAGGAATCTAAATAGATGCCCTAGTCCACTTTATCTTTGTTCCCAAGGCACTCATTTTTATTTTGATTTTGATTGAATGTGAGCAAGTTGACCTCAGGTCACACTTTGTTCCAAAAACTTTTGGAATTATTCCAGGACTTATGGTGGAGGTATGGTACTCTAGGGCAGTCTTTCTCAAACTATGTTTGGTAAAGGACCAGGTTTTTTGTTTTCCAGTCCTTCACTTATCAATATGCATTCCTATTGCCCATGACAGGTATGGAGTTCCCACTGTGTGCTGCCCACCCGGCAAGTTTGACAGCACCCAAACTGGCCAGACTGTTCTGTAGGTTAAGTCCATTGATCATGTACTTGGATATCGCAGCAACATTAAAATGCTAAAAAGTTTTTAAACACTCAATTTCTAATTCACCATGTCACAGACTGGTAGAAAAAAAAAAAAAAAAGTGTTCACCAACCAGCACAAGTCTGCAAATCACCTTTGAGTAGCACTGTTTTGGGGCCCTCAGTCTCTCTGAAGACCCTAGCCGAACTGATACCTATCTGTACCTCTTGTTCTCTCCTATTTGAGTTTCACTTCCAGAGAACTTGTTCTTCAGCAAGAATGTGTCACTAGTAAGGACATCTCTAGCATTTCTCTAGCCTTCCTTTTCTGCTGCTCAAAAATAATTACAAAGCGTAGGTTTAAGCTGTATATGAAATATTTATGCGACTCTCAAACTTTAAAGGAGTTGCTCCTTTGTTCCAAAATTAAATGTGTTAGATAAATTTGTGAGTGTATGGGTGGCTTCATGAATTAAGAATTGAATTCATACAGACTTTGTGATAATTGGGACATTTTCCTGTGACTCTGGAAGGTCTTGTCAAAGCCCCATGAGGCAGTTATAATATGATGTTAAGATGGCTTTGGGGAGCTAGGAGAAAACATTGGCCCATATTGAATGAAGTGGAGATGGCAGACCATACAAAAAAGGACCAAAAGACTTAGAGGAAATGGGTATGCAAGAATGAATGTTATATAACACTAGTAAACCCACCAGCTGACTATATACCCCAGAAAGACCTGGGAATTATTTTTTAATAAAGACAATGGGAAAGGCACTGATGAAGGGTTACCAACATCTTTGAGAAATGTAGAAGTGGCTGTCTCTGTAGATTGAAGCTGATACAAGATGTCAAAGAAACTGGTTTCCTAGTAGCAGTGGGGGAATGATAGGATCCTGACATAGCAGAGGCCAGGTGGCAACACTTAACTCTCAGAAGCAAGGTGAGTAAATTTCCTTAAGGGTAGCAAGGTCAAAGTGGAGATGACTAACGGAATGTGAGTGGTCCTAGGAGCGGGATAGATCGGCAACCAAGAAGAGTATTTTATATATAAGGGAGATCAAGAATGGTTGAACAGAAGGCTGAAGTCAGAAACTTCAAAGAAAAGTCCCAATTTCTTTTTTTTTTTTTTTTTTTTGAGACGGAGTCTCGCTCTGTCACCCAGGCTGGAGTGCAGTGTTTCGATCTCCGCTCGCTGCAGGCTCCGCCTCCCAGGCTCATGCCATTCTCCTGCCTCAGCCTCCGGAGCAGCTGAGACTACAGGCGCCCGCCACCACGCCCAGAGAATTTTTTGTATTTTTAGTAGAGATGGGGTTTCACTGTGTTAGCCAGGATGGTCTCGATCTCCTGACTTCATGATCCACCCGCCTCGGCCTTCTGAAGTGCTGGGATTACAGGCGTGAGCCACCGCGCCAGGCCAAAAAGTCCCAATTTCTTGTCCAGTTTTTAAGCCTGAGATAGTTCTTAGAGTCATAAACTATCAATGGAAAGAGCCATTTATCAGTTAATCATTGAGTGGGAAAGCACTGTTCATCCTCTGTTCTCACACCACAATGAGCAACACAGAAGTCTTCTGTAATCACATGTGTGGAATTCCCTCCCCTTAACAAGCAAGTAATTCTGCAGTGGATAGCAGCTGGATATCCTCTAATTTACTTTAATTCTGACACTGTCTACCTGGAGACAGTGTCAGATCCCACAGGTTGACCAATCAATCACCGAGACTGTCTCCCTCAACTTCTGATGTCAATTGCAATTCCTGGGTTATTTTGCCTGTGCTATAAATCAGGGTGTCTACAGCCCCCTCCTTGGGTTTGATTAATTTGTTAGAGTGGCCCACGAAACTTGGGGAAACACTTACTTACATATTTCAGTTTATTTAAAGGATATTACAATGAATATAGATGAAAACATGGCTGGACCCAGTGGCTCACGCTTGTAATCCCAACACTTTGGGAGGCCGAGGTGGGTGGATCACCTAAGGTCAGGAGTTCGAGACCAGCCTGGCAAACATATAGTGAAACCCCGTCTCTACTAAAAAAATACAAAAATTAGCTGGGTGTGGTGGTGCATGCCTGTAGTCCCAGCTACTTGGGAAGCTGAGGAAGGAGAATTGCTTGAACCGGGGAGGCAGAGGTTGCAGTGAGCTGAGACTGTGCCACTGCACTCCAGCCTGGGCAACAGGCAGAGCAAGACTCCATCTCTCAAAAAAAAAAAGATGAAAAGATGTATAAGGCAAGGTTGCAGAGCTTCCATTCCTTTTCTGGGCATGCCACCATTTAGGACAGTGGTCCCCAACATTCTTGGCACCAGGGACCACTTTCATAGAAGACAAGTTTTCCACAGACGGGGGTGGGGGGATGGTTTGGGGATGAAACTGTTCTACCTCAGATCATCAGGCATTAGCTAGATTCTCATAAGGAGCACACAACCTAGATCCCTCGCATGTGCAGTTCACAATAGGGTTTGCACTCCTCTGAGAATCTAGTGCCACTGCTGATCTGACAGGAGGTGGATCTTAGGCGGTATTGCTGGCCCACCTGCCACTCACCTCCTGCTGTGAGGCCCAGTTCCTAACAAGCCATGGACTGGTACTGGTTCGTGGCCCAGGTGTTGGGGACCCCTCATTCTAGAAACCCTCATGTGTTTTACATCTTGGAAGCTGTCTAGATCTTGTCTTTTTGAGTTTTTATGGAGGCTTTATATATAGGCATGATTGGCTGAACCATTGGCCATTGGTGATTAATTTAAAATTCAGCCCCTCTGTCCTCCCTAGAGGTTTGGGGGTGGGGTTGAAAGTTCCAACCCTCTAATACTGCTTTGGTCTTTCTGTTGACTGACCACCATCCTGAAGCTACCTAGGGGATGCCAACCATCAGTCAACTCATTGGAATACAATAAGACATCACTTTGAAGATTTTAAGGATTTTAGAAGTTACATTCCAGGAAAAGGGATTAAAGACCAAATATGTATTTTACAATATCACAACCAAACACTGGGAAAAGAATATGCAGATGTTTTTGACTTGGGAAACAGGGTTACAGGGTCTGAGTTGGCATTGATACCCAGGAACCTGAAGTACCACCAGTGTCTTCCCCTCTCAACACTCCCAACCCTGCTCTCACAGTGGGTCCAAAAACTCACATTATGATAATTTCCCCCATTTCCAAATGTATAATCAGAATGAACATGTTTAGCAGTTTTGGCAGAAAGGCCATGCTCCTGAAACTGCACCCCCACCTCTGCCAAGATAGTAAATATACTGTATTCTGGGGAAAATGGCAGAGATTAGTTCAACCCTTAAAGACTTAAAGGTTGTAGGGGTGTTGTCTCCATTATAGTCACATTCAGTTTCAGCTGTTTGACCTGTGCAAAAACTAGATGGCCTATGGTGAATAACAATGGAATACTACAAACTTAAGCAAGTAGCAGTCCCAATTGCAGTGCTGTGTTGGATATGCTTTCTTTACTGGACAAAGTAACAGCCTCTTGTATAGGTATATAGCTGCTAATCTAGCACAGGGATCAGCAAACTACAGCCCATAGGCCAAATCTGGTTCATTACCTGTTTTTGCAAATCAAGTTTTATTAACATGCAACTATCATTTATTTACATATTGTCTGTGGATGCTTCTGTGCTACAATGGCTGAATGTAGTAGTTGCAACACAGACCATATGGCCTGCAAAATTGAAAATATTTACTATGTGGCCTGGCGTGGTGGCTCACACCTGTAATCCCAGCACTTTGGGAGGATCACCTGAGGTCAGGAGTTGGAGACCAACCTGGCCAACATGGTGAAACCCTGTCTCTACTAAAAATACAAAAATTAGTTGGGCATGGTGGCGTGTGCCTGTAGTCCCAGTTACTTGGGAGGCTGAGGCAGGAGAATCACTTGAACCTGGAAGGTGGAGGTTGCAGTGAGCTGAGATTGTGCCATTGCACTCCAGCCTGGATGACAGAGTGAGACTCCATCTTAAAAAAAAAAAAAAAGTTATACAAATCAGGTATTAAGGATATGTTAATCAGACCCAACAACCAAGCAGTGTCAAGTACTCTGGATTCCTTGGTTAGACATACATACTCAAGGTGATGGGGGATAAATGCTGCAAAGATGCAGGGGCCTGCGACATTGGTGAAATTTTTAGTTCAGTGGTCTGAAGCATTCTGGAACATCACCTCTAAATTAAAGTACAGGTTATTGCAGGCCTCTTATGGTTTCGGAGGCAGCATATTCTGCACTTGGGGATGCAAGAAACAGCTCTGCAACAGGTCCAGGGGGGCCATATCACCTGGAAAATTCCATTGTATTAGAGGTATCTGTGGTAGGAAAAGAGACTGTAGATTCTTTGATAATACCCAATAGGAGGGAGGGTTCCAGCCCAGACCTCCAGGATTCTGGAGTAAGGTGATGCCATTTTTAGCAGAAAAAGTTTTACCATTTGAAATGCATTTTCTGGCTTGCTGTTAGGCCCTGGAAGAGACTCAGTGCCTGACCATGAGATACCAAGTGAACATGTGACCAGTTGCCCATATAACCAGCTGGTTATCATTAGACCCTCCAAGTCATGAGATTGGGTGTATACAGCAGCAAGCCATCTTACAGTGGAAATGGTACATTTGGGAAGAAGCCCAGGCAAACTTAGTGGCACAAGTAAGTTAAATTGAGCAAGGGGCCCCAGCACTCCCCTGTCACCTACCTCTGGTGCACTGATTCCTTTTTCTTAGCTCATGCCTCTGGCCATACAAAAATTCCTTCAACCACCTCACAAAGGAGGGAAAAATCTAGGCCTGGTTTATGGGTAGACTGCCCTGTTATGTTGGGGTAAGCCAGATGGACTACAACTTCTCACTGAGACCTACTCGGGTGGTTCTGAAAGACAATGATGAGGGAAATCTTAACGTGTAGGGCTTCAGGCAATGTACTTGATCATTTCCTTTGAGAAAAAAAAGTGGCTGGAGATAAAGTTATACAAGAACTCATGGTCAGTGGCTTTGCTGGTCAGGGGCCTGGAAGAAACAAGATTTAAAAATGGGTGACAAGGTTGGATGAAGAGCATTTGGATGGGTCAGTGAGAGTGTAGCCTATTAAAGCATTGCCAGCAAAGGACTAAGTAACCAGATGGACAGGATGTTTTTTTTTTTTTTTTTTTTGAGAGACAAAGTCTCACTCTTGTCACCCAGGCTGGAATGCAATGGTAAGATCTCAGCTCACTGCAACCTCCGCCTCCCAGGTTCAAGTGATTCTCCTGCCTCAGCCTCCCTAGTAGCTGGGATTACAGGCGCCTGCCACCACACCCGGCTAATTGTATTTTTAGTAGAGATGGGGTTTCACCATGTTGGACAGGGTGAATTTATCAGGACTACCTCAGCTGTCCCAGTGCTTGCACAGTGTACTCATGAATAGAATCACCATGGTGGCAGAGATGGAGGCTACTCATTGGCCTAGAAACATGGACTCCTGTCACCCAAAGCTGACCTAACTACTGCTATTGCTGAGTGTTAAACCTGTCAGCAACAGAGACCAATGCTGAGCCCCCAGTTCAGTACTACTGAAGGAGAACAACCAGACACTTGATGGTGAGTTATTACACTGAACCTTTTCCATTTTGGAAAAGGCAAAAATTTATCCTGACCTGGGAGGCGGAGGTTGCAGTGAGCCGAGATCGCACCACTGCACCCCAGCCTGGGCGACAGAGCGAGATTGCATCTCAGAAAAAAAAAAAAAATTCCGGCCGGGCGTGGTGGCTCACGCCTGTAATCCCAGCACTTTGGGAGGCCAAGGTGGGCAGATCACGAGGTCAGGAGATCGAGACCATCCTGGCTAACACAGTGAAACCCCGTCTTTACTAAAAATACGAAAAATTAGCCGGGTGTGGTGGTAGGCGCCTGTAGTCCCAGCTACTTGGGAGGCTGAGGCAGGAGAATGGTGTGAACCCCGGGGGGCGGAGCCTGCAGTGAGCCGAGATCGTGCCACTGCACTCCAGCCTGGGCGACAGCAAGACTCTGTCTCAAAAAAAAAGAAAAAAAAAATTCCAAAATTCCTCCCCCTTTCCTCAAGGTAGGACAAATGTGGTGCCATTTATGTTCCAGAGTTCTAGTGGAGGCTAAACTTACCATCTGAATCTATATCTTTGGCTAACCTTACCCCCCTGTCCTATATTGCTTCCCTCACTTTATTACAGGTTTTACTTGAGAGCACTCCCTCAATAAACCATTTGTACAGAATCACTTTCTCAGGCTCTGCTTTTAGAGAATCCAACCTAAGACAGGTTAATAGTGGTGCCAACTAAGAAATATCAAGAATCAGAACAGTTTAGGTTTGACAGAAGCTAGAGCAAAAGTGAGTTCAGCTTTGGAATGTTAAGGTGCCATTGGCTGGAATAGATGGGGGGGCTTGGTCAACTTGATTAAAGTGCGCCTATGAGTAACCTATAGCCAACATCATAGCTTAATGGTGAAAGACTGGATACTTTTCCTCCAATATCAGGAACACAAGGATATTCACTCTTGCCACTTCAAGTCAGCATTGTGCTGAAGGTTCTAGCCAGAGCAGTTAGGCGAGAGAAAGAAAGAAAAGGCATCCAGATTGGAAAGGAAGAGATAAAACTATATTCACAGGTGGCATTATCTTGCATACAAAAAATCCTCCAGCCTGGGCAACACAGTGAGACCCCATCTCTACAAAAAATTTAAGGGTGGGTGCAGTGGCTCATGCCTGTAATCCCAGCACTTATAGATGCCAAAGTGGGAGGATCCCTTTAGCCCTGGAGTTCAAGATTACCCTGGGCAACATAGTGAGACTTTGTCTCTACATAAAATAAATTTTAAAAAATTAGCCAGGCATGGTCCCAGCTATTTGGGAGGCTGAGGTGGGAGGATCACTTGAGTCTAGGAGGTTGAGGCTGCAGTGAGCCGAGATCACACCACTGCACTCCAGCCTGGGCAATAAAGTGAGACCCTGTCCTAAAAAAAAGAAAGAAAAAAGACATTGTGGAACTGGCACAAGAATCGATGTAGTGATCAATGTAATATAATTAAGATTCCAGAAATAAACTCATATCTATAGTCAATTGATTTTTGACAAGGGTGCCAAGACCATCCCATATGGAAATAATCGTTTTTCAACAAATGGTGCTGGGACAACTGGGTAGCAACATGCAAAGGATTGAAGTTCGATTTTTACCTCAACACTATTTACAAAAGATAAAATCGATGAGTGATGTAAAAGAAAGAACTAAAACTAAAGTTCTTAGAAGACAACACGGGTAAAATCTTCATGACTTCGGGTTTTGCAAAGGATCCTTAGATATGGCACCAAAAGCATGAGCAACAACAAAAATATAAGTTGGAATGCATGAAAATTTAAAAGTTTTGTGCCTCAAGGGACATCATGATGAAACACAAACCGCAGAAAGGGAGAAAATATTTGCAAATCACATGTCTGATATCTGATAAGAGACTTGTATCTAGAATATATACTTAATAATAAAAAGGCAATCTGGGCCGGGCATAGTGGCTCACACCTGTAATCCTGGCACTTTGGGATGCCGAGGCAGGTGGATCACCTGAGGTTAGGAGTTTGAGGACAGCGTGGCCAACGTGGTGAAACCCCATCTTTACTAAAAATACAAAAATTAACTGGATGTGGTGGCAGGTGCCTGTAATCTCAGCTACTTGGGAGGCTGAGGCAGGAGAATCGCTTAAACCCAGGAGGCGGAGGTTGCAGTGAGCCAAGATCGCACCATTGCACTCCAGCCCAGGCAACAAGAGCGAAACTCCATCTCAAAAAAAGACAATCTGGGCTGGGTGTGGTGGCTCACATCTGTATCCCAGCACTTTGGGTGGCCAAGGCAGGAGGATTGCTTGAGCTCAGGAGTTCAAGAACAGCCTGGACAACAAAGAGACTTTGTCTCTAAAAAAAAAAAAAAAAAAAATTAGCTGGGCATGGTGGCATGTGCCTGTGGTCCCAGCTACACGGGAGTCTGAGGCAGTAGGATTGCTTGAGCCTGGGAGGTCAGGGTTGCAATATGTTGTGTTCACGACAGAACAAGACCTGTCTCAAAAAAGAACAAAGAAAATCTGTTGGGCATGGTGGCATGCGCTTGTAGTCCTAGCTATGCAGGAGGATCCCTTGAGGCCAGGAGTTCAAGGCTGCATTGTACTATGATCGTGCCTGTGAATAACCACTGCACTCCAACCTGGGCAACATAGTGAGACGTGGCTCCTTGAAAAATTGTTTTTTGGCTGGATATGGTGGCTCATGCCTGTAATCCCAGCATTTTGGGAGGCCAAGGTGGGCAGATATCCTAAGGTCAGGAGTTTGAGACCAACCTGGCCAACATGGCAAAACCCAGTCTCTACAAAAATTAGCTGGGTGTGAGGCCGGGCATGGTGGCTCACGCTTGTAATCCCAGCACTTTGAGAGGCCGAGGCGGGCGGATCACGAGGTCAGGAGATTGAGACCACGGTGAAACCCCGTCTCTACTAAAAATACAAAAAATTGGCCGGGCGTGGTGGCGGGCGCCTGTAGTCCCAGCTACTCGGAGAGGCTGAGGCAGGAGAATGGCGTGAACCTGGGAGGCGGAGCTTGCAGTGAGCCGAGATCGCGCCACTGCACTCCAGCCTGGGTGACAGAGCGAGACTCCGTCTCAAAAAAAAAAAATTAGCTGGGTGTGGTGGCATGCGCCTGTAGTCCCAGCTACGCAGGAGGCTGAGGCAAGAGAATTACTTGAACTTGGGAGGTGGAGGTTGCAGTGAGCCACGATCGCACCAGTGCACTCCAGCCTGGGTGACAGAACAAGACTTTGACTCAAAAAAAAAATTTTTTTTAAAGAAAAGTCAATTTAAAAGTGGGCAAAGGATCTGAATTTCCTCCAGAAAAGACATAAAAGTGACCTGTGTAAGCACATGAAGAAATACTCGACATCATCAGTCATCAGAGAATTGCAGATCAAAACCACAATGAGATACCACTTCACAGCCACTGGGATGACTAGAATCAAAAAGTGAGATAAGTGCTGTCAAGGATGGGGAGAAACTGAAATTTTCATACACTGCTGCTGTGAATGTAAAATGGTGCAACTGCGTTGGAAAACAGCCTGGCAGGCCGGGCGCGGTGGCTCACGCCTGTGATCCCAGCACTTTGGGAAGCCAAGGAGGGCGGATCACGAGGTCAGGAGATCGAGACCATCCTGGCTAACATGGTGAAAACCCATCTATACTAAAAATACAAAAAATTAGCCGGGCGTGATGGCAGGCGCCTGTAGTCCCAGCTACCCAGGAGGCTGAGGCAGGAGAATAGCGTGAACCCGGGAGGCGGAGCTTGCAGTGATCCGAGATGGCGCCACTGTACTCCAGCCTGGGCGACAGAGCGAGACTCCGTCAAAAAAAAAAAAAAAAAGGAAAACAGCCTGGCAGTTCCTCACATGTTTAAATATAGAGTTAACCATATGACCCAGCAATTCCATTCATTCCTAGGTATATACCCAAGAGAAATTAAAACACATTCACACAGAAACTTGTATATTAATATTGATAGCAACATTATTCATAATAGCCAAAAGGTGGAAACAACTGAAATATTCATCAACAGATGAACACATAAAATGTGGCTCATCCACACTATGGAATATTATTTGGCCATAAGGTGAAATGAAGTACTGATTAATGCTACAACATGGATGAACCTTGAAAACATTGTGCTAAGTTAAAGAAGCCAGTCACGAAAGACCACATACTATATGATTCCATTCATATGAAAGTCTAGAGCACAGGAATCTATAGACACAGAAAATAGATGAATGGTTTCTTAGGGTTCTGGATGAGGGAATGGGAAGATGGAATGGGGATTAGCTTAAAAGGCACTAGGGGGCCGGGCGCGGTGGCTCACGCTTGTAATCCCAGCACTTTGGGAGGCCGAGGCGGGCGGATCACGAGGTCAGGAGATCGAGACCACGGTGAAACCCCGTCTCTACCAAAAATACAAAAAATTAGCCGGGCGTGGTGGCGGGCGCCTGTAGTCCCAGCTACTCGGAGAGGCTGAGGCAGGAGAATGGCGTGAACCCGGGAGGCGGAGGTTGCAGTGAGCCGAGATCACGCCACTGCACTCCAGCCTGGGCGACAGAGCAAGACTCCGTCTCACAAAAAAAAATAAAAAATAAAAAAAAATAAAAGGCACTAGGTTTCTTTTTGAGGTGGTGCAAATACTCTAAAATTGACTGTGGTGATGGTCACATGTATCTGAGTATACAAAAAGCCATTGAAATATATACTTTTTTTTTTTTTTTTTTTTTTTACTTAGGAATACATTTTTTCCCCAAAAAATGCCATTGAGGTATACACTTTAAATGACTGAATTTCATACTTTTTGTTTGTTTGTTTCTTTTTGCAACAGCCTCTCCCTCTGTTGCCCAGGCTGGAGTGCAATGGTGTGATCTCAGCTCACTGCAACTTCTGCCTCCTGGGTTCAAGCGATCCGTTTTGAACCTGTAAGTCCCAGCCTTCCAAGTAGCTGGGACTTACAGGTGCATGCCACCACACCTGGCTAATTTTTGTATTTTATTTTGTAGAGATGGGGTTTCATCATGTTGCCCAGGGTGGTCTCGAACTTCTGGACTAAAGCAATCTGCCTGCCTCAGCCTCCCAAAATGCTGGGATTACAGGAGTGAGTCACTGTGCCTGGCCAATTGTATACTTCAAATGAGTGAACTGTATGTGAATTATATGTCTTAATAAAGCTGTTAAAGTCTGGGTGCAGTGGCTTATGCCTGTAATCCTAGCACTTTGGGAGGCCAAGGTGGGTGGATCACTTGAGGTCAGGACTTCAAGACCAGCTTGGCCAGCATGGTGAAACCTTGTTTCTACTAAAAATACAAACGTTAGCTGGGTGTGGTGATGGGTGCTTGTAATCCCAGCTACTTGGGAGGCAGGAGAACAGCTTGAACCTGGGAGGCTGAGGTTGCAGTGAGCCGAGATTGTGCCACTGCACTGCAGCCTGGGTGAAGAGACCCTGCCTAGAAAGAAAGAGAGAGAGAGAGAGAGAAAGGAAAAGAAAGACAGAAATAAAAGAAAAAGACAGAGAGAGAGAAAGGAGGGAAGGGAGGGAGGGAGGGAAAGAGAAAGGAAGGGAAAAAGAAAGAAAGAGAAAGAAAAAAGAAAGAGAAAAAAGAAGGAGAAAAAAAGCCGTAAAAAAAAAGAAAGTGCCATTGGCCATCAGGTATGTGAGTCTAAAGCCTGAGTTGGAAATAAAGCCTTGGAAGTCCCTTTCTGCGCTACCTACAGAGGGGCCCATGTGGCGTTGTTCTGGATTCCCGTCGTAACTTAAAGGGAAACTTTCACAATGTCCGGAGCCCTTGATGTCCTGCAAATGAAGGAGGAGGATGTCCTTAAGTTCCTTGCAGCAGGAACCCACTTAGGTGGCACCAATCTTGACTTCCAGATGGAACAGTACATCTATAAAAGGAAAAGTGATGGCATCTATATCATAAATCTGAAGAGGACCTGAGAGAAGCTTCTGCTGGCAGCTCGTGCTATTGTTGCCATTGAAAACCCTGCTGATGTCAGTGTCATATCCTCCAGGAATACTGGCCAGAGGGCTGTGCTGAAGTTTGCTGCTGCCACTGGAGCCACTCCAATTGCTGGCCGCTTCACTCCTGGAACCTTCACTAACCAGATCCAGGCAGCCTTCCGGGAGCCATGGCTTCTTATGGTTACTGACCCCAGGGCTGACCACCAGCCTCTCACGGAGGCATCTTATGTTAATCTACCTACCATTGCTCTGTGTAACACAGATTCTCCTCTGCGCTATGTGGACATTGCCATCCCATGCAACAACAAGGGAGCTCACTCAGTGGGTTTGATGTGGTGGATGCTGGCTCGGGAAGTTCTGCGCATGCGTGGCACCATTTCCCATGAACACCCATGGGAGATCATGCTTGATCTCTGCTTCTACAGGGATCCTGAAGAGATTGAAAAAGAAGAGCAGGTGGCTGCTGAAAAGGCAGTGACCAAGGAGGAATTTCAGGGTGAATGGATTGCTCCAGCTCCTGAGTTCACTGCTACTCAGCCTGAGGTTGCAGACTGGTCTGAAGGTATACAGGTGCCCTCTGTGCCTATTCAGCAGTTCCCTACTGAACGATGGAGCACTCAGCCTGCCACAGAATACTGGTCTGCAGCTCCCACTGCTCAGGCCACTGAATGGGTAGGAGCAACCACCGAATGGTCTTAAGCTGTTCTTGCATGGGCTCTTAAGCAACATGGAAAAATGGTTGATGGAAAATAAACATCAGTTTCTAAAAAATAAAAAAATAAAAATAAAAATAAAAGACTTGGAAGTCATCATCACGTGGATGGTAGTTTTTCTTTTTTTTGGAGACAGGGTCTCACTCTGTCATCCAGGCTGGAGTGCAGTGGTGTGACCTCAGTTCACTGCAACCTCTGCCTCCCAGGCTCAAGAGATCTTCCTACCTCAGCCTCCTGAATAGCTGGTGCACACCACCACCCCCGGCTAATTTTTGTATTTTTTGTAGAGATGAGGTTTTGCCATGTTGCCCAGGCTGGTCCTGAGCTCAAACAATCTGCCCACCTTGGCCTTCCAAAGTGCTGGAATTACAGATGTGACCCACTGTGCCCAGCCCTGGACAGTAGTTTAAATGTGAGAATGGATACAATCACTGAAAGAACACATAGAATGAAGGGAAAGAGAAGCTAATTAAATAAATGATTAGAGAGATAAAAAAACCGTGGAATATAGTGTTACAGAAAGCAGTGGGATTGAGTATCTATCACAAGATGGATGGATACACAAGGGATAATAATCATCACAACCTCAAATTCAATAGGAAAGCCCAAATAAGAAAGGAAGAATTCAGTGGTAATAGCTATTGATTTGGTGGTAATAACCATGGTGTCCACAAAACAGTGGGTACAAAAAGCAGATCATAGAAAGGGAGGCCTCTATCCCTATAGCTCCACTAAGATGACTTGCCATGGTCTGATCCTCCATTTTCCAAATCCGGTGGTCAATTTCCAGTTATCTTAACCTGTTTTATGAGCAGGAATGATGGAGATTATAGCCCCTTCTTGAAGCTTTTTTTTTGGTTTGTTTTATAAGACCCCTAACTTTTGAATTTTATTCTTCTTATTTCCTGGCTACTCTTTTAAAATAAATTTTGCTGTATGTTCCTCCTCTCTGACCTTTATTAGTTGGAATGCCTCAGGATTAGAGGTCTGTCTTTAAACTGCTTCCCTTTTCTTCCACATTGATTTCTCTCCACCCCATGGCTATGTATGCCATGTATAACTTCATTAATCCTTAATTTATACCTCTCATTGTCCCTTGTATGAGCCCCAGGTTCATATTTCCAATTGTTTACTCATAGCTCCATTCGGAAATCTAATAGGGATCTCCAGTTTAATATGTTTGAAGTAAAATTGGACGTTCCCCCCCGCCAAAAAAAACCTTGCTCCTGTCTCCTCACATGTGCTATCTCAGTAAACGACATCACTATTTATCCAGTTACTCAAATCAAACTGATTTTTGTACTTTGACTTTTGTACTTTTTCACTGATTTTTGATTCTGGTCTTTATCTTGTACCCCACATTCAATCTATTAACACATCACCTCTCCACCACTTTCATAGTACATCCTGAATCCTACCACTTTCATTGCAACACTAGTTTTGCAGGTCTTCTGCAATAGCTTCCTAACTGGTCTTTTAGCTTCTATTTGGCTTCCCTATAGGGAGTTCTCAAAGAATCAACCAGAGTGAACATCTTCAATTATAAATCAGATCATGCCACTCTTTTACTCAAAACCCTCCATGGCTTCCTAGCATTCTTAGGATAAAATTCAAAGTCCTTTCTTTGGTCCATAAGTCCGTAAGTGATCTGGCTTCCATCTTGTTTCTCCAAACTAAGTTCCTATCTATTCTTTTGCCACAGTGGCTTCCTTGCCAAGCATACTCAAGCTGCAGGGTCCTTACCTTGTTGTTTCTTCCGCTTGAAATGTTCTTTCCCAAGTATGTATAGCTTACTGTCTCACTTCAAACCTTTATTTAGATGTCACCTCAGCAGAGGGGCCTTCTCTGAACCCCCTATGTAAAAGAGCACATCCATCCAGGTAACCCATTTTTATTCTGCTTTATTTTCCTCTACAGTACTCTTCATAACTTTATTATCTGTGTGTCTCTCCCCTCCTCCTATGCTCCCAACCCTTGCACTAATAAGTTCCATGAATGCAAGAATCTTGGTTCTATTCACTGTTGCAGCCCCAGCACATAGAACAGGGCCTTCCAGAGCAGGAATTCAATAAATAGTTGTTGACTGAATGATGAAAGAATGAATAGGATGGTGGGGCATTAAATAGCTACTTTGTGCTGTAGCCCTCTTCTAGGTGTTGAGATTACAAAGATGATAAAAACATAGTCCTTGCTCTCAAGAATTTATATTCTAGTAGTATAGCTGGATTACAAACATGTAATTTTAAATTAAATGTTATAGGTAAAAAATGTTATTAAAAAACCAGTGCAGAGTAAGCGGATAGATAGAGGAGGATGACATGAGGTTCCATTTTAGTTACAATAGTCAAGAGCTGCCTGTGTTAGGAAGTAGGATTTCAACAGACACCTCAAGTCTAGTAAAGATCTAGTAGATGGACATTCCAAGAAAAGGAAAAAAACCCTAGGGCTGGGACATGCTTTGACTGGAGCGACAGTAAGGCTAATGAGGCTAGAGCAGAGCTAGGCAGTGTGGGAGGAGATGAATCAGATAAATAGGCAAGTGCTAGATCAGATCATGTAGGGCCCTCCTTAGAGGCAATTGATTTTTTGATGGCCTCTAAGACTATCATACTTTCGATTTTTATTATGTGATGGGAAGCTGTTGGAGGTTTTGAGCAGGGTGGGGACTGGGGAAATAATACGACCTTACTTTTTTTTTTGAGACGGAGTCTCATTCCATCACCCAGCCTGGAGTGCAGTGGTGCGATCTCAGCTCGCTGCAACCTCCGCTGCTGGGTTCAAGCGATTCTCCTGCCTCAGCCTCCCAAGTAGCTGGGATTGCAGGCGCGCTCCACCATGCCGGATAATTTTTTTTTTTTTTTTGTATTTTTAGTAGAGACGGGTTTCACCATGTTGGCCTGGTTTCCAACTGGTTTCGAACTCCTGACCTCAAGTGATCCGCCCACATCCGCCTCCCAAAGTGCTAGGATTACAGGTATGAGCCACCGCGCCTGGCCAGACCTTACATTTTTAAAAATCACTCTGGCTGCCTTATGTTTAACTGTAATGGCAATAATGGAAGTAGACAAACGAGGTAAGTTTCCATTGCGGTGGTCTTAAGTAATATGTAATGACTTGGAATAGGAGAGTAGCGGTAGGGGAGGTGAGAAAGGGTCAGATTTTTGCACCCTGGGCTTCTGGTAAGGAAAAAAAAAAAAAACCCAGCCTGGCAGCTGGGAGTAATCCTCTGCACGGTTACTGTAGGTGTCATAACGAAACAGAGTACAAAAGTCACCCCACATCACCCGGCCCACTCTTGGGAACCTTTACCCACACCACCCCTTTTCAGAAAAGAGCCTCTGGAATAGCTACACCTCAAGCTACTGAGCCCCTTCTTTAAAAATACGTAAATGGAGACTCTCAGGGGAAAATGGGCCTCGATAGTATAGAAACCACTTAAGGAAACAAAGTCCTGAAAGGAAACGGGGATTTTCAGAAGAAATCCTTGTGGCAATCATTGCTCGTTCCCAGTGTTCAAAAACGGCAAAACTGGCCATCATCCAGGAAGTGGCCTGCCAATCCCCTGGAAATTTAGTTTATTTCTGTCACAACTCTGGGAAGCCCCTAACTCGCATTTGTTTTGAGTATCACAAGGTAAGCAAGCCCGAAGAAACTACAAAAACAACTTTACCTCTTCGGTAATGCGCAGGCGCCCCCTCGCTCTGTTTTCCGTTGGCCTTAAGCCCCGCCCCTTGTGCGTCCTTCGAGGAGGGTTGCGAGCCGTGAGCTCGCGCGACCACTCTTCCCTCAGTCTTCTCGAGCACATCGTCGCAAACGGGGCCGGAAAGCGTGGCAGCGCAGGCGCAAGCGCAGAGCGCGGAGGCGGTGGTGGCGGCGGCCGCTGGCCAGTGTAAGATGGCGGCGGCGTTGGTGGTGGCAGTGGACGGGGCGGCTGGGCCTGGAACAGTCGGAGCAGCCGCTAGCAGAAGGATGACCCAAGACGGGAAGCGGGCTGCTGAGCCTCGCCGATTCCCGTGCTTGTAACTGCCCCAGCCGGACACCCCCCCCTCCCTTGACCTACCCGGTCTGTGTCTCGTTCCGGCTCGGCCTGCGCCCCCCCTCCGCTCCCCAGCCGGTTTCCCCTAAGGATGGGCCTGACCCATTTCCCAAGCTCTTAGCGCTCAGGTCTTTTCCTTCTGCCGACCCGAAGTCATCGCTGGGAGTACTGGTTGCCCTTTCCTCAGGTCAGCCCTTGTGTTGCCCCCAAGAGCCAGCCGCACAGTTCACAGGGACGCCTTGCTTTTGGGTGACCCATGTGTGCGCTCCTATTTCTCCCCTTAGTTGAGGGACACGGCTCGCCCTGCGTCTCCCCGTCACCTCAGGGCCACCGCGCAATGTGTCCCCCTCCCCCATCCCAAGTTCCCAGGCCCAGCACCTTGTACGGAAGGCGGAGGTCCGAGAATTCCGGAGTCGGTTGTTGTCTTGTGGTCTTGTACCCTTTGTAACATAATTCTCTTAGTTTACCTCTTCTAACTCCCAAATCTTTTAGGATATCTTAGAACGGTCCCATTTGGTCCCTGTTAGTTGGAAAGCATCTGGTGGCTTGAATTTCTGACTCATGATTGTTACTGGAGTCTCTGTAAACAAACCGGCACTAGCGCTATCACATTCTTTCCGGGATTTCCCCCCCTGCTCTGTGGCTTCTTGTTGAGAGGTTGTTTGGTTATGGTTTAGCGTTGAAAAGATTCAGGTTATCCTTTTAAATGACTTTACGTTTTATTGGAGCTGGGAGATTACTTACCTGGCTTCTAATCATCATGTTGGTTCATTTTATTTCCGTATGTGTGTGGGTTATTTGTTCAGTAATTAGAATTAGATCAAGTATTCTACTTTTAAGTAGTTTTGAGAAGGCCTAAAAATACTAAAGTGTATTCATAAATATTTTTATTATATTCAGTAGAAGACACACCTTTGCCATGTAAATTTTAACTTTTCTCAGTCCTTCAGTGAGTCTACAGACCTATTTTCTCAGGAGCTCAGCCTGGCCTTCAGTGATAAAAGGAGGAAAGGTGAGTGGGAGTTGGAGGCATTAAAATTCTTGAGTTCAAGACAGACTGCCCTGATGCTCAACTGCTGACCACTAAAGTCATAAAATTCCTACCAGTTTCCCAAAGAGTTTGAGTGTTGTTCTTGGCTTTGTTCCAGCTCTGGTTGAATTACTTTTACAAGTTTAATTGTCTGTGGGCTTCTTGTCTTTCTGTCCTAAACTATTGCTGTATATCTCCGAATGACTTAAGCCTAGAAGTGAATGTGTGCCCCCTACCCCATGTCTTCTTTTCTTCTTTATTCATTTTCCTTGTATTTTTTCTTTGTGTCGATCATATTTTTTACGTTGTTAAAAACTGGAACTTAGTTTGCCTGAGTTCTGTTCAGCCTGTTGTCAAATCAGGTCTCTTCCCCTCTCACAGCTTTGGGTTGTCATCCCTTGGTATTTAGAGGAGAATATTTAGCTGCTTGTGACTAAAAGCTGGGGAGTGATGAGTGATGCTGCCTTTAGCTGGTGTCTGAGTCCAGTCTATTTCAGAATTCCGACTTTTTAGGATATAGTGGGAAATTTTTTGTAAAAAAAAAAAAAAAAAAATAGTGGCTGCTCTTTCTTTTGTAGCTGGTCTGAAGAATTCTTGGTTAGCAGAAGAAACATCCTGGGCATTCAGCAGCATGGGTTGGTGCCAAAAAGGGAGTCAGAACATACTTATAAATGCAGTTTTCGTGAGGCCTTCAGGTTTCTGGTAGCAGAGACTAGAGGCTCATGGCATGTGACAGAAAAGCTAAGTGACGGGAAGGTAGGCCTGGCCGATTCTTAGTATCTTTATGATTTGTAGTAGGAAAAGATTGAGTGACACTGGTGGGTTTTATTCCATCTGATGACTGAATTAGAAAATGCTCATTATGGACTGGAATAAAATTATTAGTGATGGTGTATATGTGTATCCGTAAGATATAAAGAGAAAAGTACAGTCTTTAGAGATTGGACAGACTTTTAATTTAATTTTAAGCTTTAAATACTAGACTAATATTTCTTAGCCATGTGACCTTGAGCAAGTTACTTAAACTTCTCTGACTCTTAATTTCCACAACTCTAAAAGTGTGATAATACCACTTACCTCCCAGGGTCATTGTTAGTATTATAGGGAATCTATTTAAAGCTCTTGGTAATCTAAGAACACGTGGTACACACTCAAAAAATGCTTTGTTTTGCACATCATTGATATAGCTTTGAATAAGTTATACATTAATTTATGCTTCTTTTACATTTTGCCTTAGAACACATTTTTCTGGTTAATTTTCCCAACTGATTTTTAATTGGTCAGCTTAGATGTGTCCTTTGTAAGTGTCCACCTAGAGTTGTCTTCTGAACATGAACCCCTTGGTGGGGATTCCTAACCAGAGGACAGAGAATATTAGATATTGGTGTATGTATATTTCAAAATGTATTCTTAAACATCAGTAAATTGTTTTGTTCATTGGTTACTTCTTCTTGGTCTCTCTGTTAGCACACCTGATCAGAGTTGGCCGTGTTGTAATTCTTTCCCTTTCTGCTACAATGTTGTTTGCCTCCACTGCAATTACCCTTTATACTTTCCTTTTTTACCATGAAGGGAATACATTTTTTCCTTCTTGTTGGGCTGTACAGTGATCCTCATCAACAAATTATCAAAGAACTGTATGAGGAAAAAGTCTCATTTTTTTTTTTTTTTTTAAGTGAATCAGGGCTAGGGAGTTAGGAATGAAGAGGTTTTTTTTTTTTTTTTTTTTTTTGACGAGTCTTGCTCTGTCACCAGGCTGGGGTGCTGTGGCGTGATCTCAGCCCACTGCAACCTCCGACTCCTTGGTTCAAGCCATTCTCCTGCCTCAACCTCCCGAGTAGCTGGGATTACAGGCATGTGCCACCATGGCCAGCTAATTTTTGTATTTTTAGGAGAGGAGGGGTTTCACCATGTTGGCCAGGATGGTCTCGATCTCCTGACCTTGTGATCTGCCCGCCTTGGCCTCCCAAAGTGCTAGGATTACAGGTGTGAACCACCGTGCCCTGCCGAAGAGTTCTTTTTTCAGCTCCACAGCTGGACCATCTTAATAATATGACAGCACAGATGAAGAGTTTAAAACCTTTTGTTGGGTTTTCTTTCATATCTTTTTGGCAAGGGCACATGAAAATTAAGTACTGATAATATTGCAATGAAAGCAGCTGTGTCATTCAGACCAGTGACCATTTTAGGTTTTTTGTTCTTTTTTTTGAGACGGAGTCTCGCCCTGTTGCCCAGGCTGGAGTGCAGTGGCGCAATCTCGGCTCACTGCAAGCTCCGCCTCCCGGGTTCAAGCCATTCTCCTGCCTCAGCCTCCCGAGTAGCTGGGACTACAGGCGCCCACCACCATGCCCGGCTAATTTTTTTGTATTTTTAGTAGAGACGGGGTTTCACTGTGTTAGCCAGGATGGTCTCGATCTCCTGACCTCGTGATCCGCCCGCCTCGGCCTCCCAAAGTGCTGGGATTACAGGCATGAGCCACCACGCCCGGCCGACCATTTTAGGTTTGATGAACTTTTCATTACCATCATCCAGGGTCTGAATTCTCCATTGTAAGGTAAGGATTCTCCAGGGTAGTGGTGAGGTGGGTTGAGATTGCATTTGTATCATTTGTGTTTTCATGAACTCTGAAGATCCATGTCGGGTGAAGGAAAGGTTGGGAGGAGAAAAGGAAATACTTTGAAAGAAGGATAACTTAGACTGTTTATTTCCTTATGTGCTGGGTGAGAATCCCCAGGTGACATCTATGTAGAATAAATCAGTATTTCTAGTCTGTGGACCACACTGTAAACTTTTTATCTTTCTAAAGTTTTTTTTTTATTTATGATTTTTGTAGAGATAGGGTCTCACTTTGTTGCCTAGGCTGGTCTCAAACTCCTGGGCTCAAGTGATCTTCCCACCTCAGCTGAGTAGCTGGGACCGCAGGCATATCACCATACCTAGCTAATTTTTGGTTGTTTTTTTTGTTTTGTTTTGTTTTTAAAGAGATGAGGTCTTACTTGCCCAGCTGGTCTCAAGTGATGCTCCCATCTTGGCCTCCCAAAGTGCTGGGATTACAGGCATAGCCACAGCACCCAGCTTGAAGATATTTTTATATTTCCAGGGTTTTAGGTGTTTACTTAAGAATTGTGACATCTTATTAGGTAGTATTCCTAGGATGGTTGGAGTGGGAGGCTAAGAATGCTTGTGACCTTTTAGTTCCCACCACCAACCTCTTAAAGTGCAGTCCCCTTTATTTATTTTTGAAACAGGATCTCATTCTGTCACCTAGGGTGGAGTGCAGTGGCACCATCATGGCTCACTGCAACCTCGACCTCTTGGGCTTAGGTGATTCTCCCATCTCAGCCTCTCGAGTAGCTGGGACTACAGGTGCATGCCACCGTACCTGGCTAATTTTTGCATTTTTTGTAAAGATGAAGTTTCACCATATTGCCCAGGCTGGTCTCGAACCCCTGGGCTCAAGCAATCCTCCTGCCTCAGCCTCCTAGAGTGCTGGGATTACAGGCGTGAGCCACTGCACCCTGCTAAGTGCAGTCAATTAAATGTGTAACAGTCTGCCAGGTTGAGTGTGGCTGGCTCATGGCTGTAATCCCAGCACTTTTGGGAGGCCAAGGTGGGAGGATCACTTGAGCCTAGTTGTTAAAGTCCAGCCTAGGCAATATTGAGACCTCGTCTCTACAAAAAGTTAAAAAAAAGCCAAGCATGGGGCAAGTACTTGGAGTCCCATCTCCTTGGGAGGCTGAGGTGGGAGGATCGTTTGAGTCCAGGAGGTAGAGGCTGCAGTGAGCTGAGATTGTGCCACTGCAGTTTAGTGGGCAACAGAGTGAGACCTGGTCTCAAAAAAAAAGAATCAGTCCCAGTGCCATGGTCCTTAGTGTTGAGTAGGACCAACCTAAGACAGAAGCTTGTCTACAGAGAGCTGAAAGAAAGCAGCCTCTTTGTTGCCAGTTTAAAACAATACTGGCATTTTAAAAGCAAACAGACTCTAGTAGGAGACATTGTATAGAAGCGCACCCTGTTGTGAAAGACTGGGATCTTGAGTTTCGTGCTCTAAGTCTTGTATTCTATCAGGTGAGTTATAGGCTTTTAAAATCATAAAGTGACTATTAAAATGCTTTCAGTAGATAGATTCATACTCCATTATTTCTGCTGTATAAAAGTTTATTCTAAACATGTCTAGGAAATATCCAGGTTATAAAAGAGAAATAACAGTATCCAAACAGGAATTTTTATTGCATAACATTGGTGTTAGAGTTAGTTTTTAAGTCTCTGAGATTGAATTAGCTTTTTTTTTTTTTAAAGCAGATTATCAGTGAGCTAAGATAATCTGCTGTTTACCCTCACTTATTTGGAACGCAGGCAACTGAATTAATTGAATCAGCAATAGGCATGGGGTAGTGACTTTGTATATTTTCATTTTAAAGCCAAAAGCCAGTGAGTTTTAGATTAGCTTTATAGTAATATTAAAAACTTCATCTTTTATTTTTACAAATGTACCCAAGAAACGTCACTGCTGTTAAAATCAGTCAGAAAAGGAGGCTACTTGCTCTTTATTGATTTAGTCATTCTGCTCTTGGAGTGAGTAGAAAGTCTTTGAAAGCTTTTCAAAAATTAGTGAGTGATGAATTTTATGAATTAGTCACTTCTTTGTAGCAGTTCTTTTATCTCTACCTCTACAGGACATAGTTCCTGGGCCAGAAGCCAGATTTCTCAAGTACCACCTAACCCCAGGAATGTGTTACGATACAGATAAATTAATGAACGGAGGCTGCCTTGAGGTTGCCAATAGAGCATTGGGGAATAATTAATATGACAAAGATGGCACCTTATTAATGAAATACATTAATAGTATGTCTAGTGGATTGGGTCATTGCAAACATTTTAGATTAGATATTTGCTGTTTATCCTCTGAAGATACTGTTTAAGGAAGTCTGGCCAAGTTCTAAAGTGAAGCATACATATTTGCCTCACGTGCCATTTTTTTTTCTTCCTGGTTTTTTCTTAGCCATCTGGAAAGCTACTATAGGGTTTACCTCTAATGGTAGTCAAGTGACTGTATTCCTCTGGTGTACTTTAATCATTGCCATATTACCAGGTATGTTTTGTTAACCTTACTTAGGATCCAACATTAGACCCTTTCTTCTAATGTAACCTATAGGAAGGCACTTCTTGATGTTTTAAGCCCCTCTTTAATGTTTTATTGTAAGTTGTACCTTGGGAGCATCATTTTTTCATCTTAAATCCTCTCTAAGAAAAATTTGAAATATAAATGGCAAAAACTGTTAATGGCAACAGACTTCTGATGTAAACGTAAATTGAGATGGAAACAAAATGAAAAGTAGATTTCCCTAAGAATTAGTTAAATTGAAGTAAATGGTCCTGGATGTTTTTATAGAAAGTTCTCTTAGCCAGGTGCAGTGGCATGTACCTGTAATCCCGACTACTCGGGGGGCTGAGTTGGGAGGACTGCTTGAGCCCAGGAGTTTCAGGCTGGCAACATAGCAAGACCTTGTCTTTTAAAAAAAAAAAAAAAAAAAAGTTGCTTAGTTCTGCTGCTGAAAATTAACACTCAAGGGTTAAAGTGCATTCCTGACATAGTCGGAAATACTGTTATTAGAATTAAAGCCAGAGGCCATGCACGGTGGCTTACATCTGTAATCCCAGCATTTTGGGAGGCCGAGACGGGTGGATCACCTGAGGTCAGGAGTTCGAGACCAGCCTGGCCAACATAGCAAAACCCTGTCTCTACTAAAAATACAAAAATTAGCCAGCTGCAGTGGCATGCACCTGTAGTCCCAGCTATTTGGGAGGCTGAGGCAGGAGAATTGCTTGAACCCAGAAGGCAGAGGTTGCAGTGAGCCAACGTCATACCACTGTACTCCAGCCTGGGTGACAGAGTGAGACCCTGTCTCAAAAAAAAAAAAAAAAGGAATTAAAGCCAGTAAACTGTAAACACTGGGCATTTTATGTTACTAATAGGGAGAGAAGGCATTAATTCAAAGAAGGAACAAAGTTCCTTATTCATAGTTTGAATCCTCATCATTATCCATGGTGATTGCTTTGCAGTCTTCCATCTTGGGTATCCTCAGAACCTTTAAGAGGGAGAAGAGGCCAGGTGTGGTGGTTCATGCCTATAATCCCAGCACTTTGGAGGCCAAGGTAGGAGGATTACTCGAGCTCAGGAGTTTTAGACCACTCGGCAAGATAGTGAGACTCCGTCTCTACAATAATAATAGTAAAAAAAATCTATTTTAAAAATTAGGGAGAAAAACTTAGGGAGGCTTATATCGTGGGTTCCTGGGTAGATTGCCTTACTGCAGTTCGTAGAACATGAATACTTGAAAGAAGATATTAACGGAGCTCTCTGAATTCTTTAAAACACCAGAGAGAAAGGGTAAGCAGATTTCATAGACTTGGAACTGTGTCCTATATTATATACGATGTTTGGAGAATCATTGCTGAGTGGTAAAGAAGTCCAGGCTTTTCTAGGAAATGTAGTCTGGTATAGAGATGGGAAACTAGAAAAACAATATAAATGCCTACTATGTACAAACAGGCTCTTAGCATACGTTATCTTTAATCCTCTAAATTCCTGCAGGGTGGTAATATTATCCCATTTTACAAAAGAAAAACTCAAAAGCAGGTGGTAGAGGTAGAATTCAAACCCAGGTCTGTTTGACACCAAAGCCCTTTTCTTTCTTTCATAACACATGCCATCTTTAAAAACAGGACTTTTCTTTTTTCTTTTTTTCTTTTTTTTTTTTTTTTTTAGATGGAGTCTTTGTCACTAGGCTGTAGTGCAGTGGCGTGATCTTGGCTCACTGAAACCTTCCCCTCTCGGGTTCAAGCAGTCTTCCTGCCTCAGCCTCCGAGTAGCTAAGACTACAGGCGCATGCCACCATGCCCAGCTAATTTTTGTATTTTTAGTAGAAACGGGGTTTTACCGTGTTGGCCAAGATGGTCTTGATCTCTTGACCTCATGATCCGCCCGGCCTGGCCTCCTAAAGTGTGGGGATTACAGGCGTGAGCCATGGTACCTGGCCAAAAAAAAAAAAAAAAAAAACAGGGCTTTTCAAAGCCAAGTGATGAAGCTGAAAGGTAGAATTAAATATTTCTTATAAACATATGTATATAAATTATTCAGATGACAGTAGGAATAAAAACATTTTTGCATTGTTTAGACATAGTTATGCTATATTGGTAAGCTACTGAGTTTTTAAAGAAAACAATTTTTTTTTTGTTTGAGACAGAGTTTCGTTCTTTGGCCCAGGCTAGAGTGCAGTGGCACAATCTTGGCTCACTGCAACCTCTGCCTTCCAGTTTCATGCGATTCTCCTGCCTCAGTCTCCCCAGTAGCTGGGATTACAGGCATGCACCACCACACCTAGCTTATTTTTGTATTTTTAGTAGAGACGGGGCTTCACCATGTTGGCCAGGCTGGTCTCAAACTCCTGACCTCGTGATCCACCTGCCTCGGCCTCCCAAAGTGTTGGGATTACAGGCATGAGCCACCGCATCCGTCCCAGGAAATAATTTTTATAGACTTAAGAGATAGCTGAATCCTAGTGTTTTATTGATTATTTACTAGAGAGAAAATGAGCGTTCCATTCAATCTCTGAGATAATTCCAGGGAAAAAGCTGTTCTGACTCTTACAGCCTTTTGACAGTATACTGTTCTCTGTATTTTTTGGAAGCATGAACTATCCTCCTTACCTTCTTGGTTTTTTTGTTTGTTTTTCTGAGACAGGGACTTGCTCTGTCACCCAGGCTGGAGTGCAGTGACCCGATCACAGTTCACTGCAATCTCGACCTCTGGGACTCCAGTGATCCTCCCACTTCAGCCTCCCAAGTAGCTGGGACTACAGATGTACACCAACACACCCTGTTATTTTTTTTTATTTTTATTTTTTTGTGATGGAGTCTCACCCTGTCACCCAGGCTGGAGTGCAATGGCGCGATCTTGGCTCACTGCAACCTTTGCCTCCCAGGTTCAAGTGATTCTCCTGCCTCAGCCTCCCGAGTAGCTGTAATCACAGGCGTATGCCACCATGTGTGGCTAATTGTTGTATTTTTAGTAGAGACAGGGTTTCACCATGTTGGCCAGGCTTGTCTCAAACTCCTGACCTCAGGTGATCCACCCGCCTCAGCCTCCCAAAGTGCTGGGATTACCAGCGTCACTTAGGCGTCAGCCACTGTGCGCGGCCTAATTTTTAAATTTTTTGTAGAGACAAGGTCTCCCAGTGTTGCCCAGGTTGGTCTTAAATTCCTGTGCTCAAGCGATCCTCCAGCCTTGGCCTCCCAAAGTGCTGGGATTACAGGCATGAGTCACTGCACCCAGCCTGTCCTCACCTTGAAACCTTTTTATTCTTGACTTCCAGATATTTAATTTTGATTATTCGTTCTTCTCAATTTTTCTCTCTGGTCTCCTTTCTCTTCTCTAAGGATAAGTATTCCTCAAGATTCTTCCCTTGAACTTCCTCTCCCAGAGCCTTCTTAGGTACCTAATTGTTTGTTTTAGTGAGGTATGATTTACAAGGTGTTTGATTTTGAAGTTTCTCTGTACAGATAATTCACAAGTCTGTATCTCTGGCCTTACTTTATTTAAGTTCCAAACTTAAATTTGTCACTACCTTCCTAACATGTCGGCTTAGATTTTAAATTTATTCAGAATAATTTCTCATCCCACCTGCCAGCTTCTCATTTGTGTCACTTGATTTTCTCTGGGCGTCAGACTAAGAACTTGTCTTTCTTAACTCAGCTTTGTAACTGCTTATTGAGTTAAACATTATCTACCTTTACAATGATTCTCATGTTGCTCCCTTTTTAATTCCCTTTGCCATCAACCCAAGACAGCCCCTCATTACTTCTTATCTTGGCAACTATAATAGCTTTTAAACTTATTTCTCTTTCCTTTTCCTTCATTTCAGTCCATCTTATTATCTTTGACAAAATAATTTCTCTGATTGCCTGACAGCACCCCCGCAACAACAAAGCTTTTATTATACTTCTTAACTAATCAACTATACCTTACCATCTAGCCAAAGTAGACTACCCGTATATGTTTCTTGACTGTGTCAGGTTTTTAACCTCCATATCTTTTCTTGCTCTGGTCCTGTGGAATGTCTTTCTCATCTCTACCCATTGAAATCCTGCCTGTCTTTTAAAGCCCATCTTAAAAACTAATTTTCCATGGAAGCATTTCCTTTCTCCCTGAAACTAAAGATAATCTTTTCCTCTGTTCAGCCACAACAGCGTTCTATTTATCTTTTTAAAAAATGATATTGATACTTTTATCTCTTGTATCACTCATTTTTCCTAATTGTTTAATTGGCTACAAAGGGGATTGTGACTGCCTTGTTTATATTTGTAGCTTCTATATTGCCTGGTACCAATGCTGTTGTGTAACAGCATGTTTGCTTACAGATAGGCCACTGGGTGGTGCCAGAGGCTTGTGATTTGTATAAAAATGAGTAGCCTAGACTCCCAGCTAGAGTCTATGTGCTAGAGCCTCTCTGCAGTTGGGTTGTTTGTACTGTCAAATCTTCAGCACAGTAGTAATAGAGATTAATTTTCCTGTTACAGAAACATTCAGTTTCTTTCTGCTCATCTGTCCAGCCTACCAGAGGAGACAGTGTCATATGTTCGACCCCTCCAAGTACTTAATAGAAAATAGCCCAGAACTAAAGTCCTACATACCATAAACATGCTTTATATAATGAATTTCAGCCTCTTTGGGGTCATCCTTTGAGTTTCAGTGCCTGAGGTTCTCTGATTAATAAACACTATACTGCCAGGTGCAGTGGCTCGTGTCTGTAATCTCAAGCATTTTGTGAGGCCAAGGAAGGTGGATCACTTGAGTCCAGGAGTTCGAGACCAGCCTGGGCAACATGTTCCCCACCGCCATCTCTACAAAAAAATACAAAAAATTTAGCTGAGTGTGGCAGTATGCACCTGTAGTCCCAGCTACTGGAGGGGCTGAGGTGGGAGCATCACTTGAGCCTGGGAGATCGAGGCTGCAGTGAGCTGAGATCACATTACTGCATTCCAGCCTGGACAACAGCAAGACCCTGTCTTAAAAAAAAAAAAATCTGCAAAACCACTATGCTATTAGAGTGTGGCAGGCAGTAGGAGTCAGGAAAGTAGGCTTGGAGAAGTGTTTCTTGTGAAGGAGAAATATTAAGAAAAGTAAAATAAAGTTAAAATGAGCCATTTCATCTTGGAAACAAAAATTGGAGGTGGAGAAAGTAGAACTAGTTGATACCAGATGGACTGTGGGACCTAGAAAAGCAAATTTGTACTTTGGATGGAGATCAACCCTGAACAGCTGCTCATTTATGAGTGGTATGGGACATCTGTCCTCCCAAGAGAAACTTGGGACTGTGTGGCTCTCTCTCTTAATAATAATTGAAGTATTTTCTCATCACCTTCTAGTTTCAGAGGAAATTCTAAAACCTTGTCTCATTTAAATATGGGTGTTTATGTAGGAGAGTTGGGCACTTGAGTAGCAGAATGAGACAGGCACTGGTTTGAGAGAATGCTGGGATTATATAAACCATGAGATTTGACAGACTGAGTTCAGGTCTTAGTAAAGGGATCAAGGACAATAATAATATTTACATGTTGATGTTTTGATAGGGCTTAAGGTAAGGTAGTTGTCAGACCAGTGTTTATAGACCCTAAACACCAAAGGATTTAAAATGAACTTCAGAGAAATTAAAAAAAAATAAAGAGCATAAACATACAAATTAATAGTACAACCAGAAGAACAACTTTGAGCTACTTAAATTTCTGCTATTCTTAGTTATCACCAAGACAATAGGGTTGTAGACTTTTTGTGTATTTAGGATTCATCTTGCCATTAATGTGGTCGCTGATAAATCACACAGGCAGTCTTGGTTGCAGCAAAAATCCTTTCAGCACTTTCGTTTTCAAGTGAGAAGTCTGGACATTATTCTCTCATTTGCTATGATATATTGACCATTTTTGTCAACTTCTGTTAATCACAGCCTTGAGAATTTAGTGTTTTTAATGGTATTATGTCATTTAACAATTTGCATGATTTTCCCCCATCACTCTTCTCTCATCCTCTCTTTTTTTTTTTTTTTTGAGACAGAGTTTCGCTCTTGTTGCCCAGGCTGGAGTGCAATGGCGTGATCTTGGCTCACCGCAACCTCCGCCTTCCAGGTTCAGGCGATTCTCCTGTCTCAGCCTCCCAAGTAGCTGGGATTACAGGCATGCACTACCACGCCCGGCTAATTTTTTTGTACTGTTAATAGGGATGGGGTTTCTCCATGTTGGTCAGGCTGGTCTCGAACTCCTGACCTCAGGTGATCTGCCCGCCTTGGCCTCCCAAAGTGTTGGGATTACAGGCGTGAGCCACTGCGCCAGCCTGCATTCTCTCTTTTTAGGCCACATTTATTAAGGTATAATTTATATACAGTAAAATTTATCCTTTTTTGAGTTGGCCTATTCTTTTAATTCTGACAAAGGCATAGTTACGTAACACCACCGTGATTGGGGCATGGAACATTTCCATCATTCCAAAAAGTTTTCTCATGCCCTTTTGTAGTCAGTTTCATTCCCCTACCCCCAAGCCCTGGCAATCCCTGATCCCTCTATTCCTATAGTTTTATCTTTTCCAGAAAGTACTATAAGTGGAATCATATATTGTATAGCTGTTTGAGTCTGAATTATTGCACTTACCATAACATACTTGAGATCTGTCCATGTTGTTGCTTCTATCAATAGTTCATTCCTTTTTATTGCTCAGTAGTATCCCATTGTGTGGACCTACCACAATTTGTTTATCCATGACCCAGCTGAAGAACATTTGTTTCCAGTTTTTTGATGAATTTAAGTAAAACTATTAAAACATTCACCTACAGGGTATTTTTAATTTGTGGACATACATTTTCCTTCTTATTTATTTTATTTATTTATTTTTAAAGATGGAGTATTGCTGTGTTACTCAGGCTGTTCTTTAATTCCTGGGCTCAAGCGATCCTCCCACCTCAGCCTCCCAAATTGCTGGGATAACAGGTCTGAGCCTCTTTTTTCTTGTATAAATTCCTAAAGCTGAAGTGGGATTCCTGAGTTGTATGATAAGTGTATATTTAACTTCATAAGAAACTGCCAAATTGCTTTTTTCAAAACAACTATACTGTTTTGCATTTCTAGTAACAGTGTATATGAGTTGTAGTTGCTCTACTTCTTGTTAGTACTTAATAAAGTAAATTTTTGTTATTTAAACAATTTTTGACCATTCTAATAAGTGTTTAATGGATTCTCATTGTGGTTTTAATTTATATTTTCCTAATTATTAATAATGTTGAGGATCTTTTCAAGGGATTATTATTTACAGTACTTTTTTTTGTTTGTTTTTGAGATGGAGTCTCTCTCTGTTGCCCAGGCTGGAGTGCAATGGTGCGATCTCAGCTCACTTGCAACCTCTGCCTCCTAGGTTCAAGCGATTCTCCTGCCTCAGCCTCCTGAGTAGCTGGGACTACAGGCATGTGCCACCACCCCCAGCTAATTTTGTATTTTAATAGAGATGGGGTTTTACCACGTTGGTCAGACCAGCCTCGAATTCCTGACCTCAGGTGATCCGCCCGCCTTGGCCTCCCAACGTGCTGGGATTACAGGTGTGAGGCACCACACCCACCCTCTTTTTTTTTGAGATGGTGTCACTCTATTGCCTAGACTGGAGTGCAGTGAGTAGCAGGATCATAGCTCACTGCAGCCTTGAACTCCTAGACTTAAGTGATCCTCCCACCTCAGTCTTCCAAAGTGTTGGGATTACAGGTGTGAGCCACCACATCTGGCTCGTGATAATTATTTAGTTGTGACAGTTTTTTTTTTTTTTTGAGATGGAGTCTTGCTCTGTCACCTGGCTAGAGTGCAGTGGCGCGATCGCAGCTCACTGCAACCTCCTCCTCCCTAGTTGCTGGGATTACAGGCACGCGCCATCACGCCTGCCTAATTTTTTTGTGTTTTAGTAAAGACGGGGTTTTCAGTATGTTGGTCAAGATGGTCCCAATCCCCTGACCTCGTGGTCTGCCCACCTCGGCCTCCCAAAGTGATGGGATTACAGGCGTGAGCCTCTGCGTCCCGGCCCTGGCCCATTGCAACAGTTTTAAAGTATATTCTGGTTACTGTCCTTGATCAAATATGTGTTTTGTAGATACTTTCTGCCAGTCTGTAGCTTGTCTTTGCATTGTTGTAACAGTATCTCTTGGAGATATTTTAATTTTTTTTTTTTTTTAGATGGAGTCTCTCTTTGTCACTCAGGCTGGAGTGCAGTGGTACTATCTTGGCTCACTGCAACCTCCACCTCCCAGGTTCAAGTGATTCTCTTGTCTCAGCCTCCCCAGTAGCTGGGACTACAGGCATGTGCCACCACGCCTGGCTAATTTTTGTATTTTTAGTAGAGATGGAGTTTCACCATGCTGGCCAGGCTGATCTCGAACTCCTGACCTCAGGTGATCCACCCGCCTTGGCCTCCCAAAGTGCTGGGATTACAGGCCTGAACCACCGCTCAGATTTATCAGAATTTATTAATTTTGATAAATCCAACTGATTAATTTTTTTGTATGTGCTTTTTGTGTCCTATCCTAAGAAATTGTTGCCTAACCCAAGGTCACAGAGATTATTTTCTTTGTTTTCTTCTGGAAGTTGTATTGTTTTAAGTTATATTTAGGTCTGTGATTCATTTTGAGTTAGCTTTTGTATATTGTACAATGTATGGATTGAGGTTCTTTAGTTTTTTTCTTTTGGCAGTTGAATGTTCAGTTATTCTGGTACAAGTTGAGCATCCCAAATTAAAAAATCTGAAATCTAAAATGCTTTGAAATCTGAAACTTTTTGAATGCCAACTTGATGCTCAAAGGAAATACTCGTTGGAGCATTTTGGAGTTTGAATTTTCTGATTTGAGATGCTCAACAGGTATATTGCAAATATTCAAAAATTTGAAACACTTCTGGCCCCAAGCATTTTGGGTAAGAGGATACTCCGGACAAGGGCTACGTAGTCTCTTATGCAGATCTTTCATCATATTAGAGGAAAAGAGCAGCCCGGGTAGTTTTAAACAAGAGACACTTGGTATCTCTTTTACAAAGTACTCTTATCCAGCGTATTAAAGTCTTTCTGCCTGATTTTTAGTTAATATTTTGTCATGTAATTGGTTAAAAATTTAAGGCTTTATTCTTATTAAGACAAGAAAAATCTAGGCCACTGGAATTTCTTAGGGAAATTAAAATGGCACCTGGGTCTTTTTTCCTCACCCTCTAGTGGGTTACTCTTTAACCTTCAGTTTGGCAGGGGTTATGGTTATTTTTAGAGTACGAGCAGTGGAGCTAATCTAATTAAACTCCAACTACCTGGGACAGTGAGCTCATCAGCTTTTCCAACCTCAGCAAGATTAGCTTTGGACTAGATTTTACATGAAAGTCGATCAAAGTAAAAATAGTGGATTTGTTGGAAATACAGTGAAAAGTGAAGAAGATAGTTTGGATTTGGATCAAATATGTTCTCTGCAGACCTCAGTTTATAAAGTTAAGACTGTATTCTTTGGTGATGGAAAAGATTTTTTATTTTTTATTTTTTTGGAGTCTGTGTCTTGCTCTGTCATCCAGGCTGGAGAGAAGTGGTATAATCACAGCTCACTGCAGCCTCAACTTAATGTGGCTCATGTGATCCTTCCACCTCAGACCCACCCCAAGTAGCTGGGACTACAGGCATATGCCTGACTGATTTTTTTCTTTCTGTAGCGACGGGGGTCTTCCTATGTTGCCCAGGCTGGTCTCCAACTCCTGCCTCGGCCTCCCAATGTGCTGGGATTACAGGCATGAGCTGCCATGCCTGGCTGGAAAAGATTTTTCAGTGGCTCCTATACTTGACACCTAGGGCACAGCATCTCTGCCTCCTTGACTGATTGATAGAGACAAGGGTCTCACAGTTCTGCCCAGGCTGGTCTTGAATTCCTGAGCTCAAGCAGTCCTTTCTCAGCCTTCTGAGTAGCTGTGATTACAGGTGCATGCCACACCTGTGAGCATCAGGTTCCTGCTCAAAGTTTTCACTCACAGAGGTTCATAATCAAAGTTTGGAGACCACTGCTCTAGAGTATCCTTCTCCAGAAATTTTGACATTTAATTCTACTTACCTTTATCATCTGTGCACATGTATTTTCTAGAGCAATTATGAGTCAAAAGTTCAGGCAGTCTGGGCTCCTGTAGGAGTTGATGCTTGGTTTTGAGAGAGGTTCTCTGGAGCTGCTTTTCAATTCTCTGGGAGTAGATAATAGTGGGGTGAAACATATGGTAAAGAGTTTTGATTATGGAGGTGGGAAAACATCAGATCTGTTCTTCATGTTACACTGATCTGCTTATTACCTTAGTTTTTAATTTTTTTTTTTTTTTTTTTTTTGAGACAGAGTTTTGCTCTTGTTGCCCAGGCTGGAGTGCAATGGCGCGATCTCGGCTCACCGCAACCTCCACCTCCCAGGTTCAAGCGATTCTCCTGCCTCACCCTCCCTAGTAGCTGGGATTACAGGCATGTGCCACCATGCCCGGCTAATTTTGTATCTTTAGTAGAGACAAGGTTTCTCCATGTTGCTCAGGCTGGTCTCGAACTCCTGACCTCAGGTGGTCCGCCCTCCTCAGCCTCCCAAAGTGCTGGGATTAATCTTAACAAAGTAGTGCATTTTCCCCACTTGATAGGAATTAATATAATTTTAAACTCTAGATGGAGAAGATAGGCTCCTATTCTAAAGAATATAAACAAGGACTGTTGAGAGGGAAAAACAAGTGCTGTGTGAGGAATGCTATACAAAACTGTCTACCTCAAAAAGGAGGAAAACAAAATGCATTGCAAACAGCTCCTCACTATTTTTCTTCATGTTGCTTCACATATCTGTTTTTTGTTGCCATTGTCTTTCATCATCATCCTTCCAGGTGTCCTTTCCTGAAGTTCAGTCAGCTTCAGCCCCACTCTTGCAGTATTTCTATTCCCACCTTGGCCTATTATGAACAATCTTTGGGCTACTGTCTCTTGACAGAGGATACTTTTAATGAAGCAGCTTAGATTTCTGTAGAGGGTAGTGGGGGAAAGGATAAGGATGAGGCTGCTTCTGGAATAAATGTCATGGGAATGAAAGGGCTGTTGAAAGATTAGAGGCCAGTGTGCCTGGGTACAAGGACTGGGGTCATAATTATACTTTGTTTTTTACTAGTGCCTTTTGTCCAAGTCACTGAAAGGGCTTAACAAAATTCTGATTTGAATAATATTATTCTTTGCTCTTTGGAATTTACTGGAGGTGGCAGTGAGGCTCTGAAAAAAATATGAATGTTTTATAGTGGCATAAAAGGAAATGAGTTAGATACCCTGATTCCTTGTTGAGAAAAGATGAGTCTGGTGAAAGCTAGTGCTGTTAGGTGAAATGATGTCTGCCATTATATGAAATGGGATGAGATGGTTTAATGGAAATGTTGCCCTTTTCTTCCCCACCTTTGTCTTTGTGCTTAGAGACTCTGACTGTTAGTCCTAAGAGAAACAAAACAACTTAAGCTTCTTTCCTAGGGATAGGGTGCTCCTGATTTCTAGTTTCAGCTCTATAATCCTTAGTATCTGTGCCTTTAATAAGTTTGAAGTTAGTTGGGCCGGGCGTGGTGGCTCATGCCTGTAATCCCAGCACTTTGGGAGGCCGAGGCGGGTGGATCACTCAGGAGATCGAGACCATCCTGGCTAACACAGCGAAACCCCATCTCTACTAAAAATACAAAAAGCCAGGCGTGGTGGCGGGTGCCTGTAGTCCCAGCTACTCGGGAGGCTGAGGCAGGAGAATGGTGTGAACCCAGGAGGCGGAGCTTGCAGTGAGCCTAGATCGCGCCACTGCACTCCAGCCTGGGCGACAGAGTGAGACTCTGTCTCAAAAAAAAAAAAGAAATAATAATAATAGGTTTGAAGTTAGTCATCTGAGTGAACAGAAAGCTCAATCTCTTCCCCCAAGAGCTTGATTTCTTCTATCTGTTGATTTGTGTGTAAAATGATATTCAGAATCTGACCCACCTCTTTATGTTATAAAAACAAGTGTTGAATGGAGTTTGAGGATACATATGTCACTTATTTACATTGGAAGATTCTTGCTTAGGGGGCAATGCTGAAGTTAGCTTTGTGTATTGAGTTGAGACTCTTGGCTTGCAGTACCTGTCATTTGATATGTGCCTGCTGTTCCAGGATTTATTTTAGTTCCCACTTTCTCATCTGAAAAATCACTGCCAGTTACTCAATGAGTGAAGTAAAGAGATGGCACTTGACCTCCCCAAAAATATGTCATTATATGGATTTTAAACATAGGGAAGAAAAAATTTCTGGTGTGCTTTTCACAAGCTGAGAAGCCCTGTTAAGCATGCATACACAAATCATTTTTATAAGAATGATAAAACCTGTACATTGTGAAATCTCCTTGTCCCTATTGTCTTTTTTCCCAGGTGGTTTCCTAATTGTTTTGGTTTCTTCCTCTCCCAAACCCAGGCTGGCTACAGCAAACATCATTCAAGATGTCCAGCAAAGGGAGCAGCACAGATGGCAGAACAGACTTAGCTAATGGTAAGGGGCCAAAATGAAGGTGAAGCTATTTTTACTATCAACTGAGGTTCTCCTCCTCCCTGCAAGATAGAGTGGAGGCCTGGATTTTAGTGGAGGGAGGGAAACTTTCCTGTGTTGTTCTGAGTATAGGAAACTACACAGGAAACACCTTGCACAATATTGTGCTTTTGCTTCTTCTCATTTTATCTGATCATTTTCAAAATATCAATAACAGAGCTGTAATTCTAAGAGGTCAAGTGGTTTGGAGTTCTATAAAGCTATAAGGATGGGCAGAACCTAGGAAATGCTGTTAATAAAGGAGAAAAATAAAATCTAATGGCTAGTAGGAACAAGGGAATTTTAGGGAAGATGAGCTTCCCAGTTATATTGAGAGGTCCCTTTCCACAATAAGTAGTAGTTTGATAGAGAGATTACGTGGCTGGGCATGGTGGCTCATGCCTACAATCTCAGCACTTTGGGAGGCTGAGACAGGCAGATCACTTGAGCCCAGGAGCTTGAGACCAGCCTGGGCAACATAGTGAGACCCCGTCTTTAAAAAAAAAAAAAAAAAAAGGTGATTACATAAGGGATGAAGTTACAACCCAACTAGGAGTGGGACATCTTTCCCTTCCTTATTTCCTTCCCTTACTTCCCCTCCCTTCTTTCCATTTATTTCCTTCCTTCCTTCCTTTCCCTCCTTCTTCTTTTCAGGACCAGTGCTGCCAAGTGTCAAATCACTGGATTTAGGGCAGATTTGAAGGCAGAATATAAAAATTCTAATAGAGTATAACTACCACCTGGGTTATTTAACCAGCGCTTCACCTCTGAGCCAACTTTTAAATTAGAGAAGCCGCCTTTAAATAGATATAATTGGGCAGCACGGAGTCCAGCATTCCTTAGCACCTTGAAGGTCAGGATAACAGGCTAAATTCTAGTTGAAGTGATTGGAGGAAGGATAGGTGAGATTTTCAACATGCTTTTTTATTGCTCCATATGTTCTTATCACTGCCATTCATTCATCTTTTGTGAAGGAAAGTGGTTCATATTTCTCACTGGATTTAGTTGAAAGGTACAGGGTTCTAGAGGAGTTAAAGTATACTATTGATTTGGAGCTTGACCATTAGCTAGGTCAAGGATTGGCAAACTATAAATTGCAGTCCAAATCCAGCCTGCCACTTGTTTTTGTAAAGTTTTATTGGAATACAGTCACGCCTGTTCATTTATGTAGTGTCTATGAGTTGCTTTTGTTCTACATACTGGAGTTGAGTAGTTGTGGTGGAGCTCCATATGGTCTGCAAAGCCTAAGGTTTTTACTCTCTGGCCCTTTACAGAAAAAATTTGCAAACCCCTACTCTAGTTCTTGGTGATTTACTGTTGGGGCCTTCTTGATGAGCTTGTGATACCCTCTGGCCCTTATGTTAATGTGGTAAGGCCTCCAAAATTGTCTATATTTGTTACTCATAATTTTAACAATAAACACTAGATGTTTTGGTGTTTTATTCTTTCTTTTCTTTATTTCTTCTTTTCTACAGACCTGTTAGATATGGTGTTTCAGTCCCTGCTCACCACTCCCAAGCTCAAGCCCAGTTGCATTTCAAAAAACTGTAACTGCTAAACTTTCGTAGCATATACAACAGGCTCAGCAAATGTGGTTCTTGGGTTCAAATTTCTGTGCTTCGTAACTTTTTCTTCCAGCCCCTAGCCCAGTTGTTTTATACTGTGCTCTTAGTTGAGGCTTTTTTTTTTTTGAGACAGAGTTTTGCTCTTGTTACACAAGCTGGCGTACAGTGGCGCAATCTCGGCTCACTGCAACCTCCACCTCCCAGGTTCAAGCGATTCTCCTGCCTCAGCCTCCCAAGTAGCTGGGATTACAGGCGCATGCCACCACGCCCGGCTAATTTTTTGTATTTCTAGTAGAAATGGGGGTTTCACCATGTTAGCCGGGCTGGTCTCCAACTCCTGACCTTAGGTGATCCACCCGCCTTGGCCTCCCAAAGTGCTGAGATTACAGGCGTTAGCCACTGCGCCCGGCCTGCAAGAACTGTTTATGTCTTCTGGCCTTCTGTTACTGCTTGAATCAAAGCACTTGTATTGTTGATCTTTTTTCAGTATTGGGTTTTGCCTAAGAGTACATTGCTTCAGAGATCTTCACAGATTACTGCTCAAATCCACATGACTAGGCAATAAGGTGCTCCACCTTTGAATCCTTAAACATCAGTGTGGTATTGGAGTTGAATAGCTCATACTGGATGGTCTGCCTTTCCTGACAGCTTTTACTTCTGGCAGGATAAAATTTATAGCCATCTGAGGAAAGGAGGCCCATGAGCAGCATTTAAAATCTTTATTCTCCCTTTTTTTTCTTCACACCTTGACTTAGGTTGGAAGTTGTGGTTGTATTGGCTCTAGAACATTCCTCAAGTTCTCATTGGAATTGACTTGACTGTTGTGAGATAAGAGAATGCAGTATGTAGTTATAGGAGATAAGATCGATGAAAGTGACCTAGTTATTTAACTATCAGCATAGCAGACCTAGAATTTACTGAACTTTCTTCTTAGGCACCACTATAGTAGCCCAGCTTTTTATCAATTTTATATATGCTTCCTAATAAAACTGTCTCAAGAGACTAAAAATGTGTGACTAAAAATTATATTAAAAAATTCAAACTAATGGAAGTGAGTCAAAATATATTTACTAGCAAAAGGTGAGCAAGAACCCACTCAAATAATCACAATTCCCACTTACCCCTTCAGCTTCCTTTCTTAGTGAATTTTAGAAACTTAGGGGAAGAAACTTAGGATTTAGGTGACAGAAGGTGTAGTGGTACTTTGTTTTTTTTGAGATGGAGTCTCGCTTTGTCGCCCAGGCTAGAGTGCAGTGGTGCGACCTTGGCTCACTGCAAGCTCTGCCTTCCAGGTTCACGCCATTCTCTTGCCTCATCCTCCCGAGTAGCTGGGACTACAGGCGCCTGGCTAATTTTTTGCATTTTTAGTAGAGACGGGGTTTCACCATGTTAGCCAGGATGATCTCGATCTCCTGACCTCATGATCCACGTGCCTCGGCCTCCCAACGTGCTGGGATTACAGGTGTGAGCCACCGTGCCTGGTCTGATACTTTCTTAAAGTAGAAAATGGTGCAACTCCACATCCATAAGTCAAGAGTGATTTTTATCAGCTAGTTTCCATCTTTTGCTAAAAAGATGGCTATGCTAGCTCTTGCTGGAGTTGGCTCTTCTTTTTATATTCTGTTTAATTATTTGCTATAACTTAATAAATGCCCATCCAATACAACAGAGCCGATGGTAGATGTATCAGGCACACTTTTATACAATATGCCGATGTTTTACCTCTTGAGAACTTAATATAATCTTAGATTGTCCTGAGATTCTTTGCTTTTGTTGAAGTACTTTATGTGTGTGCATTTGATCTTTTCAATTTCTTGTCCTTTACAAGATTTCCCCTCAGAGGGTACTCTGTAATTATTTGTAATGAAAACACTTGGACCAAAGTTCATTTTTTGGTCTTTTGATGTGATGATTTCTTAGACTAAGTTGGGAAGTCCTTCTTATCACTCTCCTGTTTTTTTATTTTTCCATCTCCTCTACCCATTCCTCACTAACATGCAGGAAGCCTGTCTAGCAGTCCAGAGGAGATGTCTGGAGCTGAAGAAGGGAGGGAGACATCCTCAGGCATTGAAGTGGAGGCCTCAGACCTGAGTTTGAGCTTGACTGGGGATGATGGTGGCCCCAACCACACCAGCACA
The DNA here is from genome assembly GCF_009828535.3 of Hylobates moloch. Lineage (NCBI taxonomy): Eukaryota > Metazoa > Chordata > Mammalia > Primates > Hylobatidae > Hylobates > Hylobates moloch. The sequence goes on from NW_026652280.1 coordinate 95,173,523, forward strand.
GAAAGTCGAGGCACAGACACAGAGAGCTCAGGTGAAGATAAGGACTCTGACAGCATGGAGGACACTGGTCATTACTCCATTAATGATGAAAATCGAGTCCATGACCGCTCAGAGGAAGAGGAAGAGGAGGAAGAAGAGGAGGAAGAAGAGCAGCCTCGGCGCCGTGTACAGCGCAAGCGGGCTAACCGTGACCAGGACTCATCAGATGATGAGCGGGCCCTAGAGGACTGGGTGTCCTCGGAAACATCAGCTCTACCCCGACCTCGCTGGCAAGCCCTCCCTGCCCTTCGGGAGCGGGAGCTGGGTTCAAGTGCCCGCTTTGTCTATGAGGCCTGTGGGGCAAGAGTCTTTGTGCAGCGTTTCCGCCTGCAGCATGGGCTTGAGGGCCATACTGGTTGTGTCAATACCCTGCACTTTAACCAGCGCGGCACCTGGCTGGCCAGTGGCAGCGATGACCTGAAGGTGGTGGTGTGGGATTGGGTGCGGCGGCAGCCAGTACTGGACTTTGAGAGTGGCCACAAAAGTAATGTGTTCCAGGTGAGGCAAGGGAGCATAATAGCAACTGAGAGAATCAGGCATGAGTTAGAGAAATCTGAACTGCAGCGTGGATTGGGAGCTGATAGTGAGTTATGGTAGGAATTAGGTATCGGGACATGGCCCTACTTTGGCTCCCATAATGACCTAAATACACTGAAAGACTCTTGACAACCCTAGATTCCTTGAGCATATGGACTGTTGGAAGCCTCATAGGTAGGGTGCATGCAGCTTATTAAATGTGTGCTGGTAGGAGGCAGTGTAGTATAAGCACAGGCTCTTGAACGAAATTGCCTGAGTTCAAATCGTAGCCCTTCTGCTTACTAGCTCAGTGATCTTGGGCAAGTTATTTTACCTTTGTCTTCAGTTTATCTGTAAAATGGGACTAATAACACATAGGGTTATGAGGATTAAGTAACAATAGAAGCTAAGCAGTTAGAGCTGTGACTGGTACTTAATAAACAGTTGGTAAATGTTAGCTTATACTGTTATTATTCTGTAAAGATTTTACTCCTTGGCCCCATCTACTGTACTGGTACCAGCCATTTATCCTAAGGGTGTTGTCTTTTCTTCCCTGACATTCCCCCTATATTCCTTTTTCTTTGTGGCAAATTTATATTTGCTTTCTGAATCAAGGTAGATTTTTCCTCCTCTATTCCTTTCCTCCCCTGCTAGGTACAGTCCTAGTTCATCTGAGCTCTTATCATGTGCCAGTTCAATCTTCCAGAGCCAACTGAAATGCTGTCTTACATCAAAGGAAGTTTTTTCTCTCCCTTTCCTTTAACTCCTGGAAGAAATTGGGCTTAGCCAGCTGTACAAGAGTAGGAAAGCTAAGTTTCCAGCTGTCATATAAGAAAAGGGGGTAAGTTGAGGTCATCATCGTATTTTTCATTCTTAAGTTTACCTCTCTCATTTCTTTTGTGTGTCCTTTTTTTCATTCTTAACACCCCAGGCCAAGTTTCTTCCTAACAGTGGTGATTCCACTCTGGCCATGTGTGCCCGTGACGGGCAGGTTCGGGTAGCAGAACTGTCTGCCACACAGTGTTGCAAGAATACAAAACGTGTGGCCCAGCACAAGGGAGCGTCCCACAAGGTAAGTAAGACCTTGCTCCAAAATTTGTGCAATTCAAATCCTCTGTGGTTCTCAGCCAAGGTTCTCCCTTATCTCTGCCCATTGTGTCACATTTGTTGTGGTCACGTGCCTCACCTCTTTCAGTCCTAAGATTTGTAGTTAAGAAAGGAGCAAAAGCAGCCACCCTAAACTCCTAGGAAGGCAAGTGTCTGAAAGGTCCCTAGATCGTGCACTTAGAGTATTTGGCCCCTAAGCTAAGCCATAGTTGGTTTGGAGATCTTTGAGGTCTCCTGTGCCCTCTAAACCTTTTACATTTATTCTGATTTTTTAGGGTATTTTGACAGTTTCAAGGTGCTAGTAGTTGATTCCTCATGTGTGAGAGCTTCAGCTTACCTGCTCAAACTCTCAGTTCACAAATAGCACTGTTTCTGGAAGCCCTATTTAAAGCTGGGAATATAGGCCAAATAATCCATGGTGGCAGCTAGCAAGGAGTTAAGAGCTGCCATTTTAAGATAGGCATGGTGGTGGTCTTTTGTGCCATGAAAAGAGGTGGGTACTGTTTTAGAAACCCTAAGCAAAAATATAGGTGGACCTGGAGTATCCTTTCTAGCCAAGGCAGCCCAGGATATGTGAAAATTACCTATTTCTTTGATTTTTAAGTCTACTCCTAACCCACTAGATAATTAATTTTTAGTTGTGAGGAACTAAGATGTAAGGAATGAAGCTGGACACCATTTCTCTCTGCACTTAAGGGTATGGAATTGATTTTATTCGAGAATGAACTGTTGCTGGGTGTGGTGGCTTATGCCTGTAATCCCAATACTTTGGGAGGCTGAGATGGGAGGACTGCTTGAGGCCAGGAGTTTGAGACCAGCCTGGGCAATATAGCAAGACCCCATCTGTGGAAAACAAACAAAAAAAAAGGTGAAAAAACGAGCCAGGTATAGTGCCTTGTACTTCTAGTCCCAGCTACTTGGGCGGCTGAGGTGGGAGGATCACTTAAGCCCACAAGGTTGAGGCTTTAGTGAGCCATGATCATGCCACTGCACTTCAGCCTGGGTGGTAAAGTGAGACCCTGACTGGAAAAAAAGAAAATGAACTCTAATGGCTGATGTTTTTCTTTGCTATCTCTGTTCATATCTCTTGGGGATTTAGTTGAATCACCTGTCCTTTGACTTGTATAGAATAAACAAAGCTATAAATAATTCGCATACAACAAGAGTAAGTGGGCTTAGATATGTCCTTTCCTGGGATTTTATGACAAAAAGGTAGACATTTCTCTTTTTGGGACATTTTAAGTGCAGCCCTTCCTAAAGTTATAGGAATGAACTAGATGACCTCTAATTCTAATATTTAGAAACCTCATGTTTTTCCTTTTTCTTCTTCAGTTGGCACTGGAACCAGACTCTCCCTGTACGTTCTTATCTGCAGGTGAAGATGCAGTTGTTTTCACCATTGACCTGAGACAAGACCGCCCAGCGTCGTAAGTGTAGCAGTAATATCATTACAGAACTGTATCTCTTAGCCTTGAACATATTCCATATGTCTTGGTAATGCCTAACTCTGGTTCATCAGAATAGTACCTTTGTGCCTTTGGTTAAGAGGTAGTTTAAGGTTAAGGGGAATTCCTTACTTCCTCTCTTTCTCAGTAGTGAAATACTATTCAGTCTACCTTCATTTCTCAAACAGTTTACTTATTATATGTGGCCTTTAATAATTTGATGATCTTTTGCTCTTTATTCACTTGAATATCATCATTTTACCCAAAGAAAGCACATTATTCCACAAACTCATGTAGAGGTACAGTCCTGTACATTTTAAATTTAAATAAATTTTAAATTTAGGTATTTATAGAAACATACAAACATAAAATTTGGACAAAAATACTGGTAGCTGTAGTTGAGTTCTCTTTTATCACAGTTCATTTATATGTGAATCTGAGACTCATAGATACATTTTATTCCTTTTTAACTGTGTGATATCATAGAAAAAACACAGCATCTTGTTTGGATCCAGGCGGACCTAGGTCAAATCTCAAATCAGGCACTACTAGTTATGACTTACATAACCTTCTGAACCTCATTTTCTTCAGCCTTGTTATGGGCATATTTTTTTCCCTCCCTCCCTCCTTCCCTCTCTAGTAGTTTCTATGAGGATTTATATATATATATATACACACACACACACACACACACATATATAAACACATATATATACACACATATACACACATATGTACACACATACACACATGCACACATATTTATACACACACATACACACATGTACACACATATACACACATATATATATTTATACACACACACACTCACATATGTATGTGTGTATATATATATATATATATATATACATGTGTGTGTGCGTGATGCCTCAGCATAATGTTTAACACCATGGCTGAAATTTATTAAGTTTTAGCTAATAATTATAATTATTTTAGTTTCCTTTTTTCATTTTTATTGCTCTTATAATAAACAAATACTTTTGTTTAAGAGATTCAGGTAATAAAGTGTACAGACAAAATGTAAATGCTCCCTCAGTCACCCCCCCCCACCATTTTTCTAGCTATTGAAAACCATTGTGGGCAGGGCACAGTGGCTCACGCTTGTAATCCCAGCACTTTGGGAGGCCAAGGCAGGTGGACGTCACTTGAGGTCAGGAGTTTGAGACCAGCCTAGCCAACATGGCAAAACCTCACCTCTACTAAAAATACAAAAATTAGCCGGACATGGCGTGTGCTACTCAGGAGGCTGAGGCAGGAGAATCGCTTGAACCTGGGAGGTGGAGGTTGCAGTGAGCTGAGATCATGCCACTGCACTCCATCCTGAGTGACGGAGCAAAACTCCGTCTCAAAAAAAAAAAAAAAAATGTAAGTAATTTTGAAAAAAGTCCCTTTTGTATACATTTTGCACCTAAATATATATACATATATACACTTTCTCCCCATGAGTATACTTGTATGTATATATAAACATATATGTATGTTTCTGCAGTTTGTTTTTTTCATGTTACAGTGTGGGAGATTTTTCTGTGTTGGACCATAAAAGCTACCTTGTTGTTAACCATGAGAGAAATATCATAGCATTGGTGTACCACAGTTTATTTAACCTTTACCTTATTGATAGATATCTAGATTGTTTATTGTCTTGTTTGTCTTAAAGATTATTATAACAAATCTTGGTCGGGTGCAGTGGCTCATGCCTGTAACCCCAGCACTTTGGGAGGCTGAGCTGGGTGGATCACTTGAGGTCAGGAGTTTGAGACCAGCCTGGCCAACATGGTGAAACCTCGTCTCTACTGAAAATACAAAAATTAGCCGTGTGTGGTGGCACGTGCCTATAATCCCGGCTGCTCAGGAGGCTGAGAATTGCTTGAGCCCAGGAGGTGGAGGTTGCAGTGAGCTGAGATCATGCCATTGTACTCCAGCCTGGGTGACAGAGCAAGACTGTCTCAAAAAAAAAAAAAAATTATTATAACAGATCTTATAGGTCAGTACCAGTATTGAGTAAGGGATAGCAATGATTTACATAGGACATAAGTAAAATATAAATTAATTTGGGGACTATAACACGAAGGCTGATTATTACTAGACTTTTATTTTTGGAGAGCTAAGTCCAGAAAAAGCTGTTTGGATAGTAGAAGAATTTCTACAACTGCTTAAAAGATAGAAATGTTTTAGGCTTGGGGAAAAGATATGTTGCTTGTTTATATAACCTTCAAGAGAACAAAGATTGGGAGATTTATGCTGGAAATGGAACAAGCCTAAATGACAAGGGTTCTCCCTTCTAGTACTAGCTTTGTAGTTATCTGACTTTGAGGAAATCATTTCATCTTTTGAACTACATGATGTTTGTTATTTCCAGTTCTAAAGTTCCAGGGTTCTGTAATGGTAATGGAAGATTAGCAAATTTCTCATAGGGAAGAGCAAAAAAGCAAAAAATGATAATAAGTTTATTTAATATGCTGTGTTAAAGAGTTGTGAAACAGAATGAGATCTTATCCTGTGGATCAGGTTCAGAGGGAAACTACTGTTAGGCCACCAGGAATTGAATCTGGTTCAAGTAATGAATAGAGCGAATGACTTTGGCAGATTATTGAATTTAGAATGAAATTATGTAGGCAGAAAGTCTGGCTGAGAGTTAACCATGAATCTGAACATAAGCAATGATAGGTGGGATAGAATCTGGGTACAAGGAGAAAATGAAGAGTAAAGGAGGCCCAAATCTAGATTTGAGTAATAAAGACAGTGAGTCTTTAAAGTTTTTGTTGTAAGGGTTAAAGTAGTATTACAGGCTGGCCTGGGGTGAAAAGCTGAACATCTGCTTATGTCAGAGGCATTTTTTTTTTTTTTGAGGTGGAGTCTCACTCTTTCGCTCAGGCTGGAGTACAGTGGCATGATCTTGTCAGAGGCATTTTTGTGTGAAGTTGGCATAAGGGAGATTTTCTTTTGTATATATGTGATGATAGCCAAGTCTCTGAAAGCTAATGAAATTGACTAACATCTTAGGAAAAGAGTTTGATTTGAAACTGTGGATGGAATATTCCTTTAGCCAGTGGAAGCCAGTTTGAGGTATTCTTCAAAGAAATCCTTTGGTCTCATCTGTAATTATTTTTCCCTTTTTGCTAGGACATACTTGCTCATTAGTTTTAAGGCAAAATTTGGTGAATTTGTTTAATGTTTCCTCTAATGTGAACATTTTTTCCTCCTATTGCCATGATAATCATTTTTATAGCACCTCTGCATGTCCCCTGCAGAGCTCAAGGTACTCTGCATTTACCTATCAGGAGGGAGAAATGTTTGTTTTATGGGATTAAGTTGAGGCATGGAAAGATTGAGCTCTTCCTCAGGATTACATAACTGTGGAACCAGTACTTCATAATCTATTCCTTAGTTTCTTCATTTTGCTTCCACATGGTGACTTTTGTATTTGTTTGACCTTGTCCTTCTGAAATTTCAAATTGCTAAGGAAATGAGATGGTCCTGTGGGAAGGCGCAGCATCAGCTCCTACTCTCTTTCCCTGTCTAAAACTCATATTAGAGCAGTCTCTTAGCTAGTTTTGTCCCTGAAGCTGTTATTCTTTTGACATGTTTCCTGCCTTGTGTTTTTGAGGTGTGTGGGGGACACCATTAGGGGATGGAGGTTTCCCCTAATGACATTCATTTTCAGTGCCCTCTGTATTTTTTTTTTTTGTTTTTAATTTTAAAATAAATAGAGATGGGAGCTCACTATGTTGCCTAGGCTGGTCTTGAATTCCTGGGCTCAAACGATCCTCCCACCTCAGCCTCCCAAAGTGCTGGGATTATGAGCCACTGCACCTGGTCCTCTGTATTCATTTAATGAAAAGCTGCAGAGATATTAAGTAAAATCTCTCCACTTTGCCTAGAGCAGTTCTAGGCTGAAGTGACTTTGGCTATGCAGAAAGGATGCTAAAATCATTTCTTTACAAAGAAACTTGTTGTCATGGTTATATTTCTTTCTGTTTCCATAGCATCAGAAATAAATAAAACCTTAGACTTAAAAACAAAAACTAAAGCCAAGCCTCTTCCTATAGTTTCTTGAAGTCTTTCCTTTCCTGTAAATTTATCAATCTTCATTATGTCATATTTGACTAATTGAATGCTTAGATCTGAGAAGAATATTCATCATGCCACCCTTAACCTGGAACAAATTATGGCTGTTTTAGACAGATTCTTCTGTATTTCTTCAGTGAAAAATTTATCAGTTTTTAGTGTGCATATTTTAAGCTGGGTTTTTTATTTTTTTACTTTTTGAGTCAGGGTTTCACTCTGTCACCTAAGCAAGAGGTACAGTGGCAAGACCACGGCTCACTGCAGCCTCAACTTTCTGGGCTCAAGGAATCCTCACACCTCAGCCTCCTGAGCAGCTGGGACTATAGGTGCATGCCACCACACTGGCTAATTTTTTATAACAAATTTTTTTTTTTTTTTTTTTTTTTTTTGAGACAGCGTCTCCCTCTGCCACCCAGGCTGGAGTGCAGTGGCACGATCTTGGGCCACTGGAACCTCTACCTCCTGGATTCAAGCAGTTCTTCTGCCTCAGCCTCCCGAGTAGCTGGGATTACAGGTGCATGCCACCATGCCCGGCTAATTTTTGTATTTTTGGTAGAGACGGGGTTTCACCATGTTGTCCAGGCTGATCTTGAACTCCTGACCTCGTGATCCACCCGCCTCAGCTTCCCAAAGTGCTGGGATTACAGGCATGAGCCACCGCACCCGGCTTTTTATAATAATTTTTTATAGAGATGGGGTCTTGCTATGTTGCCCAGGGTGGTCTTGAGCTCCTAGCCTCAATTATTCCTCCCAAAGTGCTGGGATTATAGGCATGAGCCAGTGCCTGGCTTAAGTTGGGTTTTAAGTGACTTTTTTTTTTTTTGAGACAGTCTTGCTCCGTTGCGCAGGCTGGAGTACCGTGGCATGATCTCTGCTCACTGCAACCTCTACCTCCCAGGCTCAAGTGATTCTCCTCCCTCAGCCTCCTGAGTAGCTGGGATTGTCCTGAGTAGCTGGGATTGTCCTGAGTAGCTGGGATTGTCCTGAGTAGCTGGGATTATAGGCATGTGCCACCACGCCTGGCTAAGTTTTGTATTTTCAGTAGAGATGGGGTCTCGCCATGTTGGCCAGGCTGGTCTCAAACTCCTGGCCTCAAGTGACCCGCCCGCCTCGGTCTCCCAAAGTGTAGGGATTACAGGCATGAGCCACCATACCTGGCCATAAGTTACATTTTAATGGAATCTGAGAGATAGTCTCTGACCTTAAGGTCTTTTTTAGCCTACTGTTTCTGGGATTCTTCTTCCACTTCTCTCCTTGTTCCCAGGTGATAGGGAAGATGTATTTATAAATAAAGGGTAGGAAGGTATCTGTAGTATTGTCTGATTAATAACTGGCTGTTATTGTGTTGGACTCCAGCTAAACTGAGGCTTCCTGAAGAGTGGTACATTCATATACCTTTAGTTTATACTTCTTAAGGAACACTAGAAAGTGACTTGACTACATGTTTTTTTTCCCCAATCCCCAAAGTCCCATTTAATAAATGTATGTGCATTTTTCCTGTTGTTACGTACAAAACAAACAGAGAAGACACAACACTTCTTTCTTTCCAAATGAGAATCTCTTTGGTTTCTTATTAGCCGTGTTACTCTCTTGGCTCTCCTTTGCCATGACCATCTGGATCTTTTGGAGTATATAACTTTCTGTGCTTTTCTACTTTTAAAGGAAACTGGTGGTGACAAAAGAGAAAGAGAAGAAAGTGGGGCTGTATACGATCTATGTGAATCCTGCCAATACCCACCAGTTTGCAGTGGGTGGACGAGATCAGTTTGTAAGGTGAGTTTGTGGCTCTTTTGTGTCTTTGACAGTTTATAAGATTGATGCATTGTATACTACCAGGTGCTCCTTTATGGAGAGTTATGAATTTTCTAGGAATCCATTAACTATTATCTTGAATTTTTTACCATTTTCCAAAAATCTTACATGCCTTTGGAGATGTTCTGTTCTCTAACGTAACAGTCTCTGAGGGTGACTTTACATATTTTAGAGATTATCAAGTTTTAAAGAAGTTAGATGATGGTCAGGTGCAGTGGCTCACACCTGTAATCTCAGCACTTTGGGAGGTGAGGCGGGTGGATCACCTAAGGTCAGGAGTTTGGGATCAGCCTGGCCAACATGGCGAACTCTGTCTCTAAAAAAAAAATACAAAAATTAGCCAGGCATGATGGTGCATGCCTGTAGTCCCAGCTACTCAAGAGGCTGAGGCAGGAGGATCACTTGAGCTCAGGAGTCAGAGGGTGCAATGAGCCAAGATTGTGCCACTGCACTCCAGCCTGAATGACAGAGCGAGACTCTGTCTCAAAAAAGAAAAGAAGTTAGATGAATTGACCAAGGTCCTCACATGGCAGCTAAGCCATAAATTTAGGTTTACCAGCAAGTGCTATATTAGTAAATAATCTTCTACCTTTTTCATATATAAATAAACATGCACTAGAAATTTTAAATACTGGTTTTCAATTCAGAAATAGTTTGACTTGGGAGCACTTAGTGTGAACTGAGGGTTTTTTGGCTCTCACTGTCCTGAGCTACCACTTTTTTTTATCCATAGTGATATCTTTGTTACCGTGAACACCTTCTGTTAACACTGGCTCTTGAGACATGACCTAAGGAAAACAGACACTGTGGATTCAGTCTCCATATGTATTAGTTAATTTCCTCTGACCCTTAGTAATAAGCTGTATCCATCCCTATCCAGTTGGTATGTTAACTATGTTCCTTTGGGCTCCTCAGTTTGAAAGGAGAGAGAGGGACAAGATCACTAAAAAAATGAGTGACTTTTTGCTTTCCTAATGGTAAGTGAAAAGCATCATCTTCCTTTTGAAATGAGAGCACATTTTATAGCTGTATTTCCAGATTCATTTTATTAGTAAGAATCATGGGGAATAGGGTAAATTTTTAGAAAATACATGAGATGACTTTGCCTTGTTCAAGAATCCTGGACAAAACCTTGTTTCTCTCTTCTTCCCCTATTCCCATGCCTTCAAAATTCGTTTCCTCCAGTCACCAACAGTCCTTAAATGTGTAGCCATAGATTTTTTTTTTTTTTTTTTTTTAGACAGAGTTTCGCTCTTATTACCCATGCTGGAGTGCAATGATGCAATCTTGGCTCACTGCAACCTCCGCTTCCCAGGTTCAAGCGATTCTCCTGCCTCAGCCTCCCAAGTAGCTGGGATTACAGGCGCACGCCACCACGCCTGGCTAATCTTTTGTATTTTTAATAGAACCGAGGTTTCACCATGTTAGCCAGGCTGGTCTCGAACTCCTGACTTCAGGTGATCTGCCCGCCTTGGCCTCCCAAAGTGCTGGGATTGTGAGCCACTGTGCCTGGCCGATTTTTTTTATTTTGGGATAAGAAGCTGTTGATCAAAAAGGGTTGTAGTTTGTACAGATTTTCAGTTGCTACCTCCTCCAAGTTGAGCATTCACCAAAATTTCAAGTTGGAAGTTCCTACTTAGAGCTCCAGATTACTTGAAAAGTCTGTGTCTCTAACAGATTCCACCACTAGGACCAAGATGTTTGGAGGGGAATGTAGTAGTTTGCTGTATTGAGAACTGTATTCATATGTGTGTATGTATTCATATGATATGTATATCATATTGCCTTAACCCAACGCTGATACTTTCCCAGGGTTAGAGTAAGGCTTAGAGTTTTAGCATTTCAACACAAGGAGAAATACTCAAATCTTTTGTCTCTTATCAGCCTCAATATCCTCTATTGGCTATTTAGTTGGCAGAAGTTATGTGAAGATTTTTGTTTTTTTTTTTTGAGACAGAGTCTCACTTTGTTGCCCAGGCTGGAGTGTAGTGGCTCGATCTCGGCCCACTGCAACCTCTGCCTCCCGGGTTCAAGTGATTCTCATGCCTCAGCCTCCCAAGTAGCTGGGATTATAGGCATGTGCCACCTTGACTGGCTATTTTTGTATTTTTAGTAGAGATACGGTTTTGCCATGTTGGCCAGGCTGGTCTCGAACTGTCTTCAAGTGATCCACCCGCCTCGGCCTCTCAAAAGTGCTGGGATTACAGTTGTGAGCCACCGCGCCTGGCTATATGAAGATTTTGAGGCACACTGATCCTACACAAGCAGGTAGCCCTTTCAGCACTCCAGCTCTTCTCTGACATTAGGTTATACTTCTCTGGCACCTCTCCTGTGCAGCCAACTGAATGTTTTGAGGTTTCTCCTTTCTTATTCTTCCTTTGAAAGAACCCAAACAGCTCATCTTCTGGTATAAATTTGAAAACATTTTTGCTGAATATTATATATCATAACATCATTAACTTTCACTCCTAGCCTAAAGGAATTACTTTAAGGGAATACAGAGAAATAGCTTAGTCATCCTCAAGGCTTTTGCCTCATTAATACTGAATTTGAGTTTAGGGTTATTAAAAAGTATTTAAGGGAAGCTCTGGGGAGACATGCTTTTTGGCCTGTGGCCAAAAAAAAAAAAGTATGCAAGTAGAGGAGGTATAGGTGTGAGTCCCTACTACACCTGCTAAGCTAAGCTAATTCCTGCTTAGTTTAGTTTTAAGAATTTATCTCGGCCTTTTGGCTAAGATCAAGTGTAGTTTTAAGAATTTATAGGAGTAAAGAAAGAGAGAATATATCAGATGAATCCTTTAGTGGTAAATTTGGCTGACATGAAAATTTATTGCTAAAGGATTAAGTATAGGCCCTGATTGATGAAGCACAGTCAGTAAATCATCTCTTCATTCCCCAGTTCTTAAGCCAACATCAGCAACACTGAGAGAACATTAGATTAAAGGCAGGTACAGAAGAAAGACTTAGGGTAACAAGTTAGTGGGTGCCTGAAGGCATGTGGGAAGAGATGTGGTAAAGGTGTGGAGAGGATGCTAAAACTATTCCTTACGTGACTTAAAATGTCAAGGGGCTTGGTGTGGTGGCTCATGACTATAAAACTAGAGCACTTTGGAAGGCCAAAGCTGGAGAATAGCTTGAGGTCAGGAGTTCAAGGCCAACTTGGGCAATATAGCAAGACTATGTCTTTACCAAAAAAAAAAAAATTAAGAAAAAATTTTAATTTTTTAATTAATTAAATATCTCCAGGTGTGGTGGTATGCTCCTGTAGTCCCAACTACTTGGGAGGCAGAGGAGGATCTCTTGAGCGCAGGAGTTTGGGGCTGCAGTGAGCTGTGATTACACCACTGCACTCCGTCCTGGATGACAGAGTGAGACCCTGTCTCAAAAAAAATAACTAAAAGTAAAATATAAACTATCAAGGGCCTATCATATGTTCAGAAAATAGTAGGAAAGTTTGTATTAATCTTTCTATGCTTACTGTCCATCACAGGGCTTGACAAAGTATACTGCTTGTTTTTATAAATAAAGTTTTATTGGAACACAGCCATGGCCTTCCTTTACATGTTGTTTATGACCACTTTCATGCTACAATGGCAGAATTCAATAGTTTTTATAGAGATTAGATGGTTTGCCAGTTTACCAGCTTAAAACATTTACTGTCTTGTCCTTTAAGAAAAAGTTTGCCAAATTCTATTCTAGCATCATATGTAGAATATAGTAGGTTATTAATAAACAGTTGGGGTGTAGTGGCTTATACCTGTAATCCCAGCACTTTGGGAGGCCGAGGCAGGAGAAGGAGAATCTTTTTTTTTTTTTTTTTTTTGAGACGGAGTCTCACTCTGTCGCCCAGGCTGGAGTGCAATGGCGCAATCTCGGCTCACTGCAAGCTCTGCCTCCCGGGTTCACGCCATTCTCCTGCCTCAGCCTCTTCAAGTAGCTGGGACTACAGGCGCCCGCCACCACGCCCGGCTAATTTTTTGTATTTTTTTTTTAGTAGAGATGGGGTTTCACCATGGTCTCGATCTCCTGACCTCGTGGTCCGCCCGCCTCGGCCTCCCAAAGTGCTGGGATTACAAGCGTGAGCCACCGCGCCCGGCAGGAGAATCTTTTGAGGCCAGGAGTTTGAGACCAAACTGGGCAGATGCTGTCTCCACCAAAAAGTAAAAATATTAGCCCAGCATGGTGGTGTGTGCCTGTAGTCCCAGCTACTTGGGAGGTTGAGGCGGGAGGATCATGTGAGCTGGGGATGTCAAGGCTTAAGTCATCAGTAACCTAATGCCAAAGCAAACAAGGTACTTTTCAAGTCTTTTTCTCTACTCTTGACATTATTACTCCTTCCCTGAAACACCTTCTCTCTTTGATGTCCAACCACTCCTCAGTATTGTTCATGGGTGTGTCTTCCTTTCTCCACCCATTAAATGCTGATGTTCTCCAGTAGCTCAGTCTTCAGCTCTCATCTTACTCTATACCAGGGAATTTTAACTTGAAGTACAATATTCTGTGAACCTCCAGAAAGTGTGCTTATGTGCATTTTTCTGGGGAGAAGGGACTAGAGATTTCATTGTATTCCGAAAGAGGCCAGAGATTCTAAAGGGGGAAGAGAAAATCCTCTCTGTATTTTCCCTTGGAGATCTAATTCCATTACCAATGCTTTAACTACCACCTTACACATGGATATATGACTTACATCTGTGTCTGCGGACCACACTTATTCTGAACTCTAGACTTACACCTACTTAACAAATGGATATAATTAACTGATGACTTCAGCCAGAGAAGTCTCAGTGGTGAGTTGAGGACCAAAACCAGATTAGGATGGACTGAGAGGTGAATAGGAAGTAAGGAAGTGGAAATATTGAATGTTGATTGTTCTTTTCAGTAGTGTAACTGTAAGGGGAAGGAGAAAAAAAGCAATAGTAGGAAAGGACAGTCAGCAGAAGGATTTTTAGAAAGTGGCCAGCTGGTGATGAGGAAGAGGTTGAGAAATTAGATAATCATCAAACAAGGTCCCTGGAAGGATGAAATGAAGAGCATTTTTCAAGAGATTGGCTCTGAGATTGGAGGAGACTGGGTAAGGACAGATACTGGATCTGTCTTGTTCCTCACTGTATTTCTAGCACCTAGCATAATATTTGACACATAATATGTGTGTCCTAAATATTTGAGTTTAAAGCTTGGATTAGAGAGAGGAAGGAAGGTGAAGGTGTAGTGTGTTTGATAAGAGTGAGGAAAGGAGAGGATATGGTTGGTAGTTTTTAATAATTATTGTGGGGTATGAGAGGGAGAACAGGCCAAATAAAGTTTCAAGGAGGAATTACAGACCCATTGACTTACATTAAGCATGGTTTCTGCCCGTGAGTAACCTTTTTCGGTAGGTAATGTACATGTAAAAAGCTCCATACTAATGTTAGTTGTTTCAGTGAAAATTAGCAGTACATGATATAAAACTTGAGGAGAGAGATAAACCACTTCAAACTGACAGAATTGAGGATAGCCAGTTAAAATGGGAAGTATGTGGATGAAGGATTTAGGGTTTGCCTGGCCAACATGATGAAACTCTGTCTCTACTAAAAATACAAAAATTAGCTGGGTGTGGTGATGTGTGCCTGTAGTCCCAGCTACTTAGGAGGCTGAGGCAGGAGAATCGCTTGAACCCATGAGGTGGAGGTTGCAGTGAGCTGGGGACATGCCACTGCACTACAGCCTGGGTGACAGAGCAGGACCCCGTCTCAAACAAACAAACAAACAAAAGATTTAGGTTTGGAAATGGCTTGGAAAAGGGATGCCCTTTAAGGAAGGGCACAAACCAGAAGCTTGGTTTGGAAAATGTTGTTTATCTGCATCCAGCTGGCAGTTTCCTGCCACTACATCAAATTGCAGCTCTTCAAGGGATTCGTTTGTACATTTTTACATTTTCATTGCTTTTCCAACTGTAGGATTTATGACCAGAGGAAAATTGATGAGAATGAGAACAATGGAGTACTCAAGAAGTTCTGTCCTCATCACCTGGTAAGATTCATGAAGGGCCAGTTGCTCCAGGCTTCCCTGACTCAACCCCAAGGCTGCACCTGAACTTGTTGGTATGGTGGGAAGAGCTTGGACTTTCAAGTCAGTCATCTGGATTTGAATCCTGGCTTTACCACTTACCAGCTTTGTGATCTTGACAGTCACTTCACTTCTGATAGCCTCAGTTTTTTAATCGACAAAATAGAAATAAAAATAACTGCCTTGCACCTTGATGGTGAGGCCTAATGAGACAGTGTACATAAAATGGCTAGCACACGGATGACAACCAAAAGAAAGCCCCAAGATGCTACCCCCTGAGGTGGTCATGTTTCATCAGTTGTACTCCTGTCTCTGTCTGTCTTTCTCAAATCTCTGGGAGAAGATATAGGGGAGTTTGAAGGAAAAGCTGTTTCCTGAAGATGGTATAACAAATGGGGGGGGTGGGGCATCAGTCAGTATCTGCTCCTTATTGCAGGTGAACAGTGAGTCCAAAGCAAACATCACCTGTCTTGTGTACAGCCACGACGGCACAGGTACGTGAGCAGGGCCCAGCTCCTAGGCTGGCATGCCCCCTCTGTCTAGGGAGCTGCTGAGCCAGTGAGGTATGTGCCCTCCAGTGCTCACCACTGTGCTATAGCTCCAAGTAGAGCAGCTGGGGAGTAACTGCTGATGGTGAGCACATAGCGGGAGGATACAGCAGATGACCCTTGGAGATGCCAGGTACCATTTGCAGAATGCTGCAGATGATATTTGGCAGGGCCTGTCCTGAAGCCCAGGTTGCTTGCCTGAGCAGGTTCTTATGCCTTTGACTCATTCCTGAGTTAATGGGTGTGATCTTTTTGAGCATTCTGCTGCCCCTGGGTTGGCAGTGTGTTCTTAGTCTACCCTGTACAGTCGGACTTGCCTAGTGTTCCAAATAAGATGGGTGCTACACCTGGGTATTTGGAGGGGGCACTACTGGCAAGAAGCCCCACCCCAACCCCCACCTCCTGGTCCCTGCTTTTTTCAGCCTTTGCCTTCACTGCTATGTTCTTGTTCTTGGCAGAGCTCCTGGCCAGTTACAATGATGAAGACATTTACCTCTTCAACTCCTCTCACAGTGATGGGGCCCAGTATGTTAAGAGATACAAGGGCCACAGAAATAATGCCACAGGTGAGACTGTCTTCCTAGGTTTCTTTGGCCCAAGGCTGTTGGCTTTGGAGAACCACAGTGTCTTACTCAGGTTATACAAATAGAAACTACCTGCCTGTGTTGCCATGGGCACTGAGGGGTTATCCTGAATTGGGCTGGAGTTTTCATGTTTTCTCCACTATGCTAGAGGAGAAAGCGCTCAAGAGCATCTCTTGCCACTCCAATAATGTTGCTTCTAATTGGTTTGGACATAAGGAGACTAGACTAACTGTTTTTAAGATTTCAGGCAACTTCAAAATAAGCACAAATGCCTTGTTAGGGAGTCAGGGAAAGCCCTCTTTAGTCAGTGGTCCTGAATTGCTTAAAATAGGGAGTGACCTTATACTTCTAGGAGGGAGGAGTAAACGATTATTTTAGATGAGGCAGAAGAGGAGGAATGGTGGTAGTAACTAGCCCAAGATTGGCCTGTTTTGTTCCATGTCTGTGGTTCCCAAACTTTGGGGCACATTGAAATCATCTGATGTTTTTTGTTTTGTTTTGTGTTTATGAGACAGGATCTCACTCTGTTGTCCAGGCTGGAGTGCAGTGGTGCAATTGTGGCTCACTGCAGCCTTGACCTCCCAGGCACTGCAGCCCCAAGCTCCCGGGCTCAGGTGATCTTCCCACTTCAGCCTCCGGAGTAACTGGGACTACAGGTGCATACTTCTACACCTGGCTAATTTTTGTATTTTCTGTGGAGATGGGGTTCCACCATGTTGCCCAACCATGCTGGTTGGGCATAGGTTCCACCATGCTGGTCTCTAACTCCTGGGCTCAAGTGATCCGCCTGCCTCGACTTCCCAAAGTGCTGGGCATGAGCCACCAATCCCAATCCTGGTGTTCTTTTAAAAATAACAGTTTGGCCTTAACCCCATATATTCTGATTTAATAGGGATGGGCTGCAACTTGAGCACTGAGATATTTAAAAACTACCCACATGATTCTAATGTCCAGAAAAGTTGAGGAATCATTACTGTATTGTTACCACTCCTAACAGATACCTGTCATGATTTTGTCTTGGAGATAGCAGTTAGAGATTAGTTTTATTTTTTTTTCCTGAGCTGGTAAGAAAAGAGGGAAAAATCTGTTCTTGGATCTCAGTTCACAGGCAGATAAAGGAAGGGTGCCAGTCTCATGGCCAATATTGTACTGACCATAGTCATTGGAACTCTTGGCTTTTACTGATTCCGGAGAGTGGAGCCCTGTTAATGGTAGCAAGCACAGATCACTTGCTTCTTGAGGCAGTTGTGGCATATACCTTCATCAGTCTCAGATCAACTGATGACCCCAGAAATATTGACAAGGTACCAATGAAGTCCACATATCAAAGATAATCCTAGGCCATAAGACAGTGCTGCCTAAGAGTAGGCAGAGCTGGGACGATTCAGGGTGGGACAGGTAAGGGATTAGAGAGGCCTATGGTTACTTGATAGGGTATAAACTTACAAGACTGAGGCGGCTGCTAAAAGACTGCAGATTCCTCTGCCCTGAGGAGCGAGCTCTTTGGGAGAATATAAATCATCTCTGGGACTGGTGTGATTCTTATAACTATCTGTTAAACATGCATAATCTCTTGATGTGTATTGAGAAAATGAAAATAATTCTTTGGCCCTCAGCTGATTGAGAGTTCGTGAATAACTAAATTCCCTTTGAGATGAATATATATAGGCCTGATGCCAACCCTCATGTGGTTTGTTCCCTCATTTATCATTTCAGTAAAAGGCGTCAATTTCTATGGCCCCAAGAGTGAGTTTGTGGTGAGCGGTAGTGACTGTGGGCACATCTTCCTCTGGGAGAAATCATCCTGCCAGATTATTCAGTTCATGGAGGGGGACAAGGGAGGCGTGGTGAGTATGGTGTGCTGAGCTGGCTGGCTCCCTAATCTCTCCAGTCATTAAGGTAGGTTTTAGCAGGGACACTGAATTCTCACTGTGACTACATGATACCATGTTTTAGAGGTCCAGCCAGCCATAAAAGACTAGTTAGCCTGGGGGTGCTGAGTTTTTGATGGAGCATTTTCTTCCTGTTCCTATCTTCTGTCCCTGTAAAGCACAGTTTATTGAGACAAGAAAGGGATCTTAGGGAAGAACCTCTGTCCTGTCCTGAGTGATGTAACTTACCTCTAGGCATGCACCTTTTCCAAATGAAAAAGCATTAGTGTTCAGGGCGCACGCTCCTACACAAGGCTAAAGATTTCTCCATGTCTTTTCCCTTTAAACTAAACTAAGTAGTGATCTTGGCTGGATCTTAGATCAGCAGATAAAAGCTATAAAGAGCATTTTTTGGACCGTTGGGAAAATTAGAATATGGTTTATATATTAGATAACATGGTATTCAATATTAAATTGATTTGATTACTTAGGAGAATATTCTTGTACTTATACATGTTGAAGTATTTAGGGGTAAAATGTCGTGCTTACATTCAAATAGATAACAAACACATATAAATGTGTACATATAAGGAGAAAGCAAATGTGGCAATTTTTTTTTTAGTAGCTGAGCAGTCTGCTTGCTGTATAACCCATGATCATATCATAGTCTGCCTGTCCTTTGAGTTCTGCAGCTCTCTGTGGAGTTTGGGCAAAAAGGAAGAGTGAGAATCGAGTTAGGGAATGAAGAGCGATCAGCTCTTAAGAAGTATCTGGTTAACCTTATCTTTTTTTTTTTTTTTTTTTTTGGAGACCTAGAATTAGGAAAGAGTTCAATTGCTTTCTGTTACAAGGTTTTTGGACCACAGGAGATGGGGAAAAGACAGTTTGGAAGACTAAATTATACTGATTGCCCAGAATAGTCTGGTTACCCAAGGCCTCTAAGGAATGACTGAGACAGCTTAGTCTCTCTTCCTTTTTATTCCTTCTTAGCTGTGGGGAACTTCAAAGAGCCTAGCCATCTCTTGATGAGGTTTTTTCAGAGAGTGGTTTTAGAATTTAGAATGGTTCCTTGCAATCAGGATCCCATTCCTTATGTTTTTCTTGCCCTGGTAAAAGGGTATTTCAAATTTTCTTCTGGTTTCCTCTAAATTTTGGGGACCTGGGACCTGCATAGATCTAGGGTTTTTATGGTTTGAATACAAATGGAGAGGATTCTAGAAGTTCGATGTGTGTCTCACTCTTCCCTGCTTCATTTCCAACTCTTCCATAGGTCCCCTGTGTCATCTGCAGTGAACAAACCCAAAACACTTGAGTCTTAATGGGAATTATGCAATAGGCATTTAGAGAAAGGAAGTCAGAAGGGGCCAGTGAATTTTTTCTTGACATAAGCTATTGCCTTGCATTCTGTTCCAGAGAGATGCAGGGCTGAATGCCCTCTCCCAGGCCAGCATTTGTCCATTCTCCAAAAGCATTCTGCAGGCCAGTTTGCTTTTAGCTCAGCCAATGCCAGGGTTTGATGAGTAACCCATTTGCCCAGGTGAGGAAGGCATCTACTTGGGATGGGTGGGCCCCAGGCCTAAGTTTTAGTGGTCCTAAGAGTAAATGAGTAGAATAAGAGATATAGAGGCTACCCCTGAAGCAAATTTCCTTACATATTCTTGTCTCTGTGTAAGCTGAATGATCGATGTGGTCTTTTACTTGGCTCCCTCCGTTCTGTTTTTTGGTCCTAATTTTCCAGCAGTGGGGGTCACCAGGCACTAGTTTCAATGTAGTAGACTCAGCAGTTCTATATCATGCAAATTGTAAACATAGAGTAGAATTTAATTGTAACGTAGAATGTTAGAACCAAAGATCTTAGAAGTTATTTTCTACCTTGCCCAGATCTCCTGACTCTGATTTGAGGATCTTTTCTTTGTTCCCATTCAGCTTCACAGGGACAAGGGTGGGGGGTGGTATCAGAGGACAGCCCCTTAGTCTCCCAAGAGCACTTTGATGCTTGATCCCATTCTCTACATTCCCCCAGCCCAGTCATCTAAGGCCAGAGCTCTTTTCTCTGCTCAGGCATTATTGACAGGATAAGTCCTGGCATTCAGACAGGTCTGGTGAAGTGACCAGGTACTCTGGCCCAGAAGTTCTCTGTCGGCTCCCCCCGCAGGCTCCAATTCAGGTACTGTATGTTATTCTCTTGTTCCTCTTGCCACTGGCTTTTTCCTTAGTCTTAAGTTCCAAGGAATTGTTCCCCTGTGCTTTTTTATTTTGCTGACTTATTCAAGCAGAGCTAGCTCAGAGTACAGGTCTGTAACAAGGGCTTATTAGGAGATAGATGAAAAAGTTCAGGTTTGTGTGTGTAAGTTGTCTATTACTATAGATAGATACTATTCCAGGCATTGGAGTTTAACTGCACTGCCTAAAAGAGCCCAAAGATAAACTTCACAATAGGCTGATATGTGGAATGGGAGGAGGAGATAAAGAACAGGGTTTCTGTTTTATTCATAAGCTCAGTCTTAGCTTCAGTCTTTTCTGAGCATTTGTTTATTTGTAAGATGGAAGTCAAAGTAAGTGGGAAGTCTGTAGGTCAGCTCTGTTTTCCATGCCTGCCCTTGACTTCTCCTCAGCTGTTCTCTGCCTGTGCAGGTGAGGCAGGGGAGGCAGTTGGTCCAGAGAGAACTAAAAGAAGTTGTTCTCTTGGACTATAGGGCCAGCTGCAAGGCAGGGTGCCTTTCCTATGTGTTCCTCTTTTCACTGAAAGACTCAAAATGCTTTAGCAGCTAAATCTGAAACTAACTCTTCTGGATGGGGTAGGAACTTCCCTGCCCTTCCCTTAGGGAAGCTCATGTTCCAAGTCAGACAGCAGGGGGCATGGGTGCCTTTCGGACAGAAGGAAACTGCCTAAGCTAGAAGGCCTGCCTGTTGTAGTTTATTTCTTTTGCCTTGTTCAGTGAATTTACCCAGAGGGTGGCTGAGATTGAGGCTATGGGAGCCCCAAGAAGCTGCTTTATTTTAATGTGCTGCCTTATAGCTGAGCCTGTTGTGCTCAGGGCAGGTAGTAGGATGTTCCCCCTGAGATGTGCAAGGTTCTCTCAAGCAGACATGAGCCTTCATCACTCCCACCACTCCCTGCAACTCAGCCTCTTCTTCTCAGCCTGTGCCTTCCTCCAGTTCTAGTAAACAGTGCCAAATGAATATAGTTGTTCTCCGACTCTTCTCTGGGGGTTCATTGGCAGCTGCTGCTTTCTTCATTTTTTAAAATTTATTTGCCACTTGGTGAAAGCCACTGAGATGGTTTTTTCCAGCCTTGGGCAAGTTGGAGCTTTGGAATCTGGAGTGAATGAGGTCATCTGGATTTCATTGTCTTCTTATGAAGCCAGTAGTAAGCTTGAGCAGTCCACTCACCCACCCCTAGGGCCATATCTGGGGATGAGGCCACCCCTGACCTATACATAGGAAATGATTGATGTGCCTGGTCTTATACCCAGTCTGTGTCTGGTTTCTCTACCCCCAGTGCCCTTTGGCTTAGGCTCAGGATGGGTGGGCCTCCCTTCCCCAGCAGCTGCCTCAGCCCTGATCAAGGGCAATTATTTGGCTCAAGGTGAGTAGTGGTTTTTAAACCCTACTCCCACACGCGGCTGAGTCTGTGTTTTCCTTTCTTCCTGACCAGGTAAACTGTCTTGAGCCCCACCCTCACCTGCCTGTGCTGGCAACCAGTGGCCTAGACCATGATGTGAAGATCTGGGCACCCACAGCTGAAGCCTCCACTGAGCTGATAGGGTTAAAAGATGTAAGTGGCTGACTGCAGAAGTTATTTTCTTTCTGCTTATCCACGTACTGTTGATTCTTATTGTCATAGGGAGGAATAACTTGCTGCCCGGTTCTTTAAAGGCACTGCTCTAACACCCTCCCCCACATTCCTGTAATTTCCTCTGTAGGAGTAGTCCTGCTCCAGGGGGCAGCTGTGAAGTGGCACTAATTTGTAATAGGATGGGGATAAGGAGCATCTCTAAGAATTATTCTGTATTAAAGCCTGCCACCTTTGCAGCAGCTCAACCTAGGGCATCGTTTCCTAATCTAATGTAGCTCCACTTCAACTTAAGGGAAGCTTTTATTGGGATAGGAGATCAGCCTTCTTGATCAGGTCCCGGGTTCCTCTTCATTGCTGCCCCCTCTTCCCAACCTTTTTGGGTTCCAGGTGATTAAGAAGAACAAGCGGGAGCGGGATGAAGATAGCTTGCACCATACTGACCTGTTTGATAGTCACATGCTGTGGTTCCTTATGCATCACCTGAGACAGAGACGCCATCACCGGGTAAGCTGGGGTTGGAAATGAGTTCCCAAGGGAGTGACCCTTTTAAGAGAGCTAAAAAGTTCCAGAGTAGTGACTTTAAGGAGTAATCAGGTGATCTTGGTTGGATTTCCTATCCATTGTCCTCTATCCCCATCAGATCCCTGATATAGCCTTGGAAGAGACATCAGCAGAAAAGGGTGGTATCTACTTTTGTCCATTGCCGTCCATGTGTAATGCTATCTTCATAAAGGCAAAGGCTGGAGGGTGGAGGAGGGAATTGAGAAGAAATAACAAGTCTCAGTGTGACCCTTCTATTTTTCCTCTTATGCCAAAAGAGGCCTAGTTCAGGGGTTGGCAAACTGGCACTTGGCCTGCTGCTGGTTTTTGTAAAGTTTCATTGGCTTGCAGCCACACCCATTCTGTGTATTGTCTGTGGCTGCCTTCACGCTACAATGAGTTGAATAGTTGCAATAAAGACCATATAGACCACAAGTCTAAAGTATTTACTATCTAGCCCTTTAAGAAAAATTCTGCGGCCAGGCGCGGTGGCTCACGCTTGTAATCCCAGCACTTTGGGAGGCCAAGGCGGGCGGATCACGAGGTCAGGAGATCGAGACCACAGTGAAACCCCGTCTCTACTAAAAATACAAAAAAAATTAGCCGGGCGTGGTGGCGGGCGCCTGTAGTCCCAGCTACTTGGAGAGGCTGAGGCAGGAGAATGGCGTGACCCCGGGAGGCAGAGCTTGCAGTGAGCCAGATTGCGCCGCTGCACTCCAGCCTGGGTGCCTGGGTGACAGAGCGAGACTCCATCTCAAAAAAAAAAAAAAAAAAACAGGAAAAATTCTGCTGATCTCTGGCCTAAAGCATCTAAATTCTAGCTAAGACCTAACAGGCTTGTCCTTGTTCCATCCAGGGAAGTTACTAACAAGCCTTTCCCATCCACAGCGCTGGCGAGAACCTGGGGTTGGGGCCACAGACGCGGACTCTGATGAGTCTCCCAGCTCCTCAGACACATCGGACGAGGAGGAGGGCCCTGACCGGGTGCAGTGCATGCCATCTTGAGGCCTCATACCTAGGTGGGGCAGGCTGGGGCTGCCAACCTGATCCTGCCTGGGCAACCCTTTCCTGTCCCAGGCCCTACATTCAGCAGAAACGCACTTTGGACTTTTTGCTTTAGATAAAAGAAAGACATCCCAGGAGAAGGACAAACCTCAGAGGAGTGAACCAACAAAGAGTACCTAGGAATGGGAGTTGAGCCCTGGAATGGGGCTCCATGGAGAGGTGCATAGGACTCAGCAGAAATGGCCTCTCCCCAAAGCCTCTTTTTGAGAGGAGAGGGAAGCCTATTTTGTTAACTGGTTTGGGATAGGGAATGGGGTTTCTTTTTCTTTAATCTCCCTTGTTTCTTGGGCTGGGGGATGTGGGGAGAACAACTGGCTATTCAGTACCAAGGGGCCAGAGTGGAGGGTAGGAGTGCCACTCTCTCTTTGGTTTAGGTTTTTGACCTTTTCTTCCTTTGTTTTTTGAAAGTATATGACAGTTGGTTTTTCCCCCCTCAGCAACCCCATCCCAGAATCCGATTTTCCTGGGAAGTCCTTAAAGCCCCTAACCATCCCACACTCTTCACTTTCCTTTCCACCTTATTCATTCTCTGTACTTATCACAGTGTTTTGCACTTGATTACATATCCTTCACTCTCTTCTCTTCATCCCATCACCCCCTAAATAGGTCAGGTGAGGGAGGTTGGGAAGAGGTGGGAGGAGGGGCAGAAGTGAAGGAAGAATAGGAAGGATATTACCTCTTCTGTTATTTTTTTAAAAAACATTGTTTGGTGGCAGCAATCTCCCTGTCCCTATCACTGTTAGAGGCCTAATTTTATATCTATAAATATATTAAAAAGCAAGTCAAACTTGGATGTATCAAGGTAAAATTATTGTCAAAGTTTAAATACCTATATATTCTCTATGAATGCAATAAAGGGACTTAAAGAGTGAACAAGAGTAATGGTGTGGAGGTGACACCTGGGGTCAGTTTACCTCTATGTATGGTCACTAGAGATTGGGACTTACCCTTTAGGTTTTAGGAGGCTCAAGAATGGAAGGATCCTCATTTCTGCCCTTCCTGGTTCCCTGCTTTGGTGTAGGGGTTGGGAAAAACAGGAAATCCTCTCAGCTCTTTGCCTCAGATCTCCTACCTCTCCTTAAGTCTTGTAGCGGGTTCCAAGGATGGCTCTTCTAACCAGAGGCTGGCCTGTCTTTAAAACTTAACTACTTTAGGATGGTGCCACCACTGCAGACTATTGTGGTACTTTGTGACAGAAGACATGTACACACACACCACACACACATACATACTCACTCTCTCACTCTGTCTCTCTTACCTTTAGCTGCTTGATCTTTAAGCCATCCAACTTCATGCCAGTTCCCTTCTTTATAGAAGAGTGAAGGGAAAGACTTCCTGGGTTTGACTTAAACCTCCACCTCTTGACATGTTAGGATTGAGGAATAAGTCATTAATCTAAGGACTGATTACAGTGGCTGGAGCTTGGGCACTTGTCTTATCACTGGTCACTGAGTCTGAAAGTCCCAGCTGAATTCTTGCCCTTAAGTGCTTTTGCTGCTATTTTTTTTGCCCCCAGTTTCCACAAGATCCAATCAAGAATTCTGTATCCTGGGACAGTCAGATTCTACTAAATCAGGCCAGGAAGGAGGGGAAAAGAGTGAGAGAATGGTATTTCCAGATACTTCTTCCTCCTGCCCCTTTTCCCAGCAGCTCTCAGACGAGATGTTGGCTGCTGTACTTACTCCCTGAGGTAGGGAATGTGTGGTGATCGAGTGGTCTGTGTTCCTATTGCTGGTGGGGTGATAGGGTGGGCTAAAAACCATGCACTCTGGAATTTGTTGTATTTTCTCCCAGTAAAGCTTTTCTTCTCCTGACTGCTGCTCTGTGTGGTATGTGGTCCATTTATTCACAATGGATGGTTTTTACTCCTCCTAATGTAGGTACCTAGCCTTCCCGTCTCATTCTGCACATGATACAGTGTTAGAAAGTCCATTTTGGGATACCCGTATTTCCAGTCCTTGCGCTCCAATTGGAGACTGTTGGAAGTAGGATACACTCCATTTAGCTCGGTGATACTTAGGAGATTGGGTGGGGTGAGGGTATACACTTGGGGTATTTTCCCAGCCCTTGTTCTGGGGCATAAATATTGTTGCCCCTCCCTTCCCAGTGATTCAAAGGCTGCAAAATCCTGGTCACTCACAGAAATTTTAAAATCAGTTAGTTGCAATACAATCAATCACCTTTATTCCGGGTTAGAACAAGGCCGTGCACACTGCAGACAGAAGAGCACAAGATAGGGGCAATCTCACAGCAATATAAGGAGTGGGTGGGCAGATTAGTCTTTTTAGATTATTTTGCCTTACAGAGAAACTACTAGACTCTGCTGAAAAGAACCCTGTCTCTCTTCTCCCATTTCTTCCATAAGAAAGGCTCCTTATTCTCTCTCTCACTCTAATGTAACATATCCCAAATGGAAGGACAGTTCATGCTCATTCCCCCGACCCAATTCTACAAGTATCTCTCTCTTCTTAAGGGAGAAGCCAGACAGGGAAAGGGAGACTTGGGAAGGTCCTTTAAGGCAAAACTGTGGAATCCTAGAGGTGTGTGTGTTAAGGCAGGTGTCTGCAGCAGTGGCCAGAGTGGCAGGGCATGCTAGGCTGGGCTAGGAGTTAAGAGTACTGTCTAACCAGTCTGGCTTCTTCCTTCTTCCAGCAGCCAGCCCTCCCCTCCCATTAAAGTTTTACTCCCACATCCTAAAAGCTCCTAACTTGAACTTTCTCTAAATAGTCTCTGAGATTGCATGTGAATTTAATGTTTTTTGAAAAAGCTTTCTTTTTTGTTTGGACTATGTAGCAATTTGATTCTGCCACTCCCTTCACTGTGGCATTCCCCTCCCACCCCCGCTCTGGCCTAGACAATAAGTTAATGCTAGACACCACAAAAAAGGGCAAACATGGCAGTGCAGTTTTAATATACATATATGTAGAATATATATGTACACACAGTTAGCACGGTCAGGGTGGGGAAGGGGCATCTTGGGGTAGGCAGGAGGCTGGGGTCACTCACTGTACTGTAGTGATGTGGCTAGGAGGTGTTCACAAGCCCAGGGGGCTAGGATATCTAGTAAAGAAGGGTTTCCTAAGTCCCTTCCTGAATTGAATTGGGCTGGGGATCGGTGCAAAGGAAAACACTGTAGTTAACTTCTTTCTGGCTTGGGATGTTCTTCACCAAGGAGAGAGGGAAGGTTGCCTACAATAACCAAGTTGGGACCCTATAGATGGTGGGATCAGGATTCGTGTTAAAACCTAAGGGTCTCATTCTTCAACCTCCCTAGGTTTAGAGTGCAACAGTCTGAGTAGGAACAACTGAGTGGAAGAGGGGGCTCCCCTCTCTCTGCCCTCATCCCCATCTCAGGCTCAGTGGTACATGTTCCCACCACAGTCTCTCCAGAGTACAGGTGGGTGGGGGCATCTAATGCTGGCTGCTCCATGGGGTTTGATCTTAGGGACCAGGAAAGGATCCCTGGCTCATACCTATGCTAGGCCCAAGAGAGGCAAAAAGGGACCTGCTGGTACTCAGGAAACAGCTAGTCCAGCACAGGAGTCCAAACATGGAACTCTGGCTTTTCTTTGCCCCTTCCAGGTGGGGGTTGAGTGGTCTCTTTGCCTTCCCTCCCCACTGCTTTTCCCTGGATCCACCTACCTCTCCCATACCTTACCCCTATTGTCAGCTCCTCAGTGTAGGAAAATGCAGGTCCTTTCTGCTTCCACACTTTAAAGATATGGGGGGAGAGTGGAGGAAAGGGAAGTAGGAGGAATGTGCTGATTTCTATTTGCATAGAAATAGCCCCCACCTCCTCCTAAAGTGGAGAAACTCAGCCCCCTCCTCTAGCCCCTGACCCCCATCCCCTTAGGAAGAGGAACTAGATGAGCTAGACATATAGACAAACAGCCAGAGCGTGCGCACACGCACACACACGCGCACAGTAAGGGGGTTAGGACCAGGTTAGTAAGTGGGTAGATGGTGGGTTGCCCTTGCCCCCTCCCCTGGAGGATGGGGGAAGGGAGTGGTCTGATGAAGGTCCAACCTTCCTCTTCTTCCTCCCCCTTGCTCAGGCCTTCTTCGGTGGGGGAGCCAATTTGATGATCTCTTCCTCAGAGGGCTGCCGGATAATGTCTGGGGGCAAAAAGGGATGTGTCCAGGGACAGCAGTGTGAGAGATGCCAGGCAGGCCCATTGGGCATCTGCCTCCACTCTCCCAAAACTCAAGTACTCCAAGGATAGTCAACGGGATGAGGCAGAGGTGCTACTAGTTAAAGGAGTGGCCGCTTACCTTTGTACTTCTTGGCACTGGGGATACGGGTTAGCTTGGTGTCCAGCTCATCCTCCTCAGAGATCTTCAGCACACGGGTTCTGTAGTCAACCACCATAGTGAGTAGGTCAGGACGGCGGGAGATCTCAAAGATGTGCTCAATGTAGGAGAGGTTGTCTGGAGGAAGGCAGGAGATAGGGTCAGAGCTAGGCTGTAGAGGTCAGCTTCCCCTACTCCACCAGACTAGTGACCTGGAACCAAAGCTGAGTTGCTGACATTGGTTATGGGAGGGTACAACACTTGAGGAAGAGGGGCTACTAATCCAGGAGAAGAAAGCTAAGGCACCCAAATAACAATACAGAGGACTGTTCGCAGGAAGGGCAGATAGTTGGTCAGTGAAGTTTCTAGATTGTGGTTAGAATGAGGGGTTTAGCTTAGATACTAGCTCCCATATGTTGTGGGGAGGGGACAAAAGAAAAATCAACTTGACTTCCAGATACCCCACCCCCACCCCCACCCCCATCCTTTTCCACTTTCCATCCAAGTAAGTATCAGAATTTGCTGACAGCACATGTAGGACCAGCAGGGTGGAATCTCTAGGCAACCCAGGAGATATGCTGGGCCTGGTGAGAAAGGTTATTCTAAATGAGAGAAGGTATGGACACCACCAGAAGGATGATGTCCATGGCTTGGCCAATTCCAGGAGAATATAGATGCCCTTAGACCTTCTTCCTTGGCTCCTCCCCTCTGACTGTTGCCATGGTCTAACTGTAACACATCCTCCTTTATGCTTTCTCCCTGCCAGCCACACAGCAGTCAGAATAGTATATCTGAAGGGCCCTGAGTTCACTCACCTCACCTATCCAATACCTAGGCTCTCTACAACACAGTCTTACCTTACCTTCCCAGCCATTTCTAAACACCCTACATCCTAGTCAAGCCAGGCAGGACTGCTTGCATTTCCAAACACACTAGATACTCTGTGACAGTGTTCCTCTGCCTGGCCTTCCCTCCTTTGGATCTTGCCTCAGAAATCCCACTCACCTTTCAGGGCCATCTTAAACACCAATTCTTCCCCAAAGCCTCCAGCTGTGTGGGATTACTCTAATCCATAGATCCCACTCCCCAAGCGGTAGTCTCTCAAAGCGGATAAGAAAATGATAGAACTTGTAGTTTTAAATTTTACCAGTTTTTAAAAAGTGCTTAACAAAGCACTTTTATTTTTTTAAAATTATTACTATTTACCAGATTAGATTACACTTCGAGTTCTCCCCTCATTCAGGTATTCTTCCATTTTTATTGTCTAGAATTCTTCCCAATTTTTGCCACTTAAAATTTTACTATTTTTAGATTGTTTTTATGTTCTGTTGTATATGTGATAATAGCACAGGAGTATCTGAATAACGTTTTTTACTGATGAGGGGCACAATGAAAAATGTCTAAGGCCCCCATACTCTTAGAGCACCTTTCTTCTGCCTTGCTAGAGAGGGGTACACATTGTGGACGTAAAAGCTTTGAGCTCATCTCTATTTGCTGAATGAACTGAGCCTGAATGACTGATGACAGGACCCCTGTGCTCCCCTCCCCCACCTTTGTCCAGCTTGTTGTGGCTCTCCAGGAAGCTAAACCAGGCACTGCCAGTAGTGATCTCCTCACTCTTTTCGCTGGGGATGTCTTCCTTGCAGGCCGACTTGAGCTGTTCTAGATCTTCAAGGGTGATGTTGTTGGTCAGGTCTTGCAGGAGGGTCCCGTACTCAGCCATGACTGGGGTTGGGAGGTGACAAAGGGACAGGAGTTGAGCTTAAGATATGGAGTCTAGTTTACTCACTGGTACTACCCTTCTACTCCCCACTCTGCCCTACCAGGCATGTGCCTGGAACATGGAGGCTGGAGGTGGCTAGGGCTGGAGGGAGAAAAGGAAGACCTAGGGGAGGCGGTCAGGGTAGACGGGAAGCTAGGAGCCAGGCTGGAGCCTAGAGTGACAAGTCATACCTCCTTCCCCCCACCATCTTTTTCTTCTGTTTTCCCCCTCTAACAGTAACCCTGGCAACAGTTCCCCTGACTGAGGAGGCGGTTACCATAGCAACCTGCTCCCGACTTTCTCACCCGCTCTCTCCAAGTCCCCCAGCCCCCCGCCAGAATCGCCCCACCCACTTCCAACCCCTCCCCATGTCAGGGAAAAAAAACTCCAAAACAACCAGGGCGAGGCTTGCTGTGGCAGTGAGAAGCTGAGAAGGAGCTGGAGGGTTTGGTAGGAGCTCATGTGTTCTAGCTTCCCCATTCTGCCTCAGAGGCAAAGGGGTCCCTCACTTCAACTCCCCACCACCCCACTAATGACTCATTTTGGATGGATGCCTAGTTGCTTGGTCTGATGGTTCCTTGGCCCTTCCATGCTAGCCTTGTATTCAGTCATTAGGGTTTGAGGTGGGGGAGGCAATGGACCACCCCCACCTTTGTGGAGCCCATTTTCTCCCTTGATGGTTACCAGGCCCCCACTCAGCTCTCTCTCCTACCCTTTGTGCTGTGCCTGCAACCCCCCGTGCCCAAGAATACCAAGCGACTGGCTCTGGCCCCCTGCCCAGTTCCCAGGCTGGCTGGATGGTGGGGGGAGGGGACTTTAGATGCGGCTTTGGGAGAATGGCAAAAGGGGACTGCCCTCCCTTCTCCTATCAACATCCTACTGGCACTACCTTCAGCTTGGTCTGATGAGATCAGCAAGGCCAGATCTCACCTAGGCCTTCACCCCATCCCTCTTTCGTGATCCTTAGGTGAGAAGTAGAGAACATTCAAGGCCTTCCTTCCACTAAGATAAGAACTGTGGCTAAGACAGAAGAAAGAAGGTCAGACGTTTGAATGAACTTTCTGGATTTGATAAAATGTGACACTAGTGGTGAGCTCAAAAATGGAACTTATTTCCACAATGAGTATCTATTTCCTTTTAGTCAGAAAAGTAAAGCATGTTTTAAAAAGTAAATTGTATCATAAACACTGTATGCGACTAGACCAAGGAGTGGGCAAGCAGCAAGATGACCTTGTCCCTGACTGAGGCTGCTCACAAATCACCCCAGCATTAGGCTGGGAATGTGGCAGATCAAAGGGGCTTGGTTGACACACATTTTCCTTCCTTCTCGCTCTACTGCAGGGGAACTGAGATTGGCATGGTGGTCACAAAATAAGAGATGCAGACCCAGAAGTCCCCATTCCCAGCCCCCTACTTGGACCAGAATAAACAAGCCTCCCTTGGTGGCAGGCACCGTGACACAGGCAGACAATGAGCCAGACAGCAGGGCTACCATGACCCCCGCAAGAAACAGGCAGTCATAGGCATGCTCAGTTGCACACCCAGGTGCAACCAGACAGAAGGGCCCAGCAGTGGCCCTGCCAGGCCGGGCCAGGAACAATGCTCTCTGACTGTCAGCACCAGGAACTGTCTCTGCCTTGAAATCTAGGTCACAGCAGCAAGCTCTGGAGCCCAACCCCCCTCACTTCACTGATAATCCAAGGACAGAAGGAGGGGGATACGGGGTGAGAGGGATGATGGGGAGGGGACTAGAGATGGAGATAAGAATGGGTGGGGGGGCATGAGTACAACTGTAAGGGAAAGCGCAGCAGGAGACAAGAAGACCCTGCCCCAATGAAGGAAACTCTGGGGCCAAGCCTTCATCTGGAAAAGGGGGCAGGATTGGGGGTTATACTTGCCTGCT
This sequence comes from Hylobates moloch, assembly GCF_009828535.3. Taxonomy (NCBI): domain Eukaryota; kingdom Metazoa; phylum Chordata; class Mammalia; order Primates; family Hylobatidae; genus Hylobates; species Hylobates moloch. The sequence continues at coordinate 95,204,938 of NW_026652280.1, forward strand.
TTCATACGGAAGGAGAGTTTGTAAATATTACAGATCCTGCGGGAGGAAAGAGTGCATCTGTGTGTGTGTGCGTGTGTGTGTGTGTGTGTGTGTGTGTGTGTGTGTCGGGAGGAGTTCAGATTTAGGGCTTTGAATCTAAAACAGATCTACAGAGGAGGTAGGCGGGAAGAGATTAATGTGTGTAACACACTCACCCACAAAGACTTGGGGGCAATGGGTAGGAGCTTTCTAAGAGAGTGAAAGATACAAGGAGGCCCCTAAGAGAGATGGGGGTAGGAATGTTAAGGTGGCAGAGGAGAAATGTGTGTGTGCTCGGATCTTATGGATGCTAATCCCCAGGTTGTGGACACAGCTCTGGAGGAGGCAGTGGCTGGGTATCTGTGGGTGTGTTTGGATGTTCTGGTAATGGAGGTGTATGTGCCAGCACTGGATATATGGCTGTGGGTGCACTGGCTGTGAGTATCTGTCGTGTGTTTATATGTGTCTAAACCAGCCAAGAGCATGTGTAAGAAGGCATATAACCACAGGCTCACATCCAGAGGGGTGAGGGGAGCCTACAGAATGGAGGAAGAGAGCGGGAGTTGGGAGACAGAAAGAGACTAAGGCTGCAAATGAGGCATGGGGGGCGAGGGGGAGGAGAGCATACAGTCCACAACTATAGAAGGCTGTAGCCTCAGCTCATCTGTTACTATAGCAACCTCAGTTCTGGGTGCCCCCACGCCCCAGTCGTTAGGACGACACCACTAGATGGGAGGGGTGTGGGGAATGGTGAGTAAGAAGGGACAGAAAGGATAGGAATAAGGCCCCCTGAGGGTACAATGAAAGGCAGCCCCGTTGCCTCCCTTCTTGGAGAGATCCATTTGCCTAGGCCTTAGTATGGCAGAAGCAGCAAAGGGAGTGTTGTTTAGGGGAACTGCTCTCAATTCTCACTGATCAACTGTTGTACCTGGGCTGGTCTGGCCTGGCCATGGTGGGGCTTGGCAGAGCTTGTTTCCTTCATCCTCCATGTCACTTTCCTCACCAGAGATTCAGATTTCCTTAGGGCCCGTGGAGAAATCTGCTGTCTGGGCTCTGAAAAATCCTCCTGATCGCTGGAGCAGTGCAGAGAGCTGCTCAGGGATCACCACGCAGTCTGGGCGGAGGCCATTCTTGGGACAGGATACCAGGGCAGGAATCAGGAACCGGAGCCCTGGCTGCCAGGAAATCAGTCCTCTTCCCTCCCAGCTTTCTGTGCTAGGCTCACCGCTTCCTCACACCTTCCTTCCTTCCTGCCTCCCTCTCCTTCCAAACTGGCCCTGGACACAGCTCCGACAAAGGTCAAACCAACTGAAGATGCTGGGGAAGAGGGGCAGGAGGTAAGGACCATTATATACTGACCTTGTAGGTGGGACAGGTGGAAGCTCCATGGGCACTGGGGTAAGAGGAGCCAGGCCCTGGGAGTGCTTTGAGAAGCCTGGCAATTGGGATAACCACCTGTGGAGGTGGCAGCACCAAAAGAATTTCTGTGCATTTTGACATTAAGTCGTGGTAGATTATCCCTTCTCTCTAACGTTTGGTTCCAAATCCTCTGTAAGTTCGAGAAGGAAGCCTGAAGATTAAGAGTTGCTGCCCGTCCCTCTTCCACATCTGTTGCAGCTGCCTAAGCCTGAGGGGAGGGGCCATCCCACACAGCTGCAAGGACCTAGAGGTCCCTGTATTGGGCAGGAGGGGACTCTCAGGCACTCAAGTCTGTCAGTCTTCTGCCTGAAGTTGCAAGTAATCACGGAGAGGCAGAGGGGTTGGAAGGGAGAGAGTAGGGTTCCAGCTTTCCTATTTTAAATTATATCTGGGCCCCAAATTCAAGCAGTCCTGTAGTTTATTTCCTTTAATATCATTCTCAATTGATTTCTTCTTTAAGCTTTTTATCCAGCTTTGCAGGGGAGGAGGGGGTTGTCTTTATTCCTGTAACAAGGAAATTGAGGGTTCTGAGGCTCCAGGGTCAGCCTGGAAGTGACGAGAGGCAGGACATCTGGACCCCAAAATGTTCACTTCAGTCCAAGAAGCAAAATGGATTATCTTTGGGCGTGGGGACAAGGATTAGCCTTCAGCCCTTGGTCTAGAGAAGAGCCAGACCCAAGATGGGGCATTAGGAGATAGCTGGCACTGGATCAGGCAGAGCAGAGGAGGGCTGGCTGACAGCAAGGAGGGGAATCAGGCCTAGGACTCTCCCCAGCCCATCTCTGTCTCCACTCTTCTGGTGTGGCACTCCCTGCTTCTATTTCCGTCTCTCTCCATCTCTCACTCTTTTGTCATCCATTTCCTTTCTACTTCATCTTTCAGGCTCTCTTTTCCTCCTTTCTATAGGCTTTCACCCCTTCTAGCATTTCCTACTCACCTATCCAACTTAGTGGTAGCCATGAATACTTAGGACTCCTGAGATCTGTGCTTCAGTGTCCCCATCTGAAAACTCAGAGCTGCAATTAGGAAGGGGTGAGCATCCCTGCTACAAAAGACAGAGTAAGTTTGGTGGGAGTGGCTCGGAGATTCAGTGGTTGGCTGCCTACCAGCTGGTGAAGATATCCATCATGACATTGTGCGTGAGGATCTGTGTGACAGAGTGAGGTGCTCTGTGATTCTGTGACCCTCTTCATGCATGATAATACATCCACACATGATGGGCACGGAATTGAGGAAGTAGGCAACCAGGGAAGCCTGCAGCCTAGGGCATCACTGGCAATTTCCCCAATGGAGTATTTAACCACAAAGGGAAGAGCAATTAAAGCTAATCGCTCTGACAGCCTGGGGCCCAGACACACATACCGCTTTCCCTAACTCCCAGTGGTCTCCCCCAACCTTCATCCTCCCTAATTTGTTTAGTGCACTCTCAAACACTCTTCGCACTTCTCTGACCATCTCTTTCTCTCACTTCCTTCCTCTCCCTTGTTCCCTGACTATCTGGACCTCTCTGGAGATGTCTGTCTGCTTCTCACACACATTCCTCTCATTCTCTCTCTGACTTGGGTTCCATTCTTGGCTGACTCATACCCATTCTTTTTCCTCTCCGTTTCTTCCACCCCCTCCTCCTCCATCCCTTGGCCACTCTTACCCAGAAACTAGCCACTCCCAGCACCCTAAGCCCTAACTGGACCCAGGAAGAGAGGCCACCAGAAGCCCCTACCCTCATTAGTCTGCAAAATCCTGTCTCCTTGTTTTAGAGGAATGAGACCAAGATTTTCTCCCATCTTTCCCCAGTTTTAAAGAGGAACAATCTGAAGCCATGGGGCTGGGGAAAGCTGCCAGAAAATCAGGATGGATTTGGGGACAGTGGCCCTTTCTGTCCACTCAGCTGTCCTGTCGGACTGATGACTTGGAGCCCGCAGTTCAGAAGACTCCTCATGGGATGCCCCACCCCACAGAGTGGGGGTGTGGTGGGCGGCCGGATGCGTAGTGCAGGGACGTTTGTGATTTGGAGTGTGCTAGACTATGTGTATAAGTCACATGGGTGTGTGTCACTGTGTGTGCTGGCGTGCCTTATAGGTTTGCGTGTTTCCCTGTCAGTTTTGACACGGATTATATGAAATTAATAAGGGTTTTTACGTTACATACATCACTTCTCTACACCCCCAGCTCCTTCCCTCTGGACAAGCTTTCCGCTAAGCCCACCTCTTCCCCAGGTGCAGTGGGCAGGGGGTGAGGGCACATGGTACCAGCCGCCCGCGGAACCGAGACAGGGCTGGGCCGGGAGACCGCCAGCGGAGGCGAGTCCGAAGCCTGAGCAGGGAGGGAGGGGCGGGCACTGGCCTGGCCGAGCCGGCTGGGCGGGAAGCAGGCTGCATCCTAATCCACAGGCCCCGGTCCGACTCCCAAACTGCCGTTCAGCGTAGAATGGGCTGGCCGGAGCCACGCCGCCTCCAGCACACGCTCGGCGCTCGGGACGCACCGACCGAGGGACGGACCTCGTGGGGCCTGACACAAAGTGGACTCGTCCGGGGTCCCCACACTCCCCGTCTGGCCCCCGGTGTCCCAGATCGCTGCCCCTCCAAGCCTAGATCCCCAAATCTGCCCCTTCCCCGCGACAAGTCTCCTCTCCGCCCCTCTCACCGCCTCTGGAGCTGAGCGCTCAGGGCGCGGGCACTCCTGAGTCCCCGGTTCCTAAGCAGCGTCCGGAACCTCCTCCTCGGCTCCCGCCGCCGCCGCCGCCGCCGCTTCTGCCGCCGCCGCCGCCTCTTCCGCCCGCGGAGCCGGAGCCCGAGCCCAGTGCCGCTCACTCCACCCGGCTGGCCGGTGATGTCAGAGCCGGGGAGGGGCGGGGGGCGGGGAATGGCGGGAGGAGGGGGAGGGATGGAAAGGCAGGAGGGGGCGGGGGACCGAGGGGCTGGGGTTCTGGAAGACTCCTAGGGTGGGGTACAGAATTGGGCCGAGGGCTGGAGCGGAGACGGTCTCTTCCCCCTGAACTGCGAAACAATTCTCATATTTAATTCTTACCCAGTAGGGCACCCTCCTCGCCTTTTGACCTTTGGATGACCACGGTGCCTAGGACCCCCGGGAGGCACAGAGTAGGTTTGGTTTAGGGGTTTGAAAAGCCTTTGGAGGCTGGATTCTCTTAGCTGCTGGCTTTAATATTTGTAAAAACTTCTTGCCTTGCCTTAAGGCTCAGGGGCGCAGTGGTAAATGACTGATCAGACTTATCCACATTGGGAGTGAGGGGTTGGGACCACATGGGGACTTGAGGAGCCCTGGATCTTCTCTTTCCAGGATGATGCCTGCAGGCCCTCTTGCGTTCCTCTCACCTTTCCCAAACATACCCCACTCCTGCCTTCCCCCTACCATGATGTAATTTTATTTTCTGGGGAGAAAAAGAGCAGCAGTGAGCTCAGCATGCAAATATAGACAACTTGCAAAGCCACACTTAGCTCCGTCTCCTAGCTCTGCCCCTCTGCCCAGGCCCGATGTGGCAGCTCTCACTTCCCCTCTACCCCAGGGACTTTCCTCCCCCAGATTCTCAGCCAGACTGAAAAGAGAAAAGGAAGAATTGGAGAAGCATCTGTTTTCACCCCCATCTCTATAGCCTAAGGGGTCTTGCCTCGGCTCTGGGCAGGGTTTGGCCCTGGAAAGAAGTCTGACCCTGGGTAGGTCCTTCCCGCCAGGAACTCCAGCAGGCCCAAGTTGGGGGATTCCCCTCAGTGTTTGTGCCACTTCCAGGATCACCCCATCTCGCCTCAGTTCCTACCTGGCAGAGACTCCCCCAGAAACCTCAAATGAGCCCCTCCTTTCTTGGGTCTACACCATTCCTAGAAGAGGCCCAAGTTCCTGCTGCTCTGGGTTTCATAGCACTTCTCTGCTGTTTCCTCTCCCCAGCATTCCCTGTCACACCCTAATCATTTGCCTTTGTATATCTCATGTTTGCTCTGTGTTGTAGGGACAAAACCTATTTCCTTGACCCATCTTTGAGACTCATGTAGCTTCTAAGTGAAAGGCTCAGGTCTGGAGGCAACAAGACACAGGGACCTTGGGCTGCGTGCTAGTTCCACCCATTCCTTGGGCAAGTTATGCCTGAAAGCCTTAGTGTCTTCACTGGTCAGATCAGGGTGCCAATGTCTATTTCTGAGGGTTCTTCTGAGATTCAGAAATAGTAAGTCTCTAGGGACTGACACAGATGCGTGATTACAAAATAAGAGCTATTATTTAGACCAGGGCCTTCCACTGACCTATGCTAGACAGTAAGCTCCACAATATTATTGTAATACTAGCTTGGTGCCCATACTACTTATTAAACATTTATTAAATAGCTACAAGTTGGAATGAATACATAGTTTCTGCTTTCTACACCCCTGCCACATTCTCTAGGAACACTTCCTGGACTTGTCTGTGGAGAGTGAAAATATATCTAATCTCAGGTCTCATCTTTCCATACTTAGAAATCCTCTAAGTCTCTCAACAACAACTTTACACCTGATCCATGAAAAATATAATGTTGGCTTGGCGTGGTGGCTCACGCCTGTAATCCCAGCACTTTGGGAGGCTGAGGCAGGTGGATCACCTGAGGTCAGGAGTTCAAGACTAGCCTGACCAACATGGCGAAACCCCGTCTCTACTAAAAATACAAGAAAGTTAGCTGAGTGTGGTGGTGGGCACCTGTAGTCCCAGTTACCTGGGAGGCTGAGATAGGAGAATCTCTTGAACCCGGGAGTTGGAGGTTGCAGTGAGCCGAGATCTCACCACTGCACTCCAGCCTGGCGACAGTGTGAGATTCCATCTCAAAAAAAAAAAAAATACATATATATATGTATATATATAATGTTTATTATTTATGGGCATAATATCAAAAATATATATAATGTTTATTATTTATGGGCTTGTTTAGCTGTTTGTATATATTATATATATATAAAATGTTTATTATTTATGGGCATCATCACAAAACTATATATATATATATATATATATATGTTTATTATTTATGGGCTTATTTAGCTATTTGGCCCTCCCATCCCCAACCCCCTAAACTCCTTTTTGCTTACCCCAGCCTGGGCCTATTCTGGAAAGACTGTGGGTCCTTCTTGCCAAGACCTCCAGCAGGCCCAGGTCTGGGAGATCCCCATTGTATACAATATCTCCTCTCCAGCCGGGCGCAGTGGCTCACGCTTGTAATCCCAGCACTTTGGGAGGCCGAGGTGGGCGGATCACGAGGTCAGGAGATCGAGACCACGGTGAAACCCCGTCTCTACTAAAAAATACAAAAAAAAATTAGCCGGGCGTGGTGGCGGGCGCCTGTAGTCCCAGTTACTCGGAGAGGCTGAGGCAGGAGAATGGTGTGAACCCAGGAGGTGGAGCTTGCAGTGAGCCGAGATTGCGCCACTGCACTCCAGCCTGGGCTACAGAGCGAGACTCCGTCTCAACAAAAAAAAAAAAAAAAAAAAAAAATCTCCTCTCCATTCCCATGACCACCACTTGGCTCCATGTTCTCCCAACATCACTCCAATTATTATAACAGTCACTGATTATGGGTTGGGCTCCTTACCTCTGGCATCTCCATCATGTCCCCTCCCCATCCTGCTTATCACTACCAGATTAAATTTTGCCCTGCCCCCTCAGCTGGCAGGATTCAATTCAAAGAGCTCTACAACCCATCCCCATTATGCTTACCCAACTTCATGGCCACAACTTGAATTTCTCTTCTTGTCTCTCTGGTCTCTGTGCCCCCAGTATGACAAACATATCCTGCCAGTACTTGATATTTTCCACTGACTGAAATGTCTCCTCCTCAGCTCCTTTGTCTCCAACCAAATCCCATTCTTCAATTTAAGGCCTAGTAAAGGCTTACTTCCTTTGTGAAGTCATCAAGCCCACTCTGATCTCTCTTCTGAGTCCATTCTGTTCTTTCCTTTGTTCTTCCTTTAAAAAACATTTATTAGGGACAACTTTTGAGTGTCAGGCCCTGTGGACACAAAGAAAAAGCTTGGGTTCCTGCCTTCAAGGGGCTCACAGTTGAGTGGGGAAGACAGACATGTAAATGAAGAGCAATAATACACTGTGCTGAGTACTGGAATGGAAGTGCAGCAGGAACTCAGAAGAGGTCATCGCTGGAGGGGCCACCTCTGGGAAGGCTTCACCACGGAAGTATAATTGGAGCTCTGTCTTGATGTTCAAATAAGAGCTGCAGAGAGGGTGCTATCGAGCAGCACATAATCACTTAATTACATATTGCTTTGTATTCTTCTTTGATTGTTTAGTATGCTTGTCTTGACTTCTCGGTGAGGCTAATCAGCTCAAGAGCAGGGACAGGCCTGGCACTCTCTGTTCTCCCAGAGCCTAACAGTGGCCCTGGACAAACACCATGTGTTCAGAAAAGGCTTGTTGACTTGAAGCAGATAAACAATCCAGGCTTCTCTGGGAAAGCTGCCTGGAGGAACCCCAGCCCCCACTATAAGAGTCCCCCAGCTCATCCCTAGCAAGGCACCCACGTCTGAATTCCCCATCAGAGGCCACCTCCTCCTGCCATAAGGGTGAGACTTCACCAACATACACTTGTTCATGTTGCCCCAAATGTCTTTATTGAGGCCTCTTATTTGACCCAAATACATTAACAAGTGATTGCTGAGATACAGTCCCAAACACAGTGTTCTCCCTTCCTTCTGGCCAAGGACAGGACAGTCAGAAAGATACAGGATTAGAGAGAGTGGGGGAAAGCTGTGCATAGATGGAGGGAACAGAACAGAGATGGGGCCCATATATATGGCTAGAGGAGAATCACAAGAAAGAGTATGGAGAGTGATGAAAGAGACACATAAAAGATATAAGTAAGTTATGGGATAAGAAACAGAAGTCAGATAAGAGAGAGCTGGGCTGGTGTCTAGCGGAAAGTAGCTCATTTCCTCATCAAATGAGGGGGATCAGGGTCTCAGCACCCGGCGTATAGACCCCAGTTAGCTCTATGGCAGAGAATAACCTAGTCTCCCTGGAGGAACTCAGGGAAGGACAAGGGAAGGCAGGAGAGAGCATGAAAAGACCAGTGGGGCTGAAAGATGGTTGCCATAGCAACTAGTCATCATCATCGTCGTCATCATCATCGTCATCGTCCTCTGTGTTGATCTCGCCCTCCAGCACATCCTCCAGCCAGTCCTCCAGCTCCTCAGCAGAAGGCAGGTCCTCCTCATCGTCCATTTCCATCCATACGCTATCCGCCTAGGAGATGGCACAGGCAGGGGACAGAAGCTAAGTCCAACCCAGGTCTTAGGATCTGTCTTCCCACTCACTGGACTCTGTACATCCTTCCCTACATTCTCAGTCCCTTCCTTTCATCTGCCAATGGCCAGGGAAACTGTCCAGGTGAAGGTATGGGTTAGAATAGTGACAGGTGAGAGTGGGAAGAAAAGTTGGATTGGCAAATAGACCTTCTCCCTTCAATCTGTCTTCCATGCTCTTGCCACACTGAACTTCCCTATTATGCCTTTGGTGCAAAACCACTGGTAGCTCTTCATGGCCTATAAGAATAAAGTTAGCAACTCTTCAGCATTCAGGACATTTCTTTCTTTCTTTCTTTTCTAAAAGAGACAGGGTCTCACTCTATTGCCCAGGCTCAAGTGCAGAGGTGCAGTCATGGCTCACTGCAGTCTTGAACACCTGGCCTCAAGTGATTCTCCCACATTGGCCTCCCAAAATGCTGGGATTACAGGCCCGAGCCAGCACCCTGGCCCCAGGGCTTTTCATAACCTGCTTTTCTAGTACCATTCTCAGTGATCTCTAGGCTCTCAACCATAAAAATCTACCTGCCTTTTCCGAGAACCTGATATTCATTTTCCTGTTTTTAACTTTTGATCTTGCTTTTTCCTCAGTTTGGAACTGACTTCCCTGAATCATCACTTGTTGAAATCATATACATTGTAGAATCTCCATTTTGAATGTCACTTTTTCTTAAACTTTTCTCTGATTCTGTCAAGCAGAAATCAATGTGATTCCTGTGTCTTATTTGTATCGTTATTATAAAGTTTAACAGCTCTGGCCTTGTAGTTAATGGAATACCTGCCTCTCCAATTAGTCTGAGAATTCTATGAAAGCAGAGACTGTGGCTCATTCCGTTCAACTTAGCAGTTTTGAAGCACCTACTGTGTGTGCATGAGAAGACTTCTGCCTTGAACAAGCTCAAAAATCTACTGGAAGAGACACACATAAATAGCCATTTAAATGTCATGTTCTCAATGGCTATTGAGCCCTGGGAGTGCCAGGGAGGGAATGATTCTAAATGGGAGATCTGGAAAGACTTCACAGAGGAGAAAGAATTTGAACTGGGCCTTGAAGGATGTGCCACTGATTCCAACATGTGGGACAGGGCCACATTCAGATCCTAAGTCTCCCCCTCCATGCAGCCACTAGACTGGGCATGTCTGCGTCCTGTGAAAAGGGCCCAACTCCTAGTTAGCAGAGAGGAGGAGAGCTAGCTGTGCTAGGAAGTAGAGTCTGGGGTCAATCAGGGATGAGGACAGGAAACTCACATCAGTAACATTGACGACTCCTATTTGTGGGGCTGACAAGTCGATGTCAAACGTCTTCTCCCAGTATGGGACCAGCTGTAGAGAGATCCAAATATGGCAACTTAATAGGTGCTAGGAGCACATGAATCCAGGAGGATGAGTGTGAGGGTCAGCCCAGGGATGGAGAGGGGACAGCGCGAACTGGCAGTGGATGGGGACAGGTCCACCTGTGAGGGCATCAAGGCAAGGGTAGAACTAAACAGCAAAAGAGGAGAAATCCTAAAGGGAGAGCATTGGGAGGGTCAGCCGGGCGCACTGGCCCCTCTTTTCTGAGTAAAACTGGGTAGGGAACCCTGTTCTGATCCTGGATCAGATCCTTGTGTTCAAGGTCAAGTCACTTCTCTCTGGCCCTCAGATCTTACATTTCTGAAATAAGGCAAGTATACCTGGTAAGTGCCAATGTTTCTCACGTTTCTCTTTGTTCTTTCAGTTACTCATTCAACAGTGAGTGCTAGGTGTTAGGAATGTAGCTGAGAACAAAATCATCTCCTGAAACAGGGAATTTCTGTGCTAAGATTCTATGATTGAGTGTGTATACCCATGTGCAGGGCTATTGTGCCTCAAAACACTGGTTTTCTTTAGGAGTCAGCCCTAGCACCTGAGCTACCCATCCAGCCTCTGCTCTGGGAATGTGTGTGATGTCCCGTCCTGTTTCCCCTTGCTCAAGATGCCCTCCATGCCTCCTTAAGCATGCAACATGCATACCCTCCCAGGGCCCCCCAGCTAGGAGGTGGGGATGGGGCCTCTGAAACAAAGCCCTCACTAAGAAGATGTCATAGTCCAAGGCCCCGCCTTAGGATAGCAGTGCCTGAGCTGTGCCTCTTACCAAGGGGAAGTCATCAGGGTCAATCCAGATGATGCTAAGATCTGGGTTTTCAGTGTTATCTTGGGCCACAGACTTGAGAGTCTCTAAGAACTCGAAACCATCTTGGAGGGAACACAAGTGCAAGGTGTGAGGTGTGTAGACAGGAAAGGGACCCAGATGAAACGAGAGTGCAGAGCTACCTCCCTGCTCCCCAAGCTTCACATGTTTAGCCCTAGGCTGTTTGCAAACTCCCAGGAAAGCCTCCTAGCGAGGCCCATGCTCCAATAAACACATCCACCTCCCCCTGCCTTCCCTCCAGTTCAACCCGGTATTCCTCCCTCACCAGGATCAGCTTCCTCTGCAAAGGCCACAATGTGGATTCCATCCATATCATCCTCCTGTCAGGGGGTAAGAAGGAGAACAGGGTTTTGGAGAAGACCTTACTATACTCCCTGAAGTTGAGGAGCCCTGAACAGATCCTAGATGTTCATCGAACCTCAATTTTGTGGAAGTCCCGCTTCAGGACCAGATATATTCTTTTGTTTTTTAGGGTTTTTTGTTTGTTTCTGAGACAGAGTTTCGCTCTGTCCCCCAGGCTGGAGTGCAATGGCACTATCTCGGCTTACTGCAAACTCTGCCTCCCGGGTTCAAGCGATTCTCCTGCCTCAGCCTCCTGAGTAGCTGGGATTACAGGCATGCGCCACCACACCTGGCTAATTTTGTATTTTTAGTACAACATTGTTTCACCATGTTGGTCAGGCTAGTCTCAAACTCCTGACCTCAGATGATCCACCTGCCTCGGCCTCCCAAAGTGCTGGGATTACAGGCATGAGCCACTGCGCCTGGCCAGATATATTCTTGTGATGGTGACCTTTTTCCAAGTGACACTCCTTTCAGCTCCAAGGCCCCACACTTCCTCTGATAATCCCTTTATCCCCAGGCTTGAGGCTCTTCCCTTGTCATCTTCAATTATGTCTGTCTCCCATTTTCTCACACATTCTTCAGCGTAGAAATCCTTCAGTTGCTGCTAGTATACTGTTTTTTCTTTTTTCTTTTTTTTTGAGACGGAGTCTCACTCTGTCCCCCAGGCTGGTGTGCAGTGGCGGATCACTGCAAGCTCTGCCTCTCCTGCCTCAGCCTCCCAAGTAGCCGGGACTACAGGCGCCTGCCACCACACCCTGTTAATTTTTTTGTATTTTTAGTAGAGATGGGGTTTCACTGTGTTAGCCAGGATGGTCTTGATCTCCTGACCTCGTGATGCGCCCACCTTGGCTTCCCAAAGTGCTGGGATTACAGGCGTGAGCCACCACACCCGGCCGGTCAGTGCACTGTTTTTTCTACAAATGGGCCTGAGGAGCAGCAGGGTGGGGTTTTTCTAGGACTTGAGTCTTCTGGCACCCATGCTTCCCTGAGGGCCTGACCCTGGCCAGGGACACTCACCCAGGTCTCATACATACTCTCCGGCTTCAGTTTCCTCAGGGTTGATCTAGAAGAGACAGACAGAGTGTCATTACTCAGTGGGTTAGAAGGACACCCCCTCCAGAGGGTCCAGTAGCAGAGGGTGCCTCTAGGTCAGAGCCAGGGCACAGACAGCTTGTAGCCTAGAACAAAGCCATCTGGCAAGGCCTCAACTCTGGGCACCAGGCCCAGCTCTTTGCATGGTTAAAGTGGTGGGAGAGGGGAGGGTGGGCAAAGGGACTGGAAGAGAGACTCTGGGGGAGAAAGGCAAGAACTGGACATCAGGATATTCATTAATTTATTCATTCATTCATTCATTCACTCACTATGATTGAGTGTCCGATATGTTCTAAGCACTATGCTAGGTGCTGGGTACATACAGTTGAACCAGGCAAGCATGTTCCTGCCTTGATGAAGGGAGCCAGTAGTATGGGAGAGAGTAAGTACTGTATATACTGCAAGGGAGCTTGCAGTGATCCGCCACTGCACACCAGCCTGGGGGACAGAGTGATTGGATATTTCCAGCTGTGGACTACTATGAAGGAAGGGAATTATGTGTGAGTGCCTGGCAGGGTTATTCAACCTCAGCACTATTGCCATTTGGAGCCAGATAATTCTTTGTAGTAGGGGGCTGTTCTGTGCACTGTAGAATGTTTAGCAGTATCCCTGGCCTCTAGCCACTAAATACTAGTAGCACTCCGCACAACCAAAAATGTGTCTAGACATTGCCAAACATCCTTTGGAGGGCAAAAACCTATGCCCACCTCACCACTCCTTCCCACCTTGTAGAGAACCATTGGTGTAGGGTATTGTATTAGAAAGAACATGGGGCGGGGTGCAGTGGCTCATGCCTGTAATCCCAGCACTTTGGGAGACCGAGGCAGGCGGATCACTTGAGGTCAGGAGTTTGAGACCAGCCTGGCTAACATGGTGAAACCCCATCTCTACTAAAAATACAAAAATTAGCCAGGTGTGGTGGTGTGCCTGTAATTCCAGCTACCTGGGAGGCTGAGGCAGGAGAATCGCTTGAACCTAGGAGGCGGAGGCTGCAGTGAGCCAAGATGGCGCCACTGCACTCCAGCCTAGGGAATAGAGTAAGACTCGGTCTCAAAAAAAAAAAAAAAAAAAGAAGAAGAAGAAGAAAAGAACAAACATGGGACGCATCAGGGTTAAAATCCCAGCTCTGACACTTATTACCTGTAGAACCTTTCACTGAGGTTAAAAGGATTTAATATAATCAAAGAGATGGAAAGTACCTTGCAGTTCCTGCCCCACCACAGGCAGTCAACACTCGTTTGTTGACAGAGATTATTTAAGTCTCAATCGACCTCACATTGAATTATACACACTTATGAAGGACCCTCTCTGTGTAGGGCTCAGGGCTAAGTACTGGGGTGTAAAATATTGTGCAAAATTATCAGTGTATCAGAGAGCACTGGTGCCCAAAGTGTATTCATCTCCAGGCAAGACTGACTTCCCAGTTGGCTAAGCTTTCCCCAGCCCATCTCACACAGTATGTTCTAGCCCAAGGAGGAGCCGACCCCGCTGAGAGGGTTGCCCTTGGTCCCCACCTCCTGTGCTCCTCCACGAAATTGACAATCTCCTCTTCGCTATTGGGCTTGTCTGGGATGGTCACAGGCTCTTCCATGAAGGCCTCATAGAAATCAATCTCATTCAGCTTCAGGGTCAGCTTCTTTGCCACCTTTGGGAGAGGGGGTAGGAGGGGAGTGGAGCAGGAGACACAGGGTCATGTCGAGAAGCAGTATTACGGGGGAACAAATATTAGGAAGGGAGTCAGAAAGCCGGGATCCTTGTCACTGCCACTGTGACACTTGACAAGTGTCTTAACTTCCCTGGGGTTGGGTTTAACATGAGAGGGGTGTTAGATCATCTAAAGCCCCTCTTCAGCTCTAAATCTATGGAATGGGAGGAGCCAGGATGGGGTAGGGAGTGCCAGCGCGTAGGAAGGGACCAGGTCAGCCATCGGATTCTGGGAGAGGAAACTGGAGGACAGCTTCAGGACATGAGGCAGAACCAATACAGCCGCGGGGAGGAGAACCTTGCTGTCGAAGGTGGCGAAGAAGGGGATGTAGGGATGAAACTCCTCAGCTGCATCCTCGAAGGCTTTGTAATCTGGGGGGGGGATGCAGAGTCGGTCTCTGGGGAAACCAGGGTCTGCCCGGGAATCATCCCCCACTACCGTCCCCAATTCTTTGCAGGCAGGGTTCATTTTGAGACCCACCCCCTCTAGTTCTTCGAGAGTGAGGGGAAGGTGGAATACTGGAGGTTCTTGTCTGGGAACCCCCAGAGTACAGGGAGGTCAGAGCTGTTGATGGTGCTGACCACGGCCAGAGGAAGAGGTGGGAAGTGTGGAGGTAGAGGCTGAGACACTGGGTGATGTGGGGAGGTGGGAGGACGGGTGAGATGGGAATCCAGAGAGGGGCACAGTGGAGTCTGAGGGTTACCCACGCTCTGAGTCTTTGCTCTTGAAGTAGCCAATGAGTTTGATCTCATCCTCAATATTCTCAAATGCCTGCAGCTCTCGTTCACCTTCAATCAATTCCACAGGGTCCTCTAGGACCTGAAAGAGGAGGACATTGCAGGAAGAGAGTTTCTATCCTCGAGTAGAACCAGAAAGGGACCTAGGGAAAAGAAGGCTGGGGAACTGGAGGAGGGGGCTAGATGTTGACAGTGTTATGGCGGGGGGTATATGTGTTATGTGTGTGATGTGTGCAGTGTGTGGTTTATGTGATATTATATGTATGATGGATATTTGTGTACATGTGTGGCAAGTGTGTTATGTGTGTGAACGTGTGTGGTGTGTGTACATGTGTGGAGTGTGCATGTGGTGTGTGCATGTGTGTAGTGTGTGTGCATGTGTGGTGTGTGTGCATGTATGGTGTGTGTGCATGTGATATATCTGGTGGGTGTGTGGCATGTATATGATGTGTGTGTGGTGTGTATGGATGGTGTGTGTGTGGTGTGTGTAGTGTGTGTGGTGTGCATGTGGTGCATATGCGTAGTGTGTGGTATGTAGGTGATGTGTGGCCTATTGTGTGCATGTGTGTACATGTGTGTAGTGTGTGTGTACATGTGTGTGTGTGTGGTGTGCGCATTTGTGTGGCATGGATGTGGTGTGTGTGCATGTGTGGTGTGTGGTGTGTGTGGTGTATGTGCATGTGGTGTGTGATGTGTGTGTGTGTGCAGTGTCAGGTTGGGGTTGGTAGGGACTAGGGAGCAGGCAGTGGAGTTTTCAAGCAAGGCCGTCAGGTCCAGGGGAGTCCTTACATCAAGCAGAAACTCCACGATGGTGTCAGCAGAAAACTCGCCATCGTACTCAATGACTTCATCTCCCTTGAATACATACATGCTGTCCACTTCAGTTAGGCCTAGGGAGTGAGCCGGGCGCAGGGGTGGGGTGGTGAGCTGTGATCCCAGGCTTCCCGCAGATCCAAGGTCCAAATCCTTGGCCACAGCCCATTTGATAATCACCGGGGCCCCATATGCTCCACCTCATGGGCCCGTTGCCCCACCCACCTCTTCTGACCCAGAGGTCGACAGGCCTGATGTCTCTGCCCCTGGATTAAGCCCAGGGGGCTAGCCTGGCCCCAGAGCTTTCTAGGGAGGAGCTGGGGGATCAGGTAAGGTGAGGGGAGGGAATAGAGAGGTGTAGATTCTAGCAGTATTTCTCCCCTTCTCTGAGTGCAACGACTAGAGATGAGTATTCATGCCACCCCCTCTGAGGACTCTAGTAGCTGGTTCCCAGTCAAGCTCTTTAATTGCTATTACTGACCAGATGACTTCATTATTACTGACCACCCCTCCCCCATTCATGTCCAGAATCCCGTCTCAAGCCTGTGCTTCCCCCTAGTGGCTGACTGCTGTAACAACCATGGCTCTGGAGGGGAGGGGTTGGAAGCGGAGTTTGCAGAGGTCTGGCCAGCCCAGCCTGTATTCCCTGACTCCCCTTCCCTCCAGCACCTAGCCATGTTTTTAGGTAAGTATAAAGAAGGCCTCCCCCACCTCTTTCTGGGATTTGAGCATGGAACTTCATAAGGATTAGAGAGGCAGAGAGGCAGAGTCACCGAGCCATAACCCTCCCAACCTCATATTTTCTCACCCCCTCTTTTAGAATAGACATAAATCTGAGAGGTTCCCAAGCCCCTTGGATCCCAAGGACTGCCTGACAGGTCCTCCTCCCTAAACCTCCCCTTGTCTCAATGCCACCTTCCCCTCCCCTGCCCTCCCTTCTCTTACCTAGTTTCTTGGCCACAGCTGCATCCTTCTCAGAGTCTACCAGCCCGAAGCCAACACCCTTGTCTTCTAGGACTTGGGCTGCTAACTGGAGAGAAGGATTATGATTAAAATTAGCCCCTGGAATTTTTATTGTCCCCTATTCTCCCTCTCTTGCTTTCAAGTTGGGTCAGTTGAGGTGCAGGAGATATAAGAGTTGACCTTGACCCTTTGCTAAGATCCAGAATATCCCCCAAATTCCCTACAGCCACACAGTTCTGTTTTTGGCTCAACTTAGTTCATGAATATTGATTGCTCATTTGCAATGTGCTTATTATGTTGGACTTGAAGACACTGCACTCAATACTTCCCAGTGCCTGAGAGGTGCTGAGGAGTCTGGCTTCAGAGTGACTGAGGGCCCCTTCCCTCCTTCAGGGTTGAGTCCTGCATTCCATCCTGGTCAAGTCACACCTGGAGGTCCCTGTCCCTGGTCAAGGGCCAAGCTCAGTGTGGGGTTGATCTTGGAAGTCCCTGAGATTCTTCAGAGTGACTCCCAATGGGAAGAATTTTGGAGGGTGGGAGGGTAGTGGTGGGTCTGGTCATGTTGTTGAGGAGTGGGGAAGGCCAGAGAGCTGAGATAAGAGGTCACCATTTGTTACCCCTCAGAGGGAGAGAGACTGACAGCGACTGGACAGTTCTCCCCATCAGGGCCCAACTTTCCGCTTTCGCACTCTACTTTAGCCTGTCCTTAGGCTGTGGACAGTCACACCTGGAGGTCCCTGCCTCCATAAGCCTTCCAGCTTAGTGTTCAACCCTGATTCTCTCTGCTGTGGGCACAGCTTGCAGCTCTACCCCCACTCAGCACAGACTCAGGCACTGTGATTCTCAGAGGGGCGGGGAAGGGAGGCGGTTGGCAGGTGGATGGCCAGGGATACTGAGCACTCAGGATAAAAATACTTGGCTCATTAATCAGATGGCAGGTTCTAGCACCCAGCAGGGGTGCACAAAATGAAAGCCTGTGGTTCCGGTGTCTCACCCTGAAATGCTCCAAGCTCTGGACAAGCTGAGGCCTATCTGAATACCAAGCCAGAGAAGGGGCCGCAGGAGCTTGGACAAGAAAACTCACACATCCCAGCTCCTAAAGGTCGGTGTGTATGACCACATTCCCAAACATAGGTTTTTTTTCTTTTCTTATGATAACCCCTTTCTCCTTTGGGCCTGAAGTCATTTTGGAGGTGAGAAGACTTTTCCCACAAAGAATATTGGGGAAGACATTCTGACACCTCCTGCAACCATAAGAATTTTCCAGTGAGGGCATCCAGCTTATCCAATGGAGACAAATGGGGAATTAGGGAGGGGAAAGGAAGAGAGAGGGGACTGGGAGTCCAATGGGAGGCATGATCTCTAGGAGATATTTAAACATGGCATGCAAGTATCATAACATTTACATTTACACTCAGTTTAGATCTCTTTGGGGTGCAGCCCCTGAAGTATGTGGAGAGGATGTGTTCTGGCTAAGTAGATGGGTGGGGTAGGGGAGTGCAATATACACTGCTGTTCTCCCCTGGCCCTCCAAGTACCTCCCTTTTTCACCCCCACTGTCCTAGCCAAACCTAAGTCAAATACTACCAGCCTCCTATAGCAGGGAGGGGAGCTCTTCCTGCAGCACCCCCGCTAAAGGATTACCTGACGATGATAGTACTTTTGGGTTCCTGAGACTCTGTTTCTCATTTGACTAAAGCCACATGCCACTTGCGTCCTGTTGGTCAAGACAGGGGTCCTACCACACTGCCCCTCACCCGCAGATCCCATCCTCAAAGAGCTACATGGGTGTAGGATAGGGGATTCCAGAGAGGGGCTAGACATGCTCTGCAGGCCTGCAGTGCCCCCAACTCACCTCCAGGATCAGCTCCTCCATCTCAAATTGTCTTTGTGAGGCCTTGTCATCCTCGGGGGGTTCATGGTAGAGGAGTGCCAGCACCTCATACTTCTTGAACACATTCTTGTAGTTCTTTGCATTGACATTGATCACACGGTCCACACCATCGTACTCAGGGAAGTCCAGCCCTTCCTCCCCCTGTACCCCTGACTTGGGTGTCCCTAGCACCAGCAGCAACAGCAGTGCCAGCCGCAGACCCGGCACAGCTCTGGGCCCCATCCTGTCTGTAGCACTCATGGAGGTAGTGGGATCTGGGTTGGCTCTCCTGGTCCAGAAGAGGTTAGCTGGGGTAGGGAGGGGCCCCTGGGTCCCAGATTCTGAGTTAGGGGCTCAAGTGGGAGGGGGGATTGGGGAATGGCCCAGAGCAGTGGACAGAGGACACTGCTGGGTCCTGGAGAAACTGCCGACAGAGCCAAGGGAAAAAGGGTCAGGAGGAGGAATAGGAGCAGGGGGTGGGGAGGGAACCGGAGCTGCCCCCTGAAATTGGCACCCCTCAGTCCCCACCTGGTCCTGTCTAAATATGTCTCCATGGTTGGCAGGAGAGACGGATAACCTTCTGAGGCCAGGACAGCTCCATGCGGGCCGGAATCCTCCCACCTCCTACACTTCTCCCCCAGGCTTCCAGGGGCTCCTTCCCTCCCCCTCCTCCAGTGTCCAGAGCACCTCAGCCCCGGTCCCCATGCTGGCCTAAGAGCTCATCGCCATATTAAGAAAGGAAAAGGAGAGATGCCGGAGCTAAAAATAAGACCAGATGAGTCGGAGGTAAATGAAGCTGGGGCTGGGGGAGGGGAGGTATAAGGGTAATTAGGGAGGGCCGAGGGTAGGGCAAGGGTAATTAGAAGTTAAATGCAGTGGAGAGGAGGAGCTAACTGGGTCAGAGGCTAAATTGATAATATAGGACAAAAGGGGGACAAATGTGGTATTGACTCTATGTCCTAAAGCCTGGGAATCTTCTGTAGGTGAAGTCTGATTCTGATTCTTTGATCCTATGTAGCAGAGTGGAGCGACAAAAGTGCAAGCCAGGCTGCAGGAAAGAGACCCCCTCCACTTTCTTTTAAAGAACCAGGACCAAGGATGAGGTCATTCTCTGAATAAAAGATGGAGCCGCGTCCAAGACTGGCGACCTGGCTCAGCTCCAGCCAGTTTCCTTTGCTTCACTCAGCACTCCTAACTTGGGAATGCAGGGAAGGACAGGGCTGGCCCGGATCCTGTCCTGTAGAGATGTGGGTTTGGGGTTTCTCTGCCCATAAAGCCCACAATGAGAAGGGGACTGTCATTTGGTTGCCACCTGTGTGTGCACTCCCTACCCTGATCCTATGGGACTCGGTTTTCTGGGGCACAGTGGGAAGGGAGGTTTTCCCAGGCTGCATGCTTCCAAGGAGAGTGAATAGCTACTATTTATTCCCATGTCTTTGACAAGACAAAGAGGATCAGGTATTGACACCAGGGCAAAAAAAATTAACATTAGGTAAGCATGAAGAAGTGAACCCTGTGCCCTGAACCAAGACTGATGATTAATTCTGTGCACCCGAGATCCAAAGCAGAGATGGGCGGGTAGGGGCTTAAACTTCTAGATCCAGCTTGGGGGTGAGGACAGAGTAGTGAGTTTAACTCTGGATACGTAGGAAGGAAGGATCCTCTTCATGGCCCTCCAGGGTTCTTACTATGCACAGGTAAACTGAGGCATGAGGGAGACCATAGAGGGTCAGATCAAAGTCACATGCTGCCACCGCACCCTGAGGTATCTCTGATTCTAGAGGGACAGTGGTGTTTTTTGTTTGTTTGTTTGTTTTTTTGCATCCAGGGAGGGGCATGTAATTATGTTAACAGAATAACTTTTCCACATGTCTGTGTAGTGGACCTTACACAGCTAAACAAGGAAGGCCACAGAAAATCTCAAAAGCATGGCAGGAGTGAGGCCAAGAGGGACAGCTGTCACTGTAGCAGGAGAGGTCGGAGCTAGCCTGAGCACAGCACATTGGAGCTGAAGAGACCTCAGAAGCCCATATCCTGGTCTCCCTGAAGAGTGACGAATGTGGGAAAGCCCCACGGCCAGAGTGAAGACAGCCAGGTGAGATGGGGAGGCCTGCCCAGAAGCAGATGACCTAGGTGATATCCAGCCCCGATTTCTCACTTCTGCATTCCAGGGGAGGAGGGGGACACTGGGACAGAAACGCTGGAACATAAAACTTGTTCCATCTTGAATCTGACCTTTTGTACCCCCAAGAGTGTGAGATGGGACTCTGGTGGCGAGTCTGCTCCATCTCCTGGTCCTTTCCTACAGCTACCGGACATTGCCATCCATCCCGTTCCCTCTTGTTGCCCTCTCTGGCTCCAGTCCCACACTTCCCCTTTCCAGCGCCCGCCCTCACTGCTCTCTCTCGATGCTTCACTCTGTCTACTTTCTACTCAGTCTCCTTCCCTTCAGGCCCTTGGACTTGAGAAGCCTCAGCCACTGGTATCAAATGACCGTGAGTTGGGGCCTCTGTATTTTTAACCCACCAGACACCTGAAGCTCCTGCTACTGAAACCCGAGGAGCTGGCCCCTCTGTGCTCCTGCTTCCCACCTCACTCACATACACCCTGGCCCATTGATCTTCCAGGGTCTGGTTCAGCCATGTCAGCAATTGGGGAAGGACCCCAGGCTGATATAGCACTGTCCCTAGGAGACCTTGTGATGGAAGAGGGAGGAGAAGAGGGAGAGAGACCTCTGAGGAGGGGCCTGATGTAGGGAAGATGGCGGGCGATACTCATGATGGCCTTCTCTTTGCTAGCCCATGGCGTCTCATCCTCCAGACCCACCCAGGATCCTTCCCCATCACTAGCCTATTTTTTTTGTTTGCTTTGTTTTGTTTTTGTGTATTTTTGGCCCAGCCCTCACTGAAAGACTAGTCTGAAAGTGATTAACGGCCCACGTTCTGAAAACGGACAGACCTTGGTTTCTTCTTGTGTAACATGGAATGGGTGGTAGGGAAACATTTATGTGACTTACTTGATGGTGTATATAAAGCCCTCGTTCCAGTGTTAGGCGTAGTGTGCAGACACCTAGTACATGTGTTTTGCTTTGGTAATAGCTGATGGTGTTCCCTTAGCTTTCTTTAGCATTTCCCTTCCACCCTGTACACATTTGGGCACAGCTAATGCTCTACTCTGAAAGAGGCCTGAGAATGAACTGACCCACATGGCACAGTGGAGGGGCTCACAGAGCAAAAGTGAATGAGCGGGTGAAGGGGAAGGAAGAAATGCTGAGACGAAGGTGGGCAGGAGAGAAAGGCCCTCCACGACTTTTCACTCATCTGAGAATGCACCTGGGCCCAGGCACAGAGGCCAGGCTCTTGGGAAAGTCCATCACCCCTTGCAGAGCGGGGGCGGCTGCTTCACAGTAAAGGCCACAGGGATTCAGAAAGTCTTGTTATAGCCTCTATCTCAAGGCTACACCAGAGAAAACAGGCTGAGAGTCGGAATGGGGTTGAGGAGCCCTGATGACTGAGGGTAGAGGGCAGGGACCACCAGTATGCCTGGAGACTGTCCCTCCTACCTGTCCCTTTCTCAGATGAGGGACAACACTCAGCACATGGCCGTTCCCAAGTCATTTAACCTCTCTGGACTTCAGGCTTTTCACTGATGCAATCTGATCTCTTCTAGCACCACAGCGCTGTGGTCTGCAAGCTGGTCTCAGGAAGTGCAAGGTGGGGTCAGATGACTCCACCCCACCCGCCCCCCTGTGTAGATGCTGTGGACCCTCTGCCACGTGTGGCTCAGCTGCTCCTTTCTCCCCCACCTTCCATTTCTCTGATCTCAGCTGGAATTTTGAGGCAGTCATTTGCCCTGTCCTTGCTGTCCAGTGGCTCCGAGAGTGACTTTAAAGGGCAAGGATGCTTGATACTGAACCTATCCCAGCCTTGACTCTGCTCCTTAAAACACTTCCCCAGCCTGGTCATCAGGAAGACCTGTGGAGGGAGCTTCACAGTAATCCCCACTCCCCTAAGATCAGATTTGACACATCCAGCCAGTGAGGGCTTTTCCAGACATTTACTGTCTAGACTGGCTATGGGATTCGGCAGGACCATACCCCTCCCTGACGGGCTCCAGCTAGATGCACGCTGGGCTTCCCTTCAGCCCACCTCATCCTCTGCCCGTGATTCCCTCAAGCCAGCCCAGGATTGCCCATCTTTCTCATCCAAGATAATTCATCCTAGTGTCTCAGATGTTGTGTCAAACGTATAATCTCTGGCCCCATCCCAGCTCTCACGACACCCCTATGTCACATGAAGCTCTTCCTCTGCTGAGTTTAGTAGTACGTCTCCCTCTCCACCCAGCCTGTGGAAGAGAAGAGGCCCGCATGAACTGGGAGAAGGGATTAGAGGCATCCAGGGGAGACAGGCAGAAGGGAAAGCAAGGACAAGGTTGTAGGCAAGAGGTCTGGAACACAGGGCACTGAGGGTCAGATGGAGCAGGGGGGTGCAGCCAAGGGGTAGAGAGGTCTGGGCTCCAGGCGCAGTCAAGGCTGGCAGCGAGGAGGGGAGAAAGTCAGTGGTGGGTCTGGAGGGACTAGGTGGGATGGGAGAGCTAGTCAGGGGGCTGGTGGCCACTCAGTCAGAGCGGGGCCCAGGGGAGCCTCACCACCCGGATGCTGACGGATGAGGAGTTTTCTGATTTCATCATAGATGAAGATGACCATACTGTAGGGAATGGCACAGAGCCACCAGGTTATCCTGTAGAGAGCAAGAGCCAGTCAGCATGGCAGGAGAGACAGATGCAAGAGGACAGGTGCAGAGAGCAATGCACAGGAATTGCATGTTTCATTGCTTGTGTCTACAGTGTGCCTGGGACTGTGCTGGGTGCTGGAGACAGTGCAGTTGAGTAAGATCTGGTTGATCCCTCCTTTTTTTTTTTTTTTGCGACAGAGTCTTGTTCTGTTGCCCAGGCTGGAGTGCAATCTCGGCTCACTGCAACCTCTGCCTCCTGGATTTAAGCGATTCTCATGCCTTAGCCTCCTGAGTAGCTGAGATTACAGGTGTGCACCACCATGCCCAGCTAATCTTTTGCAATTTTTTTTTTTTTTTTTTGGGATGGAGTCTCACTCTGTCACCCAGGCTGGAGTGCAGTGCCTTGATCTCGGCTCACTGCAAACTCCGCCTCCCAGGTTCAAGTGATTCTCCTGCCTCAGCCTCCTGAGTAGCTGGGACTACAGGCGCCTGCTACCATGCCCAGCTAATTTTTGTATTTTTAGTAGAGGCGGGGTTTCACTGTGTTGGTCAGGATGGTCTCGAACTCCAGACCTTGTGATCCGCCTGCCTCGGCCTCCCAAAGTGCTGGGATTACAGGTATGAGCCACAGTGCCTGGCCAATTTTTTTGTATTTTTAGTAGAGACGGGGTTTCGCCACGTTGCCCAGGATGGTCTTGAACTGTTGAGCTCAGGCAATCTGCCCGCCCCAGCCTCCCAAAGTGCTAGGATTATAGGCATGAGCCATCGTGCCCGGCCTGAGCCCTACCTTGAGGAGGACAAATCTTGTGGGATTAGTGATCAGGAGTGGAGAGGAGAGGCACGAGACAGAAACATAAAGAGTCAGTGATAGCCACGCGTGATGGCTCATGCCTGTAATCCCAGGACTTTGGGAGGCCAAGGCAGGCGGATCACGAGGTCAGGAGTTTGAGACCAGCCTGACCAACATGGTGAAATGCCATCTCTACTAAAAGTACAAAAATTAGCCGGGCATGGTGGCGTGCACCTGTAATCCCAGCTACTCAGGAGGCTGAGGCAGGAGAATTGCTTGAACCCAGGAGGCGGAGGTTGCAGTGAGCCAAGATCGCATCACTGCATTCCAGCCTGGGTGACAGAGCGAGACTGAGACTTCGTCGGGAAAAAAAAAAAAAAAGCCGATGATAATATAATATGATAAATGTCATATTAGAGGTACATGCAATGTTCACAAGATTCTCTACCAACTTTTGTGGAGCCGCTGAGGGAGACCCCTGTGCTCTCTGCATACTCTAGGGCTTGTGCCCACAAAGGGGAGGTTGTCTGAGCAGGAGGGGTCTGTCTGAGACATCTAGTGTGGAGATACTTTGTCAGCGAATATATTGATGCTTCTGCATTACAAAGATGGGGACATTGTTTTCCTTCTCAACCTCTTTTTATAATTAGACCGGGAAGATGGATTCTGGGGAGGGGTTGAATCAGGACAGCAGTTGTTCCCTTGGGTGACAGAAGAAATGGCCTAGACCAGCACTGTCCAATAGAAATACAATGTGTGCCACATGTAAAAATATTTTCTAGTAGCCACATTAACATAAGTAAAATGAAACAGATGAAATTAATTTTAATAATATTTTAATTTAACCCAATATATCAAAAACATTATCAGTTAAATATGTAATCAATATAAACATTATTTATTTTAATTACATTTAATGTTTTTTTTAGAGACAGGGACTCGCTCTGTCGTCCAGGCTGGAGTGCAGTGGCACAATCATAACTCACTGCAGTCTTGAACTCCTGGGCTCAAGCAATCCTACTGCCTCAGCCTCCTGAGTAGCTGGGACCGTCGGCGTGCACCGCTACACCTGGCTAAGTTTTAAATTTTTTTATTGAGACGATGTCTCACTTTGTTGTACAGGCTGGTCTTGAACTCCTGGCCTTAAGCGATCCCCCCACCTTGGCATCCCAAAGTGCTGTGATTGGAGCCACTACACCTCGGCCTCAATATTAGCATTATCAAGGCTGGGCGTGGTGGCTCACGCCTGTAATCCCAGCACTTTGGGAGGCCGAGGCAGGCAGATCATGAGGTCAGGAGTTCGAGACCAGCCTGACCGACATGATGAAACCCCGTCTCTATTAAAAATACAAAAATTAGCCGGGCGTGGTGACACATGCCTGTAATCCCAGCTACTCAGGAGACTGAGGCAGGAGAATTGCTTGAACCAGGGGGGCGGAGGTTGCAGTGAGCCGAGATTGCGCTACTGCACTCCAGTCTGGGCAACACAGTGACACTCCATCTCAAAAAAAAAAAAAAACAAACAGCATTATCAATAAGATATTTTACATTCTTCTTCTCATCCTAAGTCTTGGAAATTCAGTGAATATTTTTCACTGACAGAATGTCTGAACTCAGATACAAAATTATTTTCAACAGTTGAAGGGGAATGTAGTCCAGCCAAAATAATGAAGTTATAATATAGAAAAACATTGCTTTAGTTTTTGACTTTAATTAAAATTAAATAAAATTACAAATTTACTTCCCCAGTCTCACTAGACTCATATGTCAAAAGCACAATAGTCGTATATGGATAGTGGCCACTGTATTGGACAGTACAAGCCTAGGCCATGGCTCATTCCACACACACACACAAATATAAACATTTCTACACAAATATAAACATTTCTACACAAATAGCCACCTCACCCCTTCATTCAACAAACAATTGTTTTATGTACTCTGTGTCTGTGTTAGGTATTGGGGAAATAAAAATAATAACATGTTGGTCTCATGTAGCTCTCAAGGAGCTCAGGGGAATCAGAGAAAAGAGGGTGAACACACACACACAGAATACAGAATCGCAATATTAGGTGCTAAGTTTTATGGTTAAGGTGTACACAGAGTGCTTGAAAGCATAGATAATACTCAACCACATTTGTTATTATGTCTATAATGGCATTAATAACAACAAGAACATTATAATGGCATTAATAACAACAAGAATACTAGTAACAAGGCATCTACCATGACCTAAGCATGCTTGGTGCTTTATGCTCATTTCTACGTGTAAATCTCACAACACCCTGCAAGGTTCATCCCTGGAGTATATTATTGAGACTTTGCAGGTGTAGCTGAGGCTCAGAATGGTTCCATACTTGTCCAAGGCCACAGAATAATACATAGTAGAGTTGAGATTTCCACCTTGGATTGTGAGTGTCTAAGGCCAGTGCCAATGTCTCCTATTGAACATTAATTGAGTGCCTACATTGTATAAAGCTTCGTGTAAAACATTACAAGGGATGGAAAGGTGAGCAGAGTACAGACATGCATAGAAATGTGTTGGAAGAAGGCCGGGTGTGGTGGCTCATGCCTGTAATCCCAGCACTTTGGGAGGCAGAGGCGGGTGGATCACCTGAGGTTGGGAGTTCGAGACCATCCTGACCAACATGGTGAAACCACGTCTCTACTAAAAATACAAAAAATTAGCTGGGCATGGTGGCAGGTGCCTGTAATCCCAGCTACTTGGAAGGCTGAGGCAGGAGCTTGAACCCGGGAGGCGGAGGTTGCAGTAAGCCGAGAATGCGCCATTTCACTCCAGCCTGAGCAATAAGAGCAAAACTCCGTCTCAAAATAAAAAATAAAATAAAATAAAATAAAGAAATGTGTTGGAAGAATACATACTAAATCCTTAACTGAGGCTACCTATGCAAGTTGGGTTGGGTAATGGGGATGGGAGTGGAATGGAACATTTGCTTTTTTCTCTGTACATTTTTAAATATAAATTTTTCCACATCAAGCATATACTAATGTTAATGCAAAGCAAAACAAAGCAAAAACCTGGAGTTGAACAAGACAAGGCACCAGACAATGAGAATTTCAGTAGGCACGATCACATACATATACATTAAAACATATTTGCATAAGTACAACAGAATTAGCTAAGCATAGATTAGGCTATTTTTATGGTTACTTCAGCTCCAAGCAATATGTATCCTTGGACAACTACAGCACAATCATCACGAAAAAGATTTCACTCTGTTAAACACTGGTAAGTCTGCTAAATTTGTGTGTCTAGTGGGTTGTGATCATTTGGCACAGTCTCTAATATCTCCCTAAATAAGATCCACTTATCAGAGCACAGATGACTCTCCTTGTATCACTGAGTGTACATGTAGCTCCATGTATCCAGGCAGCTCCTGGCTCATGACAATCCTAGTGAAACACACCCTTCCTCTATATGCTCCCCCGTGCCTGCACATCCCCTGCTTGCATCTCTTCCCTTACTCACTTGAGTGGGTACATTCTCAGGGCCACGTCCATGCCTGGAGTGTAGGACAGAAAGGCAGCCAAAAGTGTCTCCTCCAGGATCCCAAATATTAGGACTTTGTTTCTGGGAAGAAACATTCATGGGTGTGGCGGTGAGGGAGAGGAAAAGGCAGAGGGAAATGGTATGTCCTGGTGTGTGGGGCTTGGGAGAATGCTGGGGCCGTTTTGTGGGATGTTCACCTCATGCCCTGCTGGAAAACTGAGTTGCGGCGAGTCTTGGAGATAATGAGATCCGCCCACTGCACAACCACGATGGTGACAAAAAAGGCCGTTTGGCATGTGAACTCCACAACTTTTCGTTGCTCATAGGTCTAGAGAGGGCAGGGAGAGAGGAGACAGTGTCAGAAGGGGATTCCGTACACCCTAAGGCTTCTTTCCTCTCCCACCTTTCAGGACACCTGGGCTGAGCCAGGTCCTCATGCTTTTTTTTTTTTTTTTTTTTTTTTTGAGAAGACGTCTCACTATTGTTGCCCAGGCTGGAGTGCAATGGTGTGGTCTCTGCTTACTGCAACCTTTGCCTCCCGGGTTCAAGCGATTCTCCTGCCTTAGTCTCTCGAGTAGCTGGGACTACAGGCGCCTGCCACCACACCCAGCTAATATTTGTGTATTTTTAGTAGAGATGGGGTTTCACCATGTTGGCCAGACTGGTCTCGAACTCCTGACCTCAGGTGATCTGACCGCCTCGGCCTCCCAAAGTGCTGGGATTACAGGCGTGAGCCACTGTGCCTGGCCAGGTCCTCACTCTTTAGACCCCACAGCACTTCACAGATGTCTCTGTTTTAGCGCTTTTCATGTTGTATTATGATTTGTTTGTGTTTTCCTTGCCTGACTGAGAGCTTCTCAAGAACAAGCACTTGCCTTATTTAGCTTTATGTCCTCTCCCTGTGCTTAGTTCAGTGGATGGCATGTAGCATGGCTCAATAAATATGGATTGAATTAATAAGAAGGATAGGGTAAGAGAAGAATGTGGAGTTAGAAAGGAAGGCAGGGCCGGGCGTGTGGTGGCTCATGCCTGTAATCCCAGCACTTTGGGAGGCTGAGGCGGGAGGATCACGAGGTCGGGAGATCAAGACCATCCTGGCTAACACGGTGAAACCCTGTGTCTACTAAAAATACAAAAAATTACCCAGGCGTGGTGGCAGCTGCCTGTAGTCCCAGCTGCTGGGGAAGCTGAGGCAAGAGAATGGCGTGAACCCGGGAGGCGGAGCTTGTAGTGAGCTGAGATCATGCCACTGCACTCCAGCCTGGGTGACAGAGTGAGACTCCGTCCCAAAAAAAAAAGAAAAAGGGAAGAAGGCAGAGTCAGGGGATATAGGTCAGAAAGGATGGTGGGGCCAGAGGACAATGTGAATACAGGGGGGAAAGAAATACCCCAAAGAGTGGTATCAGATAGGAGACATTCATTCATTCGTTTGTTCTTTCATTCACACTTTACACATAAGGAACTTAGAGTCTAGTGGGGAAAATAATTATGCTAACCATGTCAGCACAATAGATAGGTTATAAAAGAGAGATCGCAGAGGGCCATGGGAACACAGAAGAGGTGCATCTAAATTAGACTGGAGAGAGGCCGGGCACGGTGGCTCAAGCCTGTAATCCTAGCACTTTGGGAGACCGAGGTGGGTGGATCACGAGGTCAGGAGTTCGAGACCATCCTGGCCAACATAGTGAAACCCTGTCTCTACTAAAAATACAAAAAAATTAGCAGGGCGTGGTGGTGGGCGCCTGTAGTCCCAGCTACTCGGGAGGCTGAGGCAGGAGAATGGCGTGAACCTGGGAGGCGGAGCTTGCAGTGAGCCAAGATGGTGCCACAGCACTCCAGCCTGGGGGACAGAGCCAGACTCTGTCTCAAAAAAAATAAAAAAAATAAAAAGAGATAAATTAGGCTGGAGAGAAAAGCCTATGTTTTAAAAACTAAAACAGCATGTTTATAAATAACTCGTAGATCAAATAAATTTGAAAATCTGTAGGACTGCACAATAATGAAATACTACATATCAAACCCCATGGGATGTGGTGAAGTTGTACTTGGAGAGGAATATAGAGCCTTAAACAATAGAAAACGAAGGCTGGAAATTGATGAGCTGAGCATGGAACTTAGAATAAGACCAATGTCCGCTGCCGTTACCTGCATCACTCCCTATCATTTCTTGAAGATTTTAGTTTCTGACACTGTTACTCCACTATTACTTCTGTCCTTGTTTTTGGAGATTGAAATGTCCATGTTGATGATCCTTCCAATGCCATGGCCTCACAGTTCCTTGATCTTCTCCTCCAATGATGTTGTCCTCCACTCCCCACCTGGGCTGCTTGCTCCCATCCTTAAACTCTAGATATTATCCTTTCCAATACCTATTATTTCTCTGTAATTTCAAGCATCTTTCTCTCTCTGACCAGCATTTTTATAATTCCATCTCACTCTAATATCCTAGTTCCAACACTTCTTGGACCCCCTTGGACTTACAATATTTTGATTAAATATATTATGTATTTGGTTATTATCTGTCTTCCCATCCCTAACTAGAAATAAGCTCCATGAGAGCAATAACTTGATGATTTTTGTTCACTGTCATATCCCCAGGCCCTAGAACAGTACCTGGTACATAGAAGATGCTCAGTAAATATTGTCTGAATGAACAAATGAGTGGGGGAATCACTGGAATTAATGAAAGATATTTAGAAAGTAAGGAACAATCCTTGCTTCTAGCAGTGCATCATGCACTTCCCGGGTGGGTGGCTCTATACTAGATTATCTGAAAATTACAGTCATAGAAGAGACACGGACGCGCCTTTATAGAGTTTGTTGCTCAGGGCAACTGTTCTCAACACATTTTTGTGATACTTCAAGATGTCTTCAGTGTGCACGGGGGAATTCTTAACTTTTTACCTCAAATTACTTTTAATTACCTTTAATTTATTATTGTCAGTAAATTTATGTCATGCTGCATCTTGGCAGCAGGGAGGAAGTATCAAGATGGAAAACAAGGGCTTGAGCTGGGAGTTGAGATGTCGGCAGGGTGCACAGCAATGAGAACTTTGGGTGTCGTTGGATCCTGCAGCAGTGTTGATAGCTGGGAATATTGACATCTGATGGCCTTATAAGACTCAGCTAGTGGAAGCCAACTGTATGTGAGGGGCACCTTCCCAACAATTCAGATTTGAACACAATTTGAGAAACCTGCAATTGGCTTGGTTTGGAGACATCATGGTGAAGTGGGAAAATGCTGGGCAGGGATCAAGAGTCCAGAATTCAAGTCCAGCTCTTTTAGGGATTCACTGTGGGACTTTGAGCAAGTTACAGAATCTTTCTAGATCAGTTTCCTCATCTATAGAATGATGATAATTGACTCTATGACACTACAATTCTAGCAATAATTGCTGTCACATGTCACATGTCCTACTGTCTTAGAAATTGGGACAGGAGTATTCACAGATACCAAAAAGGCATACCTACTAAAATTCTTGAATACATATTGTTGGGGAGAGGGTTTCAGTTTGAGCCTCATTCATCTTGGTTGTTAGAAAAGACAACTATAGGGAGGCATCATATAGGTTAAAAAGGTTTAGAATGATTAGGAAGGGATATACAAAGAAAATAGGTTTTCAGAGTTTTTTTTTTTTTTTCTCTTTGAGATAGAGTCTCGCTCTGTCGCCAGGCTGGAGTGCAATGGCGCAATCTTGGCTCACTGCAATCTCTGCCTCCTGGGATCAAGCGATTCTCCTGCCTCAGCCTCCTGAGTAGCTGGGATTACAGGCACCCGTGACCATGCCCAGCTTATTTTTGTATTTTTAGTAGAGATGGGGTTTCACCATGTTGGCCAGGATGATCTCGATCTCTTGACCTTGTAATCCGCCTGCCTCAGCCTCCCTAAGTGCTGGGATTACAGGCATGAGTCACTGCGCCCAGCTGGTTTTCAAATTTTATATTTATTTATTTTTTGAGACAGAGTTTTACTCTTATTGCCCAGGCTGGAGTGCAATGACGTGATCTTGGCTCACTGCAACCTTTGCTCCCCGGGTTCAAGTGATTCTCATGACTCAGCCTCCCGAATGGTTGGGATTACAGGCATGCGCCACCACGCCCGGCTAATTTTGTATTTTTAGTAGAGACGGGGTATTTCCATGTTGGCCGGGATGGTCTCAACTCCCAGCCTCAGGTGATCCACCCACTTCGGCCTCCCAAAGTGCTGGGATTACAGGCGTGAGCCACTGCACCCAGCCTCAAATTTTAAATCATATCATTTGAACTCTCGTGGACGAAGAGTATAAGAGGAGAGGACCCAGCATCTATTTCTGGGGCAATCATGATTGAAACCTGGGAAAAGAGAAACCGGCTCAGAAAAGTTGATATGACAAAGACTCCAAGGAGCCAAAGGACCCAGACAGGCAGGGCCAGACAACAGACAGGAGGAGCTAACCAGAGTGAGCCTATGCTAAACAGAAGAGGATTTACTGTTGTGGCTGAAGACTGAGGGCAAGTGTGAGAAGGCTCATACAGGACTGAAGAAAAGGCATCAGCTCTGTTTGTGTGGTGCTTCCCTTCTTCCGTCTTAAAAAATTTGCTACACCCACTCTCCCCTGTCACTCTCATTCTTACTGGTCTCAGCTCCTACCTTATCCCTTCTACTCACCCACTGCTGTCCGTAGCTGTCCTCCAGGTCATTCAAGTATTTATCTTCCCAGTGGAGGCGGATGCCCAGCAGATCAACAGGCCTAAAACCATTCTCAGCCAGGATTACAAAGTAGGTAAAGAATCCAGCTAGAGCCTGGATCATCCCTGTGAATGACAGAGTTGCAGGACAGGGGAGCCTGGTTCAGAGAAGGGCCCCAAAAGGTAGGCCAGGGGAGGGCTGGGGGTTGGGACTTGCTTCTGGCTGGGCTGGTGTGTGTCTGAAGAGTAATGTGGAATAATCTTGCCATCAGCTGCCTGAGCCTGTCATCTCTCATCTCTGTGGGACTTTCCTTTAAGCCTTGACATTTGTTTCTAAACTCTGACCCAGAGTCAGCTTTGAATCACATAATCTTAAAACTAAAAAGGACTTTAGAGGCCACTGTTTCCCTCTCCCAATTTTTTTTTTTTTTTGAGACAGGATCTTACTCTGTTCGTCACTCACCCTATTTTCTGAAATACCATTGCACCTGGAAACTCAAGAACAAAGACTTCTAATGACTCTCAAATGTCTGTCAAGGCTGACCCCAATACAAATGATATCTCTGTCTACAGTCTTATTTTTCACTACTTTATAAAGACGAAGGGCTCTACCAACCTGGTTTATTCACTCTTCTCTAACTGTGCCATATGAAATTCCCCACTCCTTTGGTCTCCCACACCTGACCATACACTTACTAGTCTAAGCCCCACTCTCCCACACCAAGTTTAAGTCCTATTTCCTATAAGGCCTCTCTGGCTATCCTCATCATGGTGAGCCTGCTTGCTTTGTAATCCTGCAGCATGTTCTGTCTATACTCATTACTTAGCACTTGGAGATGCTATCATGTTATGTATGTTTGTTCCTTTTGTACTGGACTCTAAGTCAAGGGCAGATCAGAGATGAATGGTTCTTTGTGTTTTCAGGGCCTAGCACAGTTTGTTGCTGAGAAAATATCTCCCTGCCTTCCAAACTGAGATGGCTCACGTTGCCAGGCAGGGGCAACCACTCCCTGCTCCCTCCACCCCCTCATTCCTCTGGGCGCACCAATCTGTCCATAGGCCATGCCAATGAGACGGTGGTTCACCAGATTATCCGTCTTTGGGTTCCGTGGAAGCCTCTTCATGATGTCGCTTTCAGCTGACTCATAAGCCAAGGAGATGGCAGGGACCTGGAGGATGGAGGGTGGGGACGACAGGGGTCACAAAGTTCAGAAGGAAACCCAGCAGTAATTCAAGCTCTACCATTCTGTCTTGACGCAGCCTCAATCCATCTCACAGGAGGTGCGAGAGCTGGGTCATAAGTGGGTTGTCATGAGTTTTAGTAAGATAGCTCCAGGCAGAAAGCAGGGAGCTTAGGAGACAGAATTCTGGGAATCTCTTGCTCACCAGCTTGGCCCTTACCATGTCAGTGCCGAGATCAATGCAGAGGATGGTTATGGTTCCCAGAGGCAGGGGTATACCGAGGATGATGAACATCAGGAAGGGTGTGATCTCGGGGATGTTGCTAGTCAGGGTGTACATGATGGATTTCTTCAGGTTGTCAAAGATCAGGCGGCCTGGGGAGGATGGTCAATCTCCTGTGAGAAGCCCTGGGAGAACACGCCTCCCTCAAACCAGCTCCGGGACAGACAGGCCACCTCAAAGAAGTGTCACAGTCCAGGAAAGGGTCTGGAGGTCCTAGACCCCCAGGGTCCCAGTATTGTTTCTAAATTGTGTGCCTTTTAATCAGAGCCATGCCGTCTGTGTACTCTTTGTTCTTAGATTCACCCTAGCTAACGTTATCTGATCTCTGAAAATTAGCAGGGTTGGTTGGGCCTGGTTAATCCTGCGATGTTTGAGAATGTCAGTATAAAAGCCTTTACAAGATTAAGGCTGAACTGGAAAGAGCCAGTTCACCCAAGGCTTGGGACTGGCTTGTGTTCAAATCCCATCTTCTGCCATAGCTAGCTCTGACCTTGGGCACCCTCACCTCTGTGAGCTTCATTCCTCCTGCCTTGCAAGATTGCTGCATCCACCTCTGACTGCCTTTTCAAAGATCGGATCCCTGTCTGCACTCTCTGCTTGGTCTGTCCCATGGCACTTATCTTCTTTTAACATACTACATAATTTACTTATTTTATTGTCTGTCATCCCCACTAGAAATTAAGTTACATGAGGGCAGGGATTTGTGTCTTTGTTCTCCCTACTGTTGTATCCCCAGCATCAAGCATAGTGTCTCCCACATAATCAGTGTTCAAATGAACTTATTGAATTGAGTAGATATAAAATACCAGGCAAAGTGTCAGGATTATACAAGGTTTCAATAAAATAGTAATCATTATTATGATGTGCATTGCCATATGTTTTAGTAAGATAGCTCCAGGCAGAAAGCAGGGAACCTGGAATGCAGAATTCTTGGTCCCTCCTGTTCGCAGGAGGGCATTCTCTTCACAGTTCTCTGGGGAAGAAGGTGTGTAACTGGGCTCATGCAGTCAATTCATGGGTCAAGCTCCAGCTGATCCTGATGTGTCACCATTATTTAGGCAACAGGTTTCTAGGGGACCCTCCTAAAGATTTCAGTGCATGGAATAGTCCTAGGGGTGTGGCTACATCTTGGAACTGGCTGTGGGCCTACTTGAATTCCAGTGAGAGGACAATGAAGACACTATGTTATACCAGAGTCTCAGTCTCCCTGATAGGAAAATAAAATGAATAAAGGGAACTTTTCTCCGATCTCATCAAAAGGGGTTGCAGATAGTGATGGTCTATGTACCAGCTGATCTAATTTGCAAAATTTTGTCTTACAGTGATTTTCTTCTGAGCCCGTACAGGCTCATGGAGGTTGGATGATGGGAAAACGGAAAGAGGGGATGTACACCAACCTCCACATGAGTCCAAGGTTGAAGTCTCCACCCTGGGCACCCTGCCTCCTCACCTTCCTCCACCCCCGTGACGATGGAGGCAAAGTTGTCGTCCAGCAGGATCATGTCAGCTGCCTGCTTAGAGACGTCAGAGCCAGAGATGCCCATGGCAATGCCAATGTCAGCCTTCTTCAGCGCAGGGGAGTCGTTCACCCCATCACCCGTCACGGCCACAATGGCTCCCTGAGGAAGTCCAGACAGAGGGAGTGAAAAATTTATTGCATCAGATCCAGAACTAGTCCTAAAGATCAGTACGCTTTCTGCATCCCTTGTTTCCTGATGTAATCATGCTTGATCTAGGGCTCCTGTCCTTCTCCCACTCCTCCTGAGATATTTAAACTTTCAGGGAGCCCCCAAACTGAAGGCCACCATGGAGGTTCCAGATGGGGTACTCTCTGGAGTCTCCTCTAGCCCAGCCCACATGTTCCTCTGCTTGGTTTGGAATGGGGCTAAGCCACAGGAGTTCTGCCAGTTTCCTTGGGGATCCTTTTCCTTCCTTACCAGCCTCTGACATCCCTCCACAATGATGAGCTTCTGCTGAGGGGAGGTCCGAGCAAACACAATCTCAGGGTGGTTCTGGAGGATCTGATCAAGCTGCTTGGACTGTACGTCCTTTAGTTCTGCACCATGCACCACAATGGCTTTGGCAGCACTGAGGGAAAATAATTTCAAAAGGCTAGTTTTGAGTGCTGAGAATTCACCAGGGATCTTGGCGCCAATCTTGACTATAGCTTCATTGCTTCTTCTTTCAACCTAGTCTCCTCACTTGTCCCCAGCCCTATATTGTCCCCAAATTGACACATCCTATTCTCTCCCCACGCTTTTGCCAATCACTCGTTTCTTTACCTCTTTCTTCATCTTGCTTCCTTTGAAAACCCACTGACATATTCACTTTATTTTCCTATTATGTTTTACTTTGTAGTGTAAACCCCACACATCCTACCTATTGAAGGAGACTCCAAGAACTTTAGTAAAGTGGCATCTGGGTGGGGCAGGCTGGGGATGGAGGGAACACGGCAGATCTTGAGTTCTTTAGTGATCTCACCTGGCATCAACCTTGCTGATAGGGATCTTAAGCCGGGCAGCAACTTCCTCTGCTGTCTCAGTGCCTTCTGAGATGATACCCACACCCTTGGCAATGGCCTTAGCTGTAATGGGATGATCTCCTGTTACCATGATCACCTGGGTTGGGAAGGGGAGGGAAGAGGAGCAGAATCATCTTCAGAGCCTGGATGCTTCATTTTTCTCCTCTAAGAACTCACAGACCCTTTTGAAAAAACGTCTTTTTTCTGTTGAAAAAAACTGCTTTTTTTAACAAGGGTTTTAGTCGCTCATTCCCAAGAACTTGTGGTATAGACCAAAAACCATGCTACTGTGATTTCAACCCTTGGGAGTGGGTCAAGACCATGAGACCATAAAACAGGACAATTTGGGTCCTAGATTTACCAGGAATAAGCCAGAGATTTGACTATATTCAGAATTTCATTTAATTGCTCCAGAAGCTATTCTGCTTCCTTAAGTGCAAAGACAGAAACACCTACACATAGAACAAGTGGTAATAAAGGAATGTCTGGAATAATCCATCTGCCTAGCAAAATTTCATCTAAGGCCCAGTGCATTGAAATTCTCACTCTACCTGTCTTCTTTCTGTGGCCTCACCCTGAGCCTTGGTTTCAGCTTGGTTTTGGATACCTGGTACCTAGTCCTGTCCCATTTCTATCCAAAGATGAATACCCAGGCTGCGTGCTTTCACAGCATTCCATTCCTGCCATATTTCAGCACTTGCCACACTTCTCTGTATGGTGATTGCCTGTTTATCTCTCTTCCTCACTGGACTGAGAGCTCTTCAAGGGTGGCTTCCTTGTAAAGTTTCCTGCCCTAGCACAATGCCTAGCACATAGTAAGCCGTCAACAAATAATCACAGAATGAAGGAATGGAGGAATGATAACTATCTGGAAACCACTGCCCAGGATTCCCAAGTCCCTCCCAGCACACATGGCCCAGACTGACCCCGGACAACCTGCCAACAGTCACAAGTCTAACATAAAGCCAGTTCCTGAAAGAGTGACTCTGTAGGCTCAGACTCAGACCACGCTACACCAGTTCGGCCAAGTGATCTTTATTGGAGGTAGCAGGCTAGGCTGGGCAGGAGACAGAGAGAGAGACAGCGGTGGGGGTTTGCTTCTTTTATGCCCAGGAGGGCTGCGTGGGTTGGGGTGGGGCTTAGAGCGAGGCAGGAAAACACCTCTCTCTGATTGGTTTTTCCTTTGGCGGGTTTACATTGAGGAAGAAGAACCCGGAACCAGCGCCATTAGGGTGCTCTTGTTACCTAACAGTTCCAACAGAGAACACCTAGTTCTCCTTAAATACCTCCAATCTCCCAAGTCTAGGAGCCAGAATATACAGGTAATCCAGAATGTAAGGTATGAGCAGGGAAGGCGTCTATATCTAAGCCGTAAAGATGTATATGATGAGTCTTAGAATTTGACCTGGGAAACATGGGATACTGACCATCTCAGAATTTGAAGAATCCTATTGCTGCCATCCCATGAAGTTCAAGGCCCACCCTGACCAAAGAGGATTTTCTACCTCTGGGTTTGTTCTGAAGCTGGACTTTCACTCTTGCTCTGACCGATTTTTGGTTTCCAGTTTTTACACCTGGGCATATACCTCTTAGGGCAGCTGCTCACACCCATTGAAGATCCTTCAGCTCTCAATATCTCATTCTCACTATTGCCTGGTCCAGAGCCCCAGCCCTCCTAGCCTCACCCTTTTACGACCCATTTCGGCAGCACATTTTACATGACGTCTTCTGGCACTTTGCTATTCCTAGTGTGGTCCGCAGACCAGCAGCAACAGCATCGCCTGGGGGCTCGTTAAAAATGCAGTCTCTCAGGTTTCCCTGGACCTTCTGAAGCCAGATCTGCATTTCAAAACAATCCCTGAGGGATCTGCATGCACGTTGGTCTGAGAAGCACTGGGCTGGACACTGGTTCTCAAACTTCTCTGCTCATTGGAATCTCCAGGAAAGTTTTTTAAAATACTGTTGCCAGGATCCTATCCTGAGAGTTTCTAATTAAATCAGTCTGGGGTGTGTCCTAGACATCCGATTTTTAAAGCCTCCCTGGTGATTCTAATGTTCAATGCAAGTAGAATTCTAACTAGAGAGGAAACTTACTATTAAGTAAAAATCATAAGCCCAAGGAAACATAAATTGGCTCAATTAAACTAAGATTATTAAGCATCTACTCTGCGCAAGGCCTTCTAGTAGATGCTTCAACTTGTGACAGGTGAGGGGCTCCTGGGCTGGGCAAGTATTTACCTTAATTCCTGCGCTGCGACACTTGCTCACAGCATCAGGCACTGCAGCTCGGGGAGGGTCAATCATGGATATGAGGCCCACAAAACAAAGGTTGTCCATGGGGAAATTTATTTCATCTGTATTAAATGGGAATCCCTTGGAGAAGCTACTAGGCAGATTCAAGAAGCAGAAGCCTGGAGAGACAGAGGGAGGGACCAGTAGTCATCCAGCACTCTACATTCCTATCTGCTTACCCCAACATCCTTGATTTCTCACCCCACGGATAATAACCATTTTGATGCCATTCTTTTAAAAACTTCTCCTAAAGCTCCTCACCTAGCACACGTTCCCCCAGACCTCCCAGTTCTAAATAGGCATTTTGGAAGGCTTCCTTCATTTCATCGTTCATTGAGTACTCCTGCCCATTCAGAAGAAAAGTAGAACAAAACTCCAAGATCCTCTCCGGAGCACCCTTCATCATCAGTACGTGGGTCTGGGAGCTGTCCTCCCGAAGGTGGATGGACATCTAGGGAGAGCAGAGGCAGCACTGATGGGACAGGAGGAGAGACCAAGGATCAGGGGCAAAAAGGAGGGGAAGGTTTCAAAGGTAAAAAGACAGACAATGTGTTTCATACCCCCATTTCTTTTGTTCCCTCCCCTCCCCAGTCACATCTCGCCCCAGGTTGAGCCCAGCCCCTCCTCCTTTTTCCAGGAAACTGCAGCCTGGTATTATTTGCACAGGAATCTCTATTATCTTCTCAGCCGGAAGCTCCCTGGGGGCAGAACCAGCACTCTCACTTTCCCCCTGCATCCTTGCCAACTGGATGGCGAGAGAGCAGAAATAGTGGGGCTGGCAAAGAAAGACAGCAGAGTAGACAGGAAAGAAAAAGAGTCTGAAGGCCAGGTGTAGTGGCTCATGCCTGTAATCCCAGCACTTTGGGAGGCCGAGGCGGGTGGATTGCTTGAGGTCAGGAGTTCAAGACTAGCCTGGCCAGCATGGCAAAACCCCGTCTCTACTAAAAATACAAAAATTAGCTGGGCATGGTGGCATGTGCCTGTAATCCCAGCCACTTGGGAGGCTGAGGCAGGAGAATCGCTGGAACCCTGGAAGCAGAGGTTGTAGTGAGCCAAGATTGCGCTATTGCACTCCAGCCTGGGTGACAGAGCCAGACTCCATCTCAAAAAAAAAAGAGTCTGAAGACCTGTGTTCTGGGGCCAGCAAGAATGCATTATGACCTCAGCTCAGTCCATTTAACCTTGCAAAATCTTAGTTCCTGCGACAAAACATAAAAGCCTCTGCCTTGCCTCCTTCATGGGGTTTTTTGTTGTGTTTTGTTTCTGTTTTCGAAGATGGAGTCTCACTCTGTCGCCCAGGCTGGAGTGCAGTGGTGTGATCTCAGCTCACTGCAACCTCTGCCTCTGGGTTCAAGTGATTCTCCTGCTTCAGCCTCCCGAGTAGCTGGGATTACAGGCACTGCCACTATGCTGGGCTGATTTTTTGCATTTTTAGCAGACACGGGGGTTTCACCATGTTGGTCGGGCTGGTCTTGAACTCCTGACCTCAGGTGATCTACCCACCTTGGCCTCCGAAACTGCTGGGATTACAGGCACCGCCAATTATGCCTGGCTGATTTTTTGCATTTTTAGCAGAGACGGGGATTTCACCATGTTGGTCAGGCTGGTCTTGAATTCCTGACCTCAGGTGATCTGCCCACCTTGGCCTCCCAAACTGCTGGGATTACAGGCATGAGCCACCACACCTGGCCCTTCATTGCGTTTTTATAAGAGATAGTGTAGAAAATACTTTGAAAACTGTGAAGTACAATCCAAAAATAAGTTAGTCATTCCAGTCCCTGGGCCTCTGTCTCCTAAAAGCGTGAGAAGTCTCCTGAGAGGGGCTAGCTTGTGTGGTTGGGCATGGGGGTCCTTGTGGCTGTGGTGGGGGAGGGAAAGGGCACATTCATGAAATGAACCCGAGGGGACAACCCGCAGCAAGGAGAGAGAAATGTGGGTTTTGCATTTCCTCTTGATCTCTGATGTATGAAAAGGAGCTCTCCATGGGGTTCCTCTTGTGATGGACAGGAAATGCCCGCTAGGTCGCCTGTTGAGAACAAAATCGACGCATTGAAAGGAACAGCGGGAGTGCAGAGGAGGCCAGACTGTACTGCCCACAGGGTAAGCAGGGTGGGAAACCAGTGCACAAAACGTGGTTACAACTGTTCTGTTCGTTTGTTCAGTTACATTCAAAATATGCTTAAGCAATTAAGAGGAAGAACCGTAACTCACTTAAGCAGAAAGCTGGAAAAGGTTTAAAGAGCTCAGTTTTCTAAGCGTTCAGTAAAATGTGTTGAATAAGTGAAGGGCCCAGGAGGTGATGGCAAGACCTACTAGTAATCTGGTCACGGAAGAAAATCACATCTTGATAGAAAATTACAAATAAAAGAGACGGAGGGAGAAGTTTGGAAATGCTGGAACAGAGCATCTTCTTCGTTTCATTTTTATCTCAGAGGGAAACAGACCAAGCTCTGCAAACCGCCAGCGGTCTGAGATGTCTCTTGCAAAGACTGGAGTCTCCACCTTTAGGGCAAGCTAAGGAAGGCAGCAAACTGAGGGCCTCCCAGAGCAAGTGCCTGCCAGAGCTTGGTGGCCAGTGGCACAGCCTGTCACACTCGGTGAACCACTGAGGACAAGTCTGCCATTTGAGCCGCATGTTCAGTGGCTCAGAAGAAGCACCAGCATAGTCATTTGAGAGAAAGTCACTATTTGTTGGATGCCCCAACAAATGTTGTGAATGTGTTTTGCTTTTATTTTGAATCACATGGAGGAAGAGGTACCTAATTCTTTCCAGTTAAAGGCTATGCTGCTGTCAAGGGCCCTGCCAAGCCACAGAATTCCTGTCTGACTAGTGAGGCCACTAAACATCAGAAAAAAATGGGAATAAGTTTGCCATTTGGGCCTAAGAGACCTATTTTATTACACTGACTAAAAACCAGTTGAGACAAAAAAGGATAGATCTATTTAACCCTTAGTTGCTCAGTTTTCAGTGTAAAACTATGAGTAATTCAGTTTAAAAAAATTTATATAGAGGCCAGGCACGGTTGCTCACGCCTGTAATCCTAGCACTTTGGGAAGCTGAGGCGGGTGGATCACCTGAGGTCAGGAGTTCGGGACCAGCATAGCCAACATGGTAAAATCCCGTCTCTACTAAAAATACAAAAAATCAGCCGGGCGCGGTGGCACATGCCTGTAATCCCAGCTACTCGGGAGGCTGAGACAGGAGAATCCCTTGAACCCGGGAGGTGGAGGTTGCAGTGAGCCAAGATCGCACCATTGAACTCCAGCCTGCACAACAAGAGCAAAACTCCATCTCAAAAAAAAAAAAAAAAAAGATACCAGCAGACTTGGGAGTCTCATTGTCATGTTCTCTGAGACATTTTACCCACACCTGAATGTCTGGCCTTTTCAGTAATGCATGGAGTTGAAGAATCTACTTCCCTGAGCAAATCATGATTGCCCTGTGGAACTCAGCTCACTCCTGGCAAAGCTCCAGTTCTGATAATGCCACTGTTCCTGCATCCTACCATAACCCTCTCTTCAGTCTGCCCAGATTCTACTTTGGAGAGAAATACTCTCTTTCCTGTCCCTTCACAGTCCCTCACTCAGCGTTTCCCCTGCTCTTGTCCACTCCTCCCCGGAGAGTGGACCAAAATGTTCCTGGGAAATGAAAAACTTCACGAACACGAACACATGTAATTAGTTAAGGTTACATAGAAGTAGGGGAGGCCCTAATCTAATATGACTTTCGTCCTTATCAGAAAAGAAGATACAAGACACACAGGGGAGAGGGTCGGGTGCCAATGGAGGCAGAGACCCCTGATCGCCTACCCGCTGGCAGCCACTAGAACTGCAAGTCAAGTGTGGGGTGAAAGGAAATACTTGATGGCTAATGAAATAAAGTGTCTTGCAAA
Source organism: Hylobates moloch (assembly GCF_009828535.3). Taxonomy (NCBI): domain Eukaryota; kingdom Metazoa; phylum Chordata; class Mammalia; order Primates; family Hylobatidae; genus Hylobates; species Hylobates moloch. The sequence goes on from NW_026652280.1 coordinate 95,247,231, forward strand.
TGCAATCTAATTCTGCAGTGGCAAATCTCCTAGTAGACACAGAGGGGCCTCCTAACAGCTGCATGTGACTCTAACATGACTTTCACCAACCAGCTTCTGCTATCTACAGACATTTCAGAGAGGATTTATGACTCACTTTTTCCCAAGTGGCACAGCTCAGAGCTCTGCATAGGACTGACTGATGCCTCTTCCTTTATCACCTGTTTTGCCTCTCTTTACCTGTTTGTCACGTTCTCTTGATGTGAGTCTTCTGTTAATTGGGATGCAGGTTCTACTGAGCTCCTCTGCTGCTCAGAGGTGAAGTTGAAGGCAGAGGCAAAGCTCCCCTTGCCCCAGTGATGAGCCCATCCCCACCACCATTCTCCTACCTTTGTGGGCTCTGTACCTGGTACTTGTTGGTAGAATTGAAGGGAATCTCTGCCACCTTGGGGTTTTTCTCTCTCATCTCTGCCACAGAGCTGTAAGACTGCTCGATGAACTTGAGGAGGGCTGACTCGGAAGCATCACCTGTTGTGGCCCTCTGCCAGGATGGGGTTTGTATAGTAAGCCCCAGGGGCATGCTACCTGGGCATGAGGCATACCTGTGGCAACATGGAGAGCGGACAAATGGGGAGGGCGGGTACCTGGGGGGAAATTACTGAGCTCCAGGAGAGGATTTTTTGGGAGAGGGCAGGTTACACCCTGGACACTGAGGTACCCTCTTCCCCTTGGGCCTGACACCTTAGCAATGGGCAAGATCTCCTGATTAGCCTTAAAGTCAGCCCGGTTGCAGAGGCCAGCGATTTGGGCCAGGATAAACCAGGTATCAGAGCTCTTGGTAAATGTTTTTCCTAGGGAGAAAGAAAAGAAGAATTGTGAGCAGGGAATGAGAATTTTAAGCAAGTGGTTATTCACATCCTCTTTGGCACCCAGATACTTCACAGGAGCAGCATTTCTTTTCCTTCACACCTCCCTCTTCTCCACTCCACTTTCAGGCTCCCTCCTCTCTGTCTGGACTCACCATTCTCTCTCAGCTCACTCATCACATCCCCCAAATCCCTCCACTCTTGTTCCACCAATACCACTAGTCACCAGTCTGTTCTTCGGTGATGTCGGCCTCATACACGGTCTTATCGAACCACACGTGGGCGACGGTCATGCGGTTCTGGGTGAGGGTGCCCGTCTTGTCCGAGCAGATGGTGGACGTGGAGCCCAGCGTCTCCACCGCCTCCAGGTTCTTCACCAGGCAGTTCTTCCGTGCCATGCGCTTGGCTGTGAGGGTCAGGCACACCTAAAGCCAAGAAGAGAGGAGAGAATACACACGGGAGATGGAATACTCACACCATTTTGCATTGTGGACATTTGATCATTTTTAATGCTATTTTAATTTTTTGTGCTTATTTCCCTTTTGTTCCCACCTACTCTTTAAACATTTCATTTCTGGCTGTGGTAAAGGAAATTAGGAAAGTGATTGCGGTTTGTGCTTTATGGTAAGAGTTTCAAAAAAGAGTGTATTTTAAAAAAATGTCTTTTTCTGTTTTTGTTTTTGAGACAGAGTCTCACTCTGTGTTACCCAGACTGGAGTGCAGAGTATGATCTTGGCTAACTGCAACCTCCATCTCCCAGGTTAAAGCAATTCTTCTGCCTCAGGCTCCCAAGTAGCTGGGACTACAGGATGCACCACCATGCTCAGCTAATTTTTTGTATTTTTAGTAGAGACAGGGTTTCACCATGTTGTCCAGGCTGGTCTCGAACTCCTGGACTCAAGTGATCTGCGCGCCTTGGCCTCCCAAAGTGCTGGGATTATAGATGTGAGCCACCGTGCCTGGCCAAAAAAGAGTGTATTTCTTTGCCAGGGTATCATAGACAGGGATCCTCTTTATTCCCCCCTGGAATATTCTGCTCCCTCAGGATCTTTGCATCTTTTCTATTCAGCAATCTCTTTTTCATTCAAGTTTAGGCCACACCTTTTTAAGTCCAATCTTTCCAGGGACCACATAGATAGCTAATCTTTTATGGTGGTATAAGATGCTAGGTGTGGAGGGGGTGTTGGACCAATAGTTTTTTTTTTTTTTCAAGACAGAGTCTCATTCTGTCGCCCAGGCTGGAGTGCAGTGGTGTGATCTCAGCTGACTGCAAACTCTGCGTCCCGGGTTCAAGCCATTCTCCTGCCTCATCCTCCCGAGTAGCTGGGACTACAGGTGCCAGCCACCATGCCAGGCTATTTTTTTTTTTGTATTTTTAGTAGAGACGGGGTTTCACTGTGTTAGCCAGGATGGTCTCGATCTCCTGACCTCGTGATCCGCCCATCTCGGCCTCCCAAAGTGCTGGGATTATAGGCGTGAGCCACCGCGCCCGGCGGACCAATAGTTTAAACAAAGAATGTGGAGGAGATAAAAATAATATCACAGCATTGAAAAGGACTTGAAAAATCATTTAAACCAAAAGACTTTTGTTGGTCGTGAAGGCAACGTAAGTCAAGTGTGAGGCAAGATTGTTTTAAAAGCTAATGAATTCTTAGGCTGTGGTTATGTAAGTATGGACTTCTAATAGTAGGATTAGGGGTTATAATTTATTTACATAATATCACTAGTCCCTACATTTTTGTGCTAGTCCAAACACACCCCAAGTATTATTGTCATTTCTCTTTTAAGAATATTGACAAACTAGAGCATACCCTCAATAGGTGATCATCAAGACAGGTGGCCTACAGACCATGTCATAGGAAGAATGGCTAAGGGAAGAGGGATTATTTCACCTGCTACCACAAGAGTTTGAGGGGACATAATGGCTACCATCAAAAATCTAAAGGGCTAGTCTGTAAAAGAGAAAGAATTGACTTATTTTGTGTTTCTTCAGCTGGGAAACTTAGGACAAACAGGGATTTATAATTCTGCTTAACACAATGAAATTTAAACAGAGCAAGCCAACAATGAAATGAATTGAGACAGAAAGGGGTGGGCTTCCCAATTAATAGAAATAATAATCATCTCCCATGGGTTTTACAGAGGATATTCAGCATTGGTAGAAAGGTTGAATTTATATGATCTTTGAAGTCCTTTCCTGTAAGATTCTATAATTCCAAATTAATCTTCTTCCATAAACTGATGAATAAATTGAGGTCTGGAGATGTTAAGTGAGTTAGCCAATACTAGAACTCACTCTCAGTGACTGATAATCCAATGCATTTTCCATTGAAACTTGCTTCCTCTCTCATTGAGGAAAGAGAAGGCACCAAAACATATGGGCAGAAGGAGTCAGTATAATATTGAGAGCTAAATTATTCCTGATACCTATGTCTATATCAGGAAGACTCTGCACTTGAAAGGTTCAACAACAAAAGAGATGCTAGTGATCCCTTTTCCCTGGGGTGGTTTATCTGCCCTGAGGCCATTTTCCACCCTGTCTACTCACAGTGACCGTGGCCAACAGCCCCTCAGGCACATTGGCCACAATGATGCCAATGAGAAAAATGATAGCCTCCAGCCAGCCATAGCCCAAGAGAAGTGAGAGCACAAAAAAAGTGACACCAAGGAAGACGGCCACCACAGTGATCAGATGGATGAAGTGTTCGATCTCAGCAGCGATAGGTGTCTGGCCAACCGCCAGGCCTGATGTCAGGGAGGCAATTCTGCCCATCACCGTGGAGTCTCCCGTAGCAATCACAATACCCCGGGCGGTTCCTGTGGATGAAGCAGGAGAGGGCAATGTGATGTTCTGATATGATAAGAAGTATAGATATTGTTCTCTGCCCCTACTTCCTGACATAGAACTTCTAAAACCCTTAAAGATAGGGGTGCTAGGAGAATCTTTTGTTCTAATATTTGGTCTTTGACCCAGTTCTGGACACAGAGCTCCTGAGACCTTTGTAATTTCTTGAGTGATAGGAGTGTCTGACACAGAACTCTTAAATGCCTTGGAGTTTCCTGGGTGATAGGAGTATCTTTGTTCTAATGAGGTGACTCTTGGTGGGTTCCTGGATAGCCACAGGATGGGGCTGGTGGCCAGGGCAGATAACCATGTGATTAGAGAGTTGGAACTTGCAGTTCATGGACTGACCTCTTTGGAGGGGAGGAGGGATGAAGGTTGAGTTGATCACCAATGGCCAATAATGTAATCGATTATACCTATGTAATGAAATCTCCATTAAAAACCTCAAAGGACTGGGTTTGGAAAGTGTCTACGTGTATAGCCATGTGGAGGGTTACTGGAGGGCAGCCTGGACAGGAGAGGGCGCGGACGCTCCTCCAAGCTCCTTCCCATATGCCTTGTCCTATGCGTCTCTTCCATATGACTGTTCATCTGTATCCTTGCAATATCCTTTATAATAATGGGTAAACCTAAGAAAGGTGTTTCCCTGAGTTCTGTAAGCCATCCTAGCAAATTAATCAAACCTGAGGAGGGAGTTGTGGGAACCCCAATTTATAGCCAGGCCATAACCTAGGACTTGCGATTGGGGTCTAGAGTTAGGGACTGTCTTGTGGGGATGAGCCCTAACCTGGGGGATCTGATGCTATCTCCAGGTGGATTGTGTCAGAGCTAAATTGAATTATAAGACACCCAATCATCGTCCTTTGGAGAACTGGTTGTTGGTGGGGAGAACTGTCTACACATGTTGGACACGGAAGTGTTCTGTGTTCAGTGTGAGTGTAGAGAAAAAAAAAAAAGCTGTTTCTTTTTTTTTTTTTTTTCCATCAGAGATGGTCACCCAAGACATGCCAAGTCTGAATTGAGGAAGCTGTTTGGTTTGGTTCCTACAAAGAGGAAGCTGTCAATGGTCAAAAACAAAGTGGAGACTCAAGGCCCTCTGAGAGGTCATTACGTTCTGCTCTCCTCATATTTAGTTTATACAAATAAAGGCCTTCTAGTCTGAAAAATCTCTGAAGAGGTCTCACAGTTCTCCTATAAAAATACCCAATTTTATTGCCTAATTGCCTTCACTGTCAAGAAGGCCTTTATTATACTTAATCTGAGTATCTTCTATTGCTTATATAGTTCTTATCCTCCCCTCAGCAGCTGAGGAGTTTCTGGATCCCAGGAATAGTGGTTACGCTTCTGGTAGAGCCCTATGTTCCAACATCTCCTTATCCCCTAACCCAGTGGTTCTCCATTGGAGGCAATCCCTACCCACCAACCCCCTTCCCCGGGGACATTTAGCAATGCTTGGAGACATTTTTGGTTGTCACAACTGGGGTGGAAGAAGGCTGCTACTGGCATGCAGTGGGTAGAGGCCAGCGATGCTGTTAAACATCCTGCCATGCAGAGGACAGCCCTCCTGTCCCGCACAACAAAGAATATCCAGCCCCAAATGTGAGTGGTTGAGAAATCCTGCTCTAACCTGCGCCCCCTCCCTGCTTTGCTGGCTGGAGCCAGTCTGACCTCTGCTGGGTAGCACGGGCCATAACAGCTGGGCTTCTGTGCTTATGAGGTCCCTCTCTCCTCTCCACTAGCACTGCCCCAGTCAGAAGGGCAGCTTGGACATCATGTTTGGCTTTACACACACATGATGCACGCCACTCACCTTGAAATGAGGGGCATGACAAAATTCTTTTCTTAAAGTAATTCTTCCTGCTTTACCATAATGACTGAAATTTCTGCCATTAAAATCAGAGTCAGAATCACTCAGACAGGCAACATATCACTGAAACTGCATTTATTTTAAAAGCAGAAAGACTCAGGGCTGGAAGTTCAGCTTTCTAAATTACTAGCTCTTTTCCTTGGGGCAAGTTACTTAAACGCTGAGAGTCAGGCTTCTTCATCTTTAAAATGGAATGAAAACACTTACTAAACTGTGAGGACTGAATATTTTTAAGAGTCTAGAAGAAGGTTAGGCACATCACAGGCACTTGAAAATTAGTTTCTTTCTTTTCATCATTTAGATGAACTTAGGGTTTCCAGTAGGACCAATATAGAATCATACTTGTGACTTAGTAGGAGCAGCTCTAATCTGGGAGCTCCCATGAACATTGTTGCACGTGGTGGTCTCCGTTTTCTAAGGTTGCCTTTAGCTGTATGAGTCTGAGAGCAGGGTCCTACTCAAGGAGCAGACAGGTCAGGTCAGTGTTTATGTGGAGGAGGAATCCTGAAAAGGTTCCCAGGCCGAGGCATTCTACAGATGGGCTTCAAACTGGTTGCCAAAGGCATATATTGGGTCCTGTGGAATGAAGATGCTGAAATACTTGAGAGATGCTGAGGAGTTTCCTATTTTGGGTCGGGTGGAGGAAGGTGGGTAGTGTATGGTGTCACCTACATATATATCTTGTGTCATGGTTTAGTCTAATTTTTCTATTTTATTCCTTCTGCTATGGTTTCCTCATGCTTGGAGAAACGGGATTTAATAATTAATCTCAGTGTGTCTAGAGATGGAGTTGGGTTGATGTCAACCTCGGGGAAGGCTGAGAAGGCCAAGCATCTGGCACCCCAGGCCAGACTGTCTCCTTCATACACCTTCCATATATTGCCAGAGAAATAGCTTGGGCTCCCTTGAAGATGCGTGAGAACCCAAAGAGAAGTCTGTGCCACAGCCATGTCAAGGTCTACGGTGATGAGACATGGGAGGCAAGGGTAAAGGTTAAAGTTATGCTACTAATTTGCAAATTGGTCTAAGGCAAAGGTTAAAAGTCTAGGGTAAAGGTTAAAGGGCAAATTGGTCTAGGGTAAATGCTATCGGTCTGCGAATTGCTGAGAAATTCCTCAACTGAAAGTCCTTTGGCCCAGCTCCTTCAACCTAGCTCCACCTTCTTGGACACATCTTGGGTTTTGTTAGTCTCCTACAAAACCATTTTCTATCTAAACAGACCCTTGCTTCCCAGTCGAAATGCCACCATCCACTGTCCCCCATACCCTCTATCTGAACATATACTTAGCTGATGAAAACCCTACTTTGTAAGGGTAAATTTGGGCAAATGTTTTCCTAAAATCTAATAGTAGACATCTAGTGTTTTTGGGGAAAGCTTGCTAACTTGCTTCTGTCCAATCAATTTTAAAATATTTTTAATATATGTATTTTATTTTCTAGTTGAATTCTTTGTCATAGTCTATTCTGTCTTAACATTACTCTTCTTCTTTAAGGTATTTTCAAATCAAATAGCAATCTTTCAGTGCAGAGCAGGGTCTGTGGAAGGAGCATGAGATATGGAGACAGACCTACATTAGAATCCCTGACCCGCCTCCTTTCTATTGAGTTGTACTCTTGGATATGGTGCTTAATTTCTTTGAACCTTAGTCTGCTACGTGTAAAATAGGGATAATATCTGGTATTGTGCACATTGTGGGAACTAGAGATAATATTTATAATATTTAACAAATACTATGCATTCAAATAAAAAATAACTATTTCTAGGCTGGGTACAGTGGTTCACGCCTGTAATCCCAGCACTTTGGGAGGCCGAGGAGGGCGGATCGCTTGAGGTCAGTAGTTCGAGACCAGCCTGGCCAACATGGTGAAAACCCATCTCTACTAAAAATACAAAAAATAACTGGGCACGGTGGTGGGCATCTGTAATCCCAGCTACTTGGGAGGCTGAGGCAGGATAATTGCTTGAACCTGGGAGGCAGAGGTTGTAGTGAGCTGAGATCACACCACTGCATTCCAGCCTGGGAAACAGAGAGAGACTGTCTCAAAAAAACACAAAACAAATAAAAGAACTATTTTTAGATAACCAAACATTTGTTCTTAAGCATGAATAATGGTTTTCAAGTGTGCTTCATGGAGTCTTCAGGCCTCCTTAAGGGGAAAGGGCAAAGGAGAGATTGACAGAATGATGTTCAGTCCCTTTTTATTACCATTTTGCCAGAACTGTCTCCCAGTTCAAGGATTCCTAGATTCTAGGAGCAAAGCCAAAGTTTAAGTGGTAAAGTCTAAGTGGCACCTCTGGTAATTCGAGTTTCCAATGCCAATATCTTCTCTTGGATAGGGGAATAGTTAGAAGCTAGGGATTACCTTAGGAGAAGAATGATTTAGCAGGGCTGAACAATTTTCCTGCCTTCTATGCCATTTTCAGCTTATACAGCATAGTCCATTCACAAGCTAAAATAATAGCTAATAATTGTAGGTCACTTACAATGTATTAGGCCTTGTGCTGGGCATTTTACATATATTTATTATCTCAATTCACACAAAAATCTACGGAGTAACGACTTTTATTGTCATCATTGTGCAAATGTGGAAATGATGACCTTGACTTTTCACCAGAGGTCATACAGCTCATGATGGAGAAGCTTGACTGTTTACCGGCTCTTACCTACCCCGCTACCTTTAGAAGAGAGTTATTAAAATCTTTATGTTTTGGTGCCTGCTTTTGAATCTATGCTACTTATGGTTCGATATTCACCTTCCACACAGTTGGTGGAAAAGAAGCAGATGTTTCGGGTCTCCAGCGGGTTCTCATGGGTGAAGTCAGGGGAGCGGCTCTGGGGTTCTGACTCCCCAGTCAAGGATGAATTGTCCACCTGGGATGGGAGAGGGGATGCGTTGTAAGGTGAGCATAGGAAAAAAGGCAGATTTGTTTACAAAAATAGTATGTCTTCATCTGGTCACCAACATCATCACTGACAGACTGAGAGAAACAAATTTACGCATCTGTTGTCTCTAACATCAAATCTGCACTTGTAACTTCTCAAGACTCTGAGTAATAAGCTTATACTTTCTCTAACAGCCCAGGTGTCTACCCTGCCATGAGATCACGCTTGGGTCCCTCACATAGCTTTCTGCATCCCCTCACCTTACATCCTTGTGCAGAGATAAGCCGGAGGTCAGCAGGGACTCGGTCTCCACCCTTGATTTCCACCAGGTCTCCCAACACCACCTCTTGTACATTAATTTGCATCTTCTCTCCTCCTCGAATTACCAGAGCTTGCTATGTGAGGATAGTGCAGGATCATTTCCAAAACTTTTGGCTTTCCCCATCCCGCTCTTAGCCTAAAACCTTCTGTTACTGGTCTCCTTCCTCCTTACTCCCCTTTCTTACTATCACCCACCACATCATTCTTGAAGGTGTCTCTGGCAGATTGCAAATTCCCATGATGCTGTTTGCAGAGCCCTTTGCAATGTGACTTTGACGCTTTTCCCATTAAGAGGTGGAGTCTATCTCTCTACCCCTAAACCTGGGCTTGGCCATGTGACTTGCTTTGGCCCATAGAATGAATGTGATGGAAAGAGGTGTTTAAAAAGTGCTTTCAGGCCGGGACTGGTGGCTCACACCTATAATCCCAGCAATTGGGAGGCCAAGGTGGGAGGACTGCTTGAACCCAGGAGTTTAAGACCAGACTGGGCAACACAGTGAGACCCTGTCTCTACAAAAATTGAAAAAAAAGTAGCCAGTTGTGGTGGCATGCATCTGTAGTCCCAGCTGTTTGGGAGGCTAAAGTTGGAGGATCGCTTGAGCCCAGAAGGTTAAGCCTGCAGTGAGCCGCGATCACATCACTACACTTCAGTCTGGGTGACAGAGTGAGACCCTGTCTCAAAAAATTATAAAAAAAGTGCTTTCATGCTGGGGCTTGCATTCCTGTTTCTGAGAATCCTCTGCCACCCTATGAACAAGCCCAAGCTAACCTCTCTGTAAAAAGAGAGATCACGAAGAAAAAGGCCCCAGCTGTCCCAGTCATCTCAGCTGAGGGCCCAGACATGTGAATGAGGTCATCTAAGACCATCCAGCCCCAGCTGAGGTCAGCTTAGACCAGAACAACAGCACAGCCACAGAATTATGAGAAACAGGAGTTTGCTATTTTAAGCCACTAAGTTTTACGGTAGTTTGTTAGGTAGCAAAAGCTAACCGACCATCCCTAAACTCCTAGTCTCCAAAACTTCCCACTTTGTCCCAAAACTCTTACCCAAGGAAGGAATTAAGTGGTACCAAAGAGAGAAGGAAATCCTCGGTTAAACTCCTGGAACATGATCATATTATTGGGAAAATGTGGAGCCTATTCCCAAGTTTCCAGCCCTGTGCCTGGGAACCTCTATCTACCATCGTATTCCTTCCAGGTACCTTTAAAAAACATTAACTTGAAAATAATTTTAAACTTTCAGAAAAGTTGCAAGAGTAAAAATAGTACCAAGAACACCTATATAACCTTTATCCAGATTCACCTATTAACATTTCACCCCAGTTACTTTGTCATTTGTTTTCACCCTCTCTCTCTCTCTCTCTGTGTATACTCTTTTCCTGAACTACTTGAGGGTAAGTTACCTACATCATGATCTTTTATCCTAAAAACTTCATTGTGCATTTCCCAAGAATTAAGATATTATCTTAAATAACCACAATGTAGTTATCAATTTCAGTACGTTTCACAATGATACTTTAATCTACTGTATTAATCTGTCAGTATTCCAGTTTTGCCAATTGACCCAATAAGTCCTTTAAAGCATTATTTTCAGTGGAGCTGGAGGACATTGTCCTAAGCAAACTAACAGGAACAGAAAACCAAATACCTTATGTTCTCACTTATAACTGGAAGCTAAACACTGTGTACATATGGACGCAAAGAAGGGGAACAACAGACACCAAGGCCTACTTGAGGGTGGAGGGTGGGAGGAGGGTGAGGATAGAAAAACTACCTATCAGGTACTATGCTTATTACCTGGGTGATGAAATAATTTGTACACCAAATCCCTGTGACACACAATTTACTTATATAACAAACCTGCACATATATCCCCGAACCTAAAATAAAAGCTCAAAATAAAAAGTAAAAATAAAGCATTACTTTCTCCTCTGGCACAGAATCAGATCCAGGGTTAGATATTGCATTTAGTTGCCATGTCCCTGTCTTTTTTTTGAGACCGCGTCTCTCTCTGTCACCAGGCTGGAGTGCAACAGCACGCAATCTCTGCCTTCCGTGCTCAAGCAATCCTCCTACCTCAGCCTCCTGAGTAGCTGGCACTACAGGCACAGTCAGCTAATTTTTAAATTTTTTTGTAGAGATAAGGTCTCACTATACTACTCAGGCCCGTCTTGAACTCCTGGACTCAAGTAGTCCTCTTGCCTCGGTCCCCCAAATGGTTGGGATTACAGGCAAGAGCCACCACCCTCGGAATAGTTGTCATGCCTCTTTAGCCTCTTTTTATTATTATTATCATTTTTTTGAGATAGGGTCTTGCCCAGGTTGGTCATAGTTCACTGCAGACTTAAATTCCTGGGTTCAAGAAATCCTCCCACCTCAGCCGCCTGTGTAGCTTGGACTGCAGATGTAGACCAGCTATTTTATTTTATTTTATTTTTGTAGAGATAGCATCTCAAACTCCTGGGTGATCCTGTTGCCTCAGCCTCCCAGAGTGCTGGGATTACAGGCGTGAGCCACTATGCCTGGTCTGTTTAATCTGGAACATCCCCACAGCTGTTCTTTGTCTTTGAGGTCATTGACATTTGAAAAATCCAGCCGCCCCACCACACCCCCTCCCAGCCCCACCAACACTTGTCTCTTTAAAAAAATAGAATGTTCTTATTTGGGGTTTGTATGGTGTTTCTTCTTTAGATTCAGATTCTGCCTTCTAGATCAGAGCACTTCATAGGTGACGTTATGTCTTTCTCAGGGTTTCACAGCTTTTCCAGGTACTTTTAAGGACTGATAGAGTACCCTGACCCCCTCATCACCAACCTCACTCAGCTCACTCATCGTAGGATATAATTTTCCACGGGACTTCATCATTGTGTATTTGGCCACATCCTGCTCCTGCTCCCACTAGATCCTCCCACTCCAATCCTACCTGAGGCACCATGTTCTTAAAAGACTCCATGATCTTGGAGCTCTTGGCCTCCTGATAATAGGAGAAGCAGCCAGTGATGATGACCACGACAGAGAGTACGATGCTCAGGTAGAGCTGAGGGTGGGGAAAGAAAGCGTTTATCAGTGGGGTCTTGTCTTCTTCTTCATCCTCAGAAAATCAGTCTGCAAGGGGCACAGCAGTTTCACCAGGTGTAAGATACCATAACAGTGAGTTGAGAGCAGAGGGGTAGAGAAGAATCTGAGGTGGGGCCAGTACACTTGGCTTCCTGGTGAAGGAACCCTGAGCCATGGTGAGCCGTTAGCAAAATTCCTGGTCAGAGAAGGCCTGTATCTTCTCTCCGGGAACGCTAATCTCTGGATGGAGGGGGTGGATCGTGAGGGAGGCTGGGAGGAAGGAGATGAGGTTAAAATTGTGGAGAAGAGAAAGGGACTGCAAAGTGCTTTGGGGATCAACTGGGAAGGTTGTCAAAGAACAGCAAGTTTTTTGGGGACATTGTGCATCTCAGGGAACTGGACCAGAAGCTTTTTAGATAAAAGGTGAGAGGAACCAAGATGGCACTTAGAAGGTGGAGTATTAGGGATTTTGGTTTATCACATTAATGTACATTTATTACATTATTATGTAATGTACATTTATTACATTAATGTACACATAATTACATTTTACAATTAATTACATTCATTACAATGTAATTAATCAATTGCATTGCAATTAATTATAATCAATTACATTTACAATTAACGTACATTTATTACATTATTACATTAATGTAATAATGTAATTAGGGATTTGGGCCAGAGGGCTTCAGGAGTGCTAGGCTGCTGAGCAAAAGAAGTGTCTGGGGCTAAGCAGAGATAGGGCTGGCTAGTAGTAGCTGAACAGACTCACGTTGTCTTTGGTAGGCTCCTCATTGAAATATATCTGGATGCTGTAGGCCACAAAGCAGAGAATGGCCCCAGTCCATAGTAGGAGGGAGAAGCCTCCGAACAGTTGCTTACAGAATTTGACCCATTCTGGAGTGGTGGGGGGTGGGGTAAGAGTATTGGGTCCATCTCGAGTCAGGATTTCCTTTGCCTTTTGGTGGCTATGGCCCTGTGTAGAGAAGAAATAGGGTTGGATAGAGAGCTGTGAAAAGAGGAACAGCCATAGCAAAGGGGAACCTGACATTTGGAGCCCCAGGGTGGGTCTAGAGACTAAAGACGCTTTCAGAAGATCAGTCTGGAAGTTCTTCCGGGATGAGGTGAGGTTTCAAAATTTGCATCAGAGGAGGGATGTCATTTAGCATGCTTACATAGGAAGGTTTTTGTTTATGGATTGATTCACAAACCTTTTTGAACTTGAGAACATATCTCGGGTCCTAGGTGCTGAGGATACCAACACAAATAAGAATGGTCCCTACCCTTAAGGTGCTCCAGTGGGGAGATAAATACATACAGATAATTATAATGTGCAGGGCCAATGTCATGATGAAATATAATACTTAATGTTGATAACATATTAATACCACTCTTTGACTCTCCAACTTAGAGGGAATAAGATCTAGTGTTTGGTAGCACAATAGGGCAACTATAGTTAATAATTTATTATAGGTATCAAAATAATTAGAGGAGTGGATTTGGAATGTTCCCATGCAAAGAAATGATAAATGTTTGAGGTTATGGGTATCCTAAATACCCTGATTTGATCATTACACATTGTATGCTTATATCAGAGTAATACATGTATACCATAAATATGTACATCTACATACCCATTTTTTTTTTGAGACAGAGTCTCGCTCTGTCGCCCAGGCTGGAGTGCAGTGGCATGATCTCGGCTTACTGCAACCTTCATCTCCTGGGTTCAAGTGATTCTCCTGCATTCAAGTGATTCTCCTGCCTCAGCCTCCCAAGTAGCTGAGATTGCAGGTGTGTGCCACTATGCCTGGATAATTTTTGTATTTTTAGTAGAGATGGGGTTTCACCATGTTGGCCAGGCTGGTCTTGAACTCCTGACCTCAAGTGATCTGCCTGCCTTGGATTACAGGTGTCAGCCACGGCACTTGGCCCATAAATTTTTTTTTTTTTTTTTTTGAGACGGAGTCTCGCTCTGTCACCCAGGCTGGAGTGCAGTGGCGCGATCTCGGCTCACTGCAAGCTCCGCCTCCTGGGTTCACGCCATTCTCCTGCCTCAGCCTCTCCGAGTAGCTGGGACTACAGGCGCCCGCCACCACGCCCGGCTAATTTTTTGTATTTTTAGTAGAGACGGGGTTTCACCGTGGTCTCGATCTCCTCACCTCGTGATCCGCCTGCCTCGGCCTCCCAAAGTGCTAGGATTACAAGCGTGAGCCACCGGGCCCGGCCTGGCCCATAAATTTTTAAAAAACATAAATAGAAAAGAATAATAACAAAAAACATGAATGCATAGATTCTCATTCCACTCTTGTGCACAAGCTTATGTGCTTTTTCCTGTTAATGAAAATGATAGTAGAACCTGCCAATCCCCATCAGCCACTCCCCAACCTCTGCCTGAAACACCCGAGGGGCCCCAAAACCCTTTCATGGGGTCCACAAGGTCAATTTTCATAGTAATACTAAACCATTGTTTGCCTTTTTTTACTCTCATTTTCTTAAGAGTATGTAGTGGAATTTTCTGAAGGCCAACTGGCATAATATCACAACAGATTTTATACAGAAAATACTTGAGAATCCAGTTATCTTCTATTAAAAAGCAAGACATTGAAGAGGTTTGCAAAAATGTAAGATGCTGCTGTTTTTTTTGTTTCGAAAAATAGTTATTTGTCAAAACATATTATATATGAATATATGATAACTTTATTTTTGTTATTTTTAAATGAATTGAGAAATACATTTTAAAACTCTCAATTTTAATTTCTAGTATGGTAAATATAGACAGACTTAAGCCACATAAGCACAAGCTCTTGGCGGTCCTAGATAAATTCTAAGAGTGTAAAAGAGACCTAAGGACAAGACGTTTGACCAGCACTGCCCTAAAGCATTCTTATTCTCTTATCTAGTCCTAGACTCTCTTTGGGGGTAGTTACCATTTTCGGCTTTTTCCAGGTAGTGTCCATGGAACACCGCCAGGCAGAGGGTGAGGGGTGGGAACATTGGACTTGAAGTTAGGGGGCTGGATTCCTAGTTCAGCTGTTGTCCTGGCAGCCTCACAGTCAGAGTTGGAGACACTCTGCCTCCTCAGGGAGCTTCTTACTCACCTTTGTCAGGTCCACGGAGTACTTGGTGCTCAGCTCTTCCAAGGTTAATTTGTGATCATCCTGAGGGGACAGCAGAGGCATTGAAGGACAGGGGGTGGCCCAGGTCATTTCCAGGGAGAGGGGGAGAAACAGACTGGAGAATGTTAGTCCAAACTGCGACTGCTCCATTTTGTAAGCTCCCTGCTATATATATATATATTTTTTGAGATAGAGTCACTCTGTCGCCCAGGCTAGAGTACAGTGGTGCGATCTCGACTCACTGCAACCTCTGCCTCCCGGGTTCAGGTGTTTCTCCTGCCTCAGCCTCCCAAGCAGCTGGGATTACAGGGGCCCATCACCACGCCCAGCTAATTTTTGTATTTTTAGAGGCGGGGTTTCACCATGTTGGCCAGGCTGGTCTCGAACTCTTGACCTCAGGTGATCTGCCCGCCTCAGCCTCCCAAAGTGCTGGGATTACAGGTGTGAGCCACCATGCCCGACCTAGCTCCCCACTATTTTACAGGCCTTGGTCAAAGTGAAATATTTCACTGGGGTTCGGGCCGGAGAAACAGCCTGCCTAACCACCTGACCACAGGGCAGACAAAGACCCAATTAAAGACAAAGACCCCACTAAAGAAACATCCCTATCACATCCTGCTGGGCAAAGGTCCAAGGAATACCATGATTATATTCTGTGGAAACAAGGGCCCAAAATCACCTCATCATGAGAACATCTTAACGATATCCTGCCAGGCAGCAGGCCATACAGCCCAGACCCCTCCCGCCCATCCCTATAAGTACCCCAGCCTGTAAGCGGCAGTGGACTGTGGAATTAAGCTGGTCCCCCACTTCCACAGGTGTCTGCAATATACCTGTCCTTGCTGTTGAGCTGCCCTGTCTCTCTGTGTGTATCTTTTTTTTTTTTTTTTAACCCTCTCCTTCCCTCCAAAGCCTAACAGAGAAGAGATGTGGCTCTGGCCTGTGTGTTTCATTCTCAAGGTAAGATGTTAAAGATAGGTGGAGGAGTGTTTTCAGAGGGCGGCTGTCAGCGCCCACTTTGGGTGACCTCACCATGACCACTTCCTTCTTCAGTTCCTCCGTATCGCGCTTCTGTTTTTTCCTCTTCACCATTTTTTTCTTGATAAGCCCCTTTTTAGGTCTTCGTCTTGGATTCTGGTCATGGGGAGCCACTGTCCCTTTCTTCCCCCAAAGCCCCATAGCTATCCCCAGAAAGAGCTGCCCGAGCTCAACTGTGGGAAGAAAGCTGAGAGAGTGAGGAAAGGGGAAGGGGACGCGGGCAAGGCGGCCACGAGAAGAGAGTGGTGGGGAGAGAATGAGGGACAAGAAAGAAAGAGGCAGGGAGGGAGGTGTTGGGTGGTGAAGGTGAGAGAGAGGAAGGGAAGTGAGAGAGGAGAGACTGAGTAGTCCTCGAGCCGTCTACTGGGAAGAGGAAGAGTCAGGAGTGAGGGAGGAGGGAGGAGAGGAGCCTAGGGTGGAAGGATGAAAAGGTAGAGGTGAGGAAATGCAGTGAGGGCCTCAGGAAACAGGAGGTGAAGTGTAACCAGGTGCCTCAGTGATGAAGATGCTGCAGGACCCACAGGCAGGTGGGAAATGCAGTGAGAGTTAGGAGGCGGAGTGAGGTTCAGGGACCTGGAAACCCCCCAGTCCCAGGCCCTGTGGTTGCTGGGGCAATGACCCAGGTCTGGCATCACAAAGGCCTCGTGAAAGTTCTAACCAAGAATCCAGAAGTCTTGCCTTGGCGATGGTCCAGGTCTGCTGTTGCAAAGGCCTCATGAAGGTTTTAACCAAGAACCTAGAAGTCTCAGTCTTTGGGTTTGAGGATGATTGGAGCAGGCCCTGCTACAGAGAGAGTTTCAGTCTGAGGGCAGAACTAGAACAAAGTTCTTGTGTGGTCCTGTAGACTTTGGAGGCTTAAAGGTATCCCAAATAGCTGACTCAAAAATAAAGCGGGTATTCGGCCGGGCACGGTGGCTCATGCCTGTAATCCCAGCACTTTGGGAGGCTGAGATGGAGACCTTCCTGGCCAATATGGTGAAACCCCATCTCTACTAAAAATACAAAATTTAGCCAGGTGTGGTGGCGGGCACCTGTAATCCCTGCTGCTCGGGAGGCTGAGGCAGGAGAAACATCTGAATCCAGAAGGCAGAGGTTGCAGTGAATTGAGATTGCATCACTGCACTCCAGCCTCGGTGACAGAGTGACCCCATCTCAAACAAACAAACAAACAAACAAACAAACAAACAAACAAACAAACAAACACCACAGCAGGGAGCTTACAAAATCGTCCAGTTGCAGTTTGGACTAATATTCTCCAGTCTGTTTTTGAGACTCCATCTCAAAAATAAAAAAAAAAAGGCAGGTACTCTGTGTGTGAGTGTGTTTTTTAGCAAGGCACACTTTTCCACCAATATTGGGTTTGATCTTTTAATTTTAGGAGATCAGCTAGCAGAATAGATCAGATCTTGGGCTCTGGAACCAGTTCTGGATTTCAATCCTGGCTCCTCCACTTGTCAGCTGTGTGGCTTTGAGCAAGTTACCCAACCTCTGTACCTCTCTTATTTGTAAAAGAGGATGCCTTCTACCTTAAGTAAGGTGCTCTACAAAAAGCACTATATGACATATATAGTATGTGCTCAATAGGTAACTTGAATTCAGTAGTAGAAGTTTTATTTGTGGATTAATATGCAGCTCTTCTCAGTGAGAGTAAAAATATGCTTTTCCACGTGATAGCGTTGCATTTTCTCATTTTAAAATGAGGTACTCATCTCTTCCATTGACCTTCTCTGGTGTCTCAGTAAGTGCTTTGACTATATTAACTGTATATATGTTTTGCATGTCCATAGGATTCTACCTCCTTCCGAGAATAATCTGAAGCATCTATACTTTTCTATCAACCATTATATATATTTTTCAATTATGCATGTCACATAGATTTTCCCATTCTGTTGTTTGATATTTGTTTATTTACTTTTTGAGACAGGATCTCACTTTGTTGCCCAGGCTGGCGTGTAGTGGTGTGATTATGGCTTACTCCAGCCTCAACCTCCCAGGTCCAAGTGATCCTCCCACCTCAGCCTCCCAAGTAGCTGGGACCACAGGCGTGTGCCACCATGCCCGGCTAATTTTTTTTTAATTTTAGTAAAGACGGGGTCCCCCTGTGTTGCCCAGGCTGGTCTCAAACTCCTGGGCTCAAGCAATCCTTGGCCTCGGCCTCCTAAAGTGTTGGGATTACATAAGTGAGCCACCAACCCTGGCCTGATATTTATTTAATTGCATTTTGGTTGGGCACGCTTTTTAAAAATATGACTGTATCTGGAAACATTCATCTTGGTGCTGATGCAATCCTCCTTGAATATTCAGAAATAGAAATGTTCCCTTCCCAGCTGGGATAAATGATCGTCTATTTCTTTAACAGATTGGATTTTTCTTCTCTATTAAAAATGTGTAAGATAAAAATTGAAAGCCCCACCTTCCCTCCCTCCAAACTCAGATTCTCCCCACTGCTGAAGTTACTGCTGGTAACAATGTGCTGCATGTCCTTCCAGTCTTTTTTCTATGTTTATACAAACAGATATCTAAAAGGAGATATTTTTCAACTTTTAAACAATCATTCAACTCTCTACCAACCTGTCATGTACATAAAGCTTATTTTTCTCAGTGCTGTGAGGCTTCCATATTCTGTATTGACCATGCGGTATTCAATCATTCCCATTGCTGATGGATTTGAGATATTTTCCATGTTTTTAACCATTAATAAAATTGCTAGAGTGTCATTGCTGCACACAGATATCATTAGGCCCTTGAGCTTCATTTTCTGTAGAATCAGTTCCTGTTGCTGAATCATGGAGTACACTCATTAACAATCTTAAAAGATTCTGCCAATTGGTCTTTAAAAGGGTTTATCTATCTATATCTCAACAACAGGATGCAAGAATGTCTGCCCTCCACACCTTTGATTATGCTAGATGACCTTGATTTTTACTATTATAATCAGCGAACTTTGATATCTTGTAGTTTTAATTTGCATTTTTAAATTGTCAATGTGAGCATTTTCTCTTATGTTTACTGGCTTTCTGGTTTTCTTCCTTCTTCTTCCTTCCTTCCTTCCTTCCTTCCTTTCTTTTTTTTTTTTTTTTTTTTTTTTTTTTTTTTTTTTTTTTTTTTTTTTCCTTTCTTTCTTTCTTTCCTTTCTTCTCTTTCGACAGGCTGGAGTGCAGTGGTGCTATCTCAGCTCACTGCAACCTCCACCACCTGGGTTCAAGCGATTCTCCTGCCTCAGCCTTCTAAGTAGCTGACACTACAGGCATGCACCACAATACTTGGCTGATTTTTTTGTATTTGTTAGTAGAGATGGGGTTTTGCCACGTTGGCCAGGCTGATCTCAAACTCCTGACCTTGGGTGATCCGCCCACCTGGGCCTCCCAAAGTGCTGGAATTACAGGCATGAGCTACCATGCCTGGTCTTGGACTTTATTTATTTATTTTGTGAATTGTCATTCTTTTTTTTTTTTTGAGACGGAGTCTCGCTCTGTTGCCCAGGCTGGAGTGCAGTGGCGCAATCTCGGCTCACTGCAAGCTCTGCCTCCCGGGTTCATGCCATTCTCCTGCCTCAGCCTCTCCGAGTAGCTGGGACTACAGGCTCCCGCCACCACGCCCGGCTAAGTTTTTTGTATTTTTAGTAGAGACGGGGTTTCACTGTGATCTCGATCTCCTGACCTCGTGATCCGCCCGCCTCGGCCTCCCAAAGTGCTGGGATTACAAGCGTGAGCCACCACGCCCGGCCTGTGAATTGTCATTCTTACAATTTGCCCAATTTTCCATTGTTTTCTTTTTTATATTGATTTGTAGGAAACCCTTGTCATATATATTACAAATGTTTTCTCCCAGTCTTTGTGTTTAATGTAGATGAACATAAAATTCTTAAGAACAAGGTTAGAATTAAAGTTAAAATTCCTATGTTTTTCTATGCATCATCTATGTGACAATAACACTTAGCTCAGTCTTGCAGATGGGGATTGCCCAAAAGCAACTTTATGGAGATACAATCCATTGAAATTATTTTTAGAAACCTCATTTTGTTCTAGAGATCTTAGCTCAAAAGTCCACTTCTTCGGAGAGGCCTTCTCTCATAGTTAAATCCAAAACAGCCCCTCCGGTGCCAGCCCTCTCTCTATCACTTTTGGTCTTCACAACACTTCTCTCCCTCTGAAATTTTCCTGCCCGTTAACTGTTGACTTGTCTGATTGACTTGTCTTGTTGACTTGTCTGGTTCTCCATGACCCTAGGGACCTTCCCTGTTTTTTTCACAGCTGTATATCTGGCTTCTAGGATAGTGCTTGGCACAGGGCAGCTGGTCCACAAATAGTCCCTGAATAGATGTTGAATGACTGATGAGTTTTCAGGTTTTATCTTAATGCTACAAGGTTTTGATAATTGCCACTTTGGTCTGATTTTTTTTTTTTTTTTTTGAGACGAAGTCTCACTCTGTTGCTCAAGCTGGAGTGCAATGGCGCAATCTCAGCTCACTGCAACCTCCACCTACCAGGTTCAAGAGATTCTCCTGACTCAGCCTCCGGAGTAGCTGGGACTACAGATATGTGCCGCCATGTCTGGCTAATTTTTGTATTTTTAGTAAAGACAGGGTTTCACTATGTTGGCCAGGCTGGTCTTGAACTCCTGACCTTGTGATCTGCCGACCTTGGCCTCCCAAAGTGCTGGGATTACAGGCGTGAGCCACCGTGCCTGGCCAGTGGTCTGATGTGTTTTAAAATCTGTTGGGGTAAATATGTTAGCATCAGTGATCTATTCATTTGCTTCATAATTACCTAGAAAAAACCTCTGAGATTCTTGCCTGATTACTCTTGCAGCTGAATGTCACAACCAATATGTCATGCTTTATAAAAATGCAGCGAGGATTTTAATTGATATTGAATTGACTCTTTCATAGTAACTTATTTTTATCTTTACTATGTTCTGCCTGCCCAAATGGCAGTCAAGTTTAGCTTTCTATGAATTCATGTTTTTTTATTTCTCTCATTGTACTTTTAAATGTTCTTTAATAATTACTATATGCTGCACACAGTAAACCTTGAGCATAATTTGTCTTCATTCTATTGTAAATAGAAGCTCTTTATGCTGTATTTTCTGTCTCCCTAATATTTAGGGACACATTTAATTATTTGAAAACTGATACCATGTACCCTGTAACTTTGAATTTATTGCTTCTAGGATTTTTTTTGTTATTGATGCTGTTGCTTTGTTTTCGCTGAATTTCTTGGATTTTTAGGGAGTTATGCTCGCTAAAAAACAAAGTTTTATTTATTTAGAACTTTTATTTATTTATTTTTATTTTTTGAAACAGCGTCTTGCTCTGTTACCCAGGTTGGAGTGCAGTGGTCCAACCATGGCTCATTGCAGCTTCAACCTCTCAGACTCAAGCAATCCTCCTCCCTCAGCCTCCTGAGTGGCTGGGACCATAGGCGTGGGCCACCACACAAGGCTAATTTATTTATTTTATTTTATTTTTATTTTATTTTTTTTTAGTAGAGATGAGGTCTCACTATGTTGCCCAGGCTGGTCTCAAACTCCTGGGCTCAAGCAATCTTCCTGTGTCAGCTTCCCAAAGTGCTGGGATTGTAGACGTGAACCATAGCACCTGGCTTATTTAGAACTTTTTTTTTTTTATTGAGATGGAGTCTCTGTTGCCCAGGCTGGAGTGCTGTGGCACCATCTCGGTTCATTGCAACCTCTGCCTCCTGGGTTCAAGTGATACTCGAACCTCAGCATCTCAAGTAACTGGGATTACAGGCACCCACCACCATGCCTGGCTAATTTTTTTTTGTATTTTTAGTAGAGACGGGGTTTCACCATGTTGGCCAGGCTGGTCTCAAACTCCTGACCTCAAGAGATCCGCCCACCTCGGCTTCCCAAAGTGCTGGGATTACAGACGTCAGCCACCGCGCCCGGCCTTTGTAGAACTTTTAGACACAAACTCCTTATCGAGGATTTCAAATGTTTTATTGCAATTATTTGTTATAGTTGCTGTTATCGGTTTTCTAGACTTACTATATCCTTTCCTCTCTTCTCTAAACATGATTACATTTTCTTTTTTTTTTTTTGAGACGGAGTCTCGCTCTGTCGCCCAGGCTGGAGTGCAGTGGCGCAATCTCGGCTCACTGCAAGCTCCGCCTCCCGGGTTCACGCCATTCTCCTGCCTCAGCCTCTCTGAGTAGCTGGGACTGCAGGCGCCCACCACGACGCCCGGCTAATTTTTTTGTATTTTTAGTAGAGACGGGGTTTCACCGTGGTCTCGATCTCCTGACCTCGTGATTCGCCTGCCTCGGCCTCCCAAAGTGCTGGGATTACAAGCGTGAGCCACTGCGCCCGGCCTCATTTTCTTTTTTTTTGAGACCGAGTTTCTCTCTTGTACCCCAGGCTGGAGGTGCAATGGCGGGATCTCAGCTCATTGCAACCTCTGCCTTCCAGGTTCAAGTGATTCTCCTTCCTCAGCCACCCGAGTAGTTGGGATTACAGGCGCGCGTGCCAGCTTGTGCAAATTTTTGCATTTTTAGTAGAGACAAGGTTTCACTACATTGGCCAGGCTGGTCTCAAACTCCTGACCTCAGGTGACCCACCTACCTCGGCCTCCCAAAGTGCTAGGACTACAGGCGTGAGCCACTGCACCTGGCCCATGATTATATTTTCTGATACGCTTTTTCCTCTAACATTTGTATCAGTAATAGATACTGAATTTTACTAAGAGCCTCCTCAACCTTTTTTGAAATGATTATTTAATCCTTTGTCTAGTTAATGTTAGTCGTTTGTAACATTTTCCTTGTAATATGCTATCCTTGCATTCCACCATTTGGGGTAGTCAATTTATTATCTATATTAAATATAAAATTTTAACAAAATAGTACTTGTCTCATAAAATAGGCTGGGCAACACAAAACACAAAATAATTTTTTATATTCCAACACATTTTAAATAATATAAGGAAATTCTTTGAGGAATTTGCAAAAAATCCTTCACTGAATTCACTGGAGCCAAGGATATTTTTGAAAGACTCACTTTGTATTAAATGTCTTCCTTTGATATTGATCTAACCACTTTCTTCCTATTTTTTACTGCGTTCTTAGCATTATGAATATTTAGTGACTATCTCTGATTATCTCTGATGCATGATCGCATTTCCTATTCTGCAGATAAAAAGAAAATGCCATGGGTCTGCCCGGGTCAAAAGTTGGCCTTAGCTTCTCAGATTACATTCAATAGTAAGATTCTTCTTTTTGCTAAAATCCTCTAGCAGACCATCAAATCTCTTTGGATCTTTTTCTTTCTTCCTTTTCTTTTTTTTTTTTTTCGAGTCGGAGTCTCGCTCTGTCGCCCAGGCTAGAGTGCAGTGGCGCAATCTCGGCTCACTGCAAGCTCCG